>NC_045765.1:123206030-123555214 GCF_008692025.1 Phocoena sinus | reverse complement strand
TGTGTTTATTTGAGTCCTCTTTTATTTATGCACTATGATCTACTTGTCTTTTAATAGTTCTTAAGAATAAGGGCTTATTTTATGTTTCTTCTAAATATTTTTATTTAAATTAATTTTTATTGGAGTGTAGTTGATTTACAATGTTGTGTTAGTTTCTGCTGTACAGCAAAATGAATCAGTTATACATATACATACATCCACTCTTTTTTAGATTCTATTCCCATATAGATCATTACAGAGAACTGAATAGAGTTCCCTGTGTTATACAGTAGGTTCTTATTAGTTATCTATTTTGTATATAGCAGTGTGTATATGTCAATCCCAATCTCCCAGTTTATCCCCCCCACCGCCGTTCTCCCTTGGTAACCATAAGTTTGTTTTCTACATCTGTGACTCTACTTTTGTTTTGTAAATAGGTTCATTTGTACCATTTTTTTAGATTCTACATATAAACGATATCATATGATATTTGTTTTTCTCTGTCTGACTTACTTCGCTCAGTATGGCAATCTCTAGGTCTATCTATGTAAATATTTTTAAATGCATCATAAGACTATGATTACAACAAAAAAACAAACATGCTCATTTACATGTAATTTTACAAGAGGATGAATGCAGATGGGATTCTAATTAGAACTGTATTTATCAATTAAGTAAATAATGTGTTTGCTTCTTGGTAAAGCAATGTGAGTGACAACCCAGGACATATGGTCTTACGAAGACAAAAATGTTATGCTAGAGGACACCACTATCTCATTACTTGGGGGGAGGAGGGGCTGGGTAAAGATGTGTGAGCACCTCCAAATCCCACCTCACCCTAAGCCAGTGTAGGGCTATTTGGAATGGGTGGCAATGGTAGCCATGCCCAAGGTAGAAATGGAAGTGTTTATTTTGCCTCTTACAATCTGGCATGCGAAAATGGTGTCCCTCTAGATTTCTTCAGAAGGGTGATTGCCTTCTTATTCTACTGGAAGCCTGTTTTCCAAACTTTTTAGAAGAGCTCACTGTTTACATCTCTAGAGGCCCAATGGAGTCCCAGGTTTGAATTTCAAGAAGTGACTAGAGATCATAGAGTTATTTTCTCTATTATTAAGTCCTAAAATGTAAAATGAGCATTCTGTCTGCTCTGAAGGATAATTGAAAGCTGATAGCTGTCCTCTTGTGTTTGTGGTTTTGTTTTAACATGTTTTTTTCACCCCCCAGGGAAATCCAAGGGCACATCTTCTGGTATATACATTTATGGATTTATCTTCTATATCAGGAGGCTGAGGAAATCCAATTAATGAATTTGGTTTGGACAGATTACAGGAACAGATGGATGGTGGTTACCAAAAGCCTGCCATGTGCTGCTAATATGTAAATAGGCCAGTAAATTATTCTTGCTCTTGTGTTTTGAGAACACATGTTGGTTTCCTAAGCTCTGTATAATTCAAATGAGGAATACTTTGAGTATCAATGTTCAAATGTGTTTATTTTAGAGTTAAATAACAGATAATTTTTTAGATTTCACTGCATACATAAATCCTGTTGATTTGTGAATCTGAGGTTTTCACTAATTTTCTGGGCAGTGATGAGCTATGCTGATTTTAATTCTACTTGTTCATTGCACTGCATTACAAGCTAGAATATAGTTGGCTGATTTTGATTTCATGCTTCAGATTGGAAATTGCATTGTGGAAATGAACTCATCACAACAGGTAAATGAATTTGACCAAGACATTAAGTGGGCATCTCCACCATGCCTAATGCAATATCAGTATCTTCTCTGGGGTGCATAGGCATCTGTGACAGCTAAAAATGAGTTCCCGGGCTTCCCTGGTGGCGCAGTGGTTGAGAGTCCGCCTGCCGATGCAGGGGACACGGGTTCGTGCCCCGGTCCGGGAAGATCCCACATGCCGCGGAGTGGCTGGCCCGTGAGCCATGGCTGCTGAGCCTGCGCGTCCGGAGCCTGTGCTCCGCAAACAGTGAGAGGCCCGCATAGCGCAAAAAAAAAAAAAAAAAAAAAAAAAATGAGTTCCCTTGTTCCTTGAGTGTTTAGCATCTAATTTTAACTAACCCTGAAGGAAAGCCCAGAAAGCTGTGTCATGCTGCCCTGAAAATCATCAGGGACCAGTCCACCTGGGCTTGGCATGCAGTGAGTCTGCTGATAAAATTTTCATAAAAATGAGGATGGATGCCTTCTGCAGGTTGCTCATTCTGTAGACTACTAATATGAAGTCACTGAACAACAATATATATGGGAATATCTGGTTAATAATTTTAGAGATAGCAGTTTTTTGGAAGTTTGAAAGATGACCTTTTGTTTTTTAAACCTATCTGCAACAGTCCTGTTCTCTTTCTCTTTCTACAGTCTTTGTATTTTTTCTCTCTTCTTTCAACTCTTGATTTTGTCTTTTTTTCCTTCCAGAGTAAAGAGATGACGGAAGGGATATATATTCTGACAAAAGAGAGGGTCATAATAAGAGACTATACAATGTATTTTGATTTGTGTTTGGATCACATTGTATATTTTCATGTATTTATTTTGAAAAGTTGGAAAGTTGAATTTTTAATTATTTTTCTCAATTTTTCCCTAATGAAAACCAGTAACATACCTAGAATCAATGTTTAAAATGTTTGTTTCTGGATTGATCTAGTTTTATACATTAATGATCTCTGCATCTTAATTTTAAGGATTTTGGTCTTTTTTTTTTTTTTTGTCCTAAAGTAAGGATAAAGAAGTTGGCTTATCAAGTAGGCAGAGGACTGGATGCAAGGTATGAAGCCAAAATGGGATGTGAGCTGGGGAACCAGGAAAGAAAAGATTTAGCTTTAGTGATTGGAAAAATAGGAGGTAGCCTGGAGGAACTCAAGAGCATTTGCCAACATCTCTTCCATACTTGAGAGAGTTGCATTCATTCAGAGGTCCTAGAACAGGCTGGAAACCATGGTTTTCAAATCCCTTTTACTCACAAAACTCTTTTATTAACTGAACTCTTGAACAGATTCTATTATGTTAAATAGATGAAAATGATCATAGTGAGGTAGAGCTCTACTTTCTTGGCCTCATATAAAGGTAGTCTCAGAGTGAACATTTGTCTTTGCAGAGCACAGCATGAAAATCACTGTGTTAGTGATTTTCAGCCTTGCATTCTGACTTTGTTTCAGAAAGCAAAGTCAGTATGACTAATTTTGGTTGTCACTCAGTGAGTTCTTTACTCATGTGAGATTGAACAATGGAGGCATGCCTTGATGGACACCACACGTGGGGCATCCTTGGGCAATTTGGAAACGTACCTGAGTCAAGGGGGCAGTGTGTGTTCTCCTGGAGGTACATAAGGGCTGACAGAAGAGGATCTCAAGCAAAGAGAAATGTCTAACCATGTAGCCTTCCTTCCTCAAGGTAATCGCTAAGGCTCACAGTGTTTTCTGAGGCAGAGGTCCCTAGCTCTTCCCATAGCCTGAGATGTGCTTCCTACAGCCCTTGGGAGGATTGCTTCTTCTTGTTCTTCAAGTGTTAGATCACTGGTCACCTGCTCAAAATGGCCTTTCCTGACTGCTCTGTCTCCTTTAGGCCCTCTTCTTACAGTCATGTTAATCATCTCCATCGCAACACCCTGTGCATTTTTTTTTTTAAGGGACTCTAGGAAGAGTTGTAGCTTGCTAAGTTTTAGTCTTCCTCACTAGAATATAATTTCTGTGAGAGCAGGGACCATATCGCTCTAATTCCCTCTTGTAACTTCAGTATGTGGTGGTTACAATACCTGGTACATAGTAGACATTCAATAAATATTTGTTGAATGAATATTTTATATGAGAGGAATAAAACATAACAGAGACCACTAGAGGACTCATTGGGGTCATTTCTTTTAGGCAATTTCCCAGAACAGTGAAGTATTAATTTTCTGAATATTTTTATTAAAGAAAATTGTGAAGTTTTATGTATCAGAGAATGTCAATACTTGTAAAGTGAGTGTATTTATAGATTTCTAATCAGTCATCCATGGTAAAGGAAATAGAAAGTATTAGGAATAATAAGAAACAGGATAATACATATTTTCTCTCTTCCCTTTGTTGTTATAACCAAGTCACATTAAAATTAATGACATTCATTTATCCTAGAGGTAGTGCCATTTTGCACTGCTCACTTTCTGCCATGGTACTTGATAGTACTTGAGAGTAAACATTTCCCTTCCGAATGCTGTTACTTGGGTCCCTACCAGTCTCCTGTGGATCCCTGCAAGGCGAATGTGGAGATCCTGATGAGGGGGACACAATGCTGCACAGAGAGGATACAGAGGGCCACGATGGTCACCCATCAGTAGACAGTTGTTGGAGCTAAGGAAAGTGGGTTTTATAGGCATAGGACACTTAAAAGAGATAAGAAGAGTTGACCTTTCTTGTTTATGCATATTTTGAGGCAGTGGAATTTGTTCATATTTCATTTCGAGCTTGGAAGACTTATGGGAACTAGACATAATTACAACCAGGTGAGTTAGTAATGTTGGAAGGAGGATGGGAAAAGAAACTAACAGTTATGGACTGCCTGCTGGGTTCTGTGATAAGTACCTTTATGCCCATTACCCTCTAGAAATTCCAGATGGAGGAGGCTCGTCTCTAACAGCTGACACCTGAACCTCAGATTCCTGGCAATGAGGTATAGATTGGGGAAAATGTTCATCTGTTATCATCACACCATAGTAATAAATGTTGTCAATGTTTGACTTTTCCTACTAACCGAAAAATAGGAGTTAGAATTTTTGCTTAGCAGGATTTTGGTATGAACTCTTAATTAACATTTCATTTATGTGCTTTTCCCCATTATTGTCAAGAGGGTTGGGGAAATGATGAGTCATGACAGCAAACCATATCTGAATATGAGTCTACCTTTTTCTCACCTGATACGTGTTACAAGTCTTTATTGCTTCAATTTCAATTTATTAGACAGCTGTTGTTAAAGTAGGCATGGATTTTTACTTTTGTAAATATGAGTGCTTTGAGAAGTTTACTCTGTTGGGTATTGAAAGTAATTAAAGTTAAATAGTGTGCATGTGTTTTAAATTATACCCATGTGATGATGAAGTGATATTTGAATGTGAGTTGTTTTTGTTTTTTGTTTTTGGCGGTACGTGGGCCTCTCACTGTTGTGGCCTCTCCCGTTGAGGAGCACAGGCTCCGGACGCGCAGGCTCAGCAGCCATGGCTCACGGGCCCAGCCGCTCAGCGGCATGTGGGATCTTCCTAGACCGGGACACGAACCCGTGTACCCTGCATTGGCAGGCAGACTCTCAACCACTGCGCCACCAGGGAAGCCCTGAATGTGTGAGTTTTTGATTTACAATGACAGAACTCAGAAAATGTAATCCAGAATGCAGGTTTGTAAAAATCAATCTCTAATAGCAAGATAAACAAGGATAATATAAATGTAACATTGTATCTGATTGAATGGCTATTGAACCTTGGCATTTGAATTCTCTTATTTAATATGGAAGTACTCAATATTTGACTGTCCCGTGGATACAGCTTTCTCCATGTTTCCACTCCCCCCGATCCCTTTCAAAAATTTCTGCAAACTCCCAGGTTGTTATATGGCCTATGTGAGTGTTTAAAAATGAACCAAATTTGCTTTTTTATTTTTGAAAATGCTGTGACACCTCTTGAGCCCTTGCATCCCATCCCTGTTATGTGGCTGGAGATATACACTGAGGAGTCTCAGAACCCTCATGTTGTCAGTTTTGCAGGCCCTGGTGTGGCTGGAAGCTTAATGAGCCCTGCTATCACCTTGGTCGGTTGGCTTAGTCCTCTGATCCAGAAACCTGCTCCTGTCTTTCATCCGTGCATCATGTCATTGGAAGGGAAGGCATCTCTTTCACCATAAAACCCTCCTTTCCATATTCATTTCACCCCAGAAAGCTACTAAGGTACAGAGGTCTAGAATAGTACTGTTCTTAGAATCGTTTATTGAGTCAAAATAACCCCTAGTTTTCTTGCCTTACAAACCAGGACACATTCCGTTCAGAAGGAGCCCTCAGCCCATGCTTGGTGTTCTCCAATCTCTTCTCAGCCACTCATATCTCCTGCTGCTGCCCACCCAAAACACCTAGGCTTATTTTCCTAAATCCTAGGCTGTTATGAATAACACAGAATAGAAAAATGAACCACGTCACTTTCTGCTTTAATGTAGAACTTGGTTCATCCTAAAACTGTCTTGGACTCTAATTTCTTGCCCACTGGAACTTCTTTGCAGCCTTCTTTTCCCCTGACACCTAGTCTTTCCTCAGAGTGGGAGGTGGGTAGGATAGATTCTTTCGCTCTGACCCAGCTCTGCTCAGAACTGTGTTGGGACTGTAAATCTGTGGATCAGCAGAACAGGTTTAAATGAATAATCCATTAGGTTTAGGCTTTTCTATTGATTTAAAAAAGCCTATTCTGCTTCTTTTAGATCCTGAGAATGTGAACAAGTAATTATATTCAATGCTGCATAAGATTGCTTGTACATGTTTTTAAATGAACCATTATGACACAAATTACCTTGAAAATGTAATATTACCAGGTCAGATGTTAGTATCCTTTTGGAGTCTGTCATCAATTACGTGTTCAGATTACAGACTGAGTAAAGGTCATTCCTACTCACTAATTCTGCCAGATATACTGCCAGGTGGGAGAGCTGCTTAAGAAGGCAGTTTAGTTTAAGGACAGGACACTCTTACAAACCTATCTCTGAGGTGGGAGCTATTTGCATTAACATATTTATTCATGAATTTTCCAGATCATAGGGAGAGTGATTGAAGTTTCCCTTCTCCTTAAGAATGCATGAATTTAACTTTATTAGTTGTTATATGGTTCTCGATTTTTAGTTGGAAAAGCTCAGAGGGCCTTGATTTTTTGCTTTCAAGAAATGGGCCCTTGGCTAATCTGCCAAAGGCAATCTTAGCCACCTTTGGAGTGTCTGAAGAAGGCTTGTAAGGTCAGGACACCAATTCTCACCAGGGTGCCCCCGTTCAGGTGTCATCTCCTCTCGCATTGATGGAATTTTATTTATAGCTTTTGTAAATTAAGGTATTTGTGAAAGTTAATTTGGACAAGGAAGTCATTATCCAAGGGAGAAACACAAATGGGGGGAAATAATAACAGAAACAAAGAGCTGGTTTAAGTTCGAGATGGTTTTGAATGAAAGCAGATGCACAGATATATCAATAGATTAGGATTGTAGGTGATATTTGATGGTAGAGAATAAAGCTGAGGTATTGCCTCAGGGAGTCTCATCTCAAAGAGTTAGGCTTGAGTGGGGAGTCCTCCCTGGTAGCCCTGAGAGAAGGGAACTAATATTTAGGCACCTATATGCACCAGGTTCCTCTGTATACATCATCGCCTTTGAATAGATGATGGGCCTCACACTGCCAGGGAACAGTTCCACAGAGAGGAGCACACTAGCGGAGACTTGGGACAGAAGATAAGCAGGGTTAAAGGAGCAAATTTCTCCAAGAGCTGGGCATAGATTGAAAGCTTCAGACACAGCTATGACATCAATGGTGTAATGACCACAGAGAAGACATCAGGCCTAGAAAGAGGTGACACAAAGTTAGAGACAAAAGCTACAGAATCAAAGGAATAGTTGAAATAGGAAAATGCTGGACTCTAGAGCTACACCATGTACCTTACTGTGATTATTTTTAATCGTTTGTACCCCTAAGATGAGCAGTTACCAGACTGACTGAGATTTCTCTAGCCTTCATGGTGACTTCATGGTGACTTCATGGTGACTGTGGAACTACTCCACAGTTCCTGAGTTCTTATTTAGGACAACACTATGTTGTATATATTTGTCCATTTAGGAGTAACTAGGGGTAGAGGCTAAAGAAAAGCCAGCAAAAACTCTCTAATTCTTCCTTCTTCCTTTCTGAAGGTCTTTGAAAGCCAAGGAAGTGAGGGACTTAGGCTTTCACCATGGACAGGGGGACTCGAAGGTGGCTGGAAAATCACAGTTCTTGCCTGGCTAGTGTTGGCGTCCTTAAGCTGTAGTCATGAGGACGATTTTCCCCACATTCAGGTATCTAGGAGCTTTCTGTGATCTTCTAAGACAGGTAACATGTATGTCTATGCCTCTTGGGCTCTGTAGATATATATCCCTAAAAGAAAGCTCGGTGACTCAAATTTCTCTGACACCATGTACTTAAGCTTCTGGATTCCTTCTCACTTCTTGGAGAGTAGTACCAGAGGGCTGGAAGGTTTATCCGTATTCTACTGGGACACTACAGGACTGTGCAAATGCTTCACCTAAACCTAAAGTCCCATAGGTTCGTATTCATTTGTCCAGAGGTGATTTGTTCAGGACACCTCTGTGTCAGAAGATGCCTTGCTCATTACGGAAGTATTCCATAATGAAATATGAAATATGAAGTCATAAAATGTCAATATAAAGATGTGCTATATCTACTTCATTATTAAAAAGATAGGAAAATTGTGGTTCACCTTGAAGTTTCTGAGGAGACCTGATTTTAGTCCTAATCACGCTGTATGCCACTGAACCGAACTGGTCTCATGTTTCAGTGCTGGAAACAAAGGCAAAAAGGTCAACCCTAGACTCTGAAGCACAAATTCCAAAAGAGCCCGATTGCCCTTTTTTTCTTGTCCTTTGCAAATAAATAGGGCTCCAAAGGAGAGACAGCCCAACTAGGATGATTTCAAAATATGACTCTTCCAGATCCTCCTTGGGTTCTCCAGTTTGGAATAGAAACCCTGACATTACTGCAGGCTGTATAGGCTACAGGAGTTCAGCCTGAACCTCTATTCTACAGCAGGAATCTCCAAACAGGCGGCAAGAGGAGATAGTTCCTATTTTCCAGAAGCCTTGTGATCTCTGGGGTGTGGGGTGTGGGAGCTGGAGATACTGAGGGTGTAGTGCTCAGATGGGAAAGAAGTATTGCTGAAAGGGCATGAGTATGGAAGAATCTGGAAGCAAGGAAATCAGTTAGAGGCTCCTGAGCTACTTCAGGAGAGAGTTGATGAGGGTCTCACCTAAGGAGATAGAGCTGGGATGGAGAAGGGAAAGAATATTTGAGAGATGTTTCATAGGTAAAATCTTCAGTACAACCATACCTCTTAAACTTTGAAGTTTCAGTCTCCCTGTCTGGTGTTGCACGGGAGCTTCAAGTGTGAGAGTGAGAAAGCTCAGGATGGATGCCCAGAATATAGACTCAGCTTCATTCTAGTCGCACACCTTGCAGTTGACAACCTCCACCACCACTACCACCAATGCGAAGTTATTTACACCTCTAAATTTCCTACATTCAGCTCTCTCCTGTGTTCTCCTCAGTCTCCCCATCCCCTGGGATATCCTAGGTCCCAGTTTGAACTATCAAATTTTATAACTAATTGTGATTCACTTCGCCATAGTTTTATAAATTTTTCATTTTGGTTTATTGTTTTAAAATCAACTCTTCCCCTAGGAGATACAGCAATGATCGAAAATAAATGAAACCTGTGCCTATTACAACTCACCCTACATAAATCATTACCCTTGGTGAATGGGAAAATGGCTATTCGTGTGAGGCTGAAAATTGAATGTACTCGGGCAAATTAAGGAGCAGAAAACGAGTATGAAATGAGAGCATTCAAAAAGGTTGTTTTAAGATGTTTCAGGCTTGTTTTTCCTCTCCTGCTCTAAAATATTCTGTGTACTAAGGACTTGCCCAGGAGTCAAGAGGAGCAGCTTCTACATTATCAGAGTCAGTGTGAACCTGTATTATCAGCAGGTCCACAGGACCCTAAGCATTTTTCTCAGGATTAGAGAAGATGTGGTAATCATCACACAGAGCTGGGTCTGAGTGAAATGAGAAGCAGACCAAAGGTAAGAGGTCTCTGGGCAGAATTTTTTTCAAAAGTGGTTTCAGACTTCCCTACACGGCCGAAGTCCCCAAGAATTTAAGTACAGATCCATGAGCAAAACTTGGGATTGAATCTGAATTTTTAAGCTTGGGCCCTGGAAATGTGCATTTTATAAAAGCTCTTGAAGTGACTAAGAGACATGATCAGGTTCATAAACTTCATTTCTGGTAGTTGGGACTAGAATATAAGAAACTAAGAAATGGGGTTGAGTTTTCCCATTAATTACAACCTTAGAGAAGTACCTCTAGGTTTTACTTCTTTCTTATAAAATATGAGGCTCCCAGAGCCCTCCAGGATCTAAAATGTTATGATTCAATAAATAAGAGTTTTAGCAGTTACATTTCTGTTTTGTGCCTTTGGGTTTAGAAACTAATTTTCAGAGCTTGCCTTTAATGTAGATGGAGTTTGTGGCTGACTATAGCACCAATTCAAAGGATTCCAAGTAGGTTTTTCTTCCTCAGAACATCTTCTACACCAGCCTGCTTTCAGTTTCGGAAATTTCTGCATTAGAGGAATGGGTTAAAGTGAGGTCTCTTTAGTTACATATTTAAGTCCCCTTTTGTAGGAGTTAGTAACTGCATTAGCAAGTTGATAATAGTTTTGTACCAAATATTGTAGCATTTCTCAGCCACTTTTTCTATCATGACACTTATGACTAGTTGTGTGCACATGTGCTTTTCTTTCTCATTGATGTAGTCAGTGTTGTGTGCGATGCCCAACTGTATCTCTACTGTTTCCTTCCTATTATGAAAGCATCTCAGAATGCAAAGAATGAGAGTGACATAATTATTAGAATAACCTAGAATCTGGTCAAGTTTTATAAGAATAAAAGTATCACTAATTCTCCAAGTTGGATGTGAGTAAAAAAATTAGTTGAGACATGCCTCTTCTGATTGTGACTGTGTTAATTTGCTAGGTCTGCCATCAACTGATTGGTTTAAACAACAGAAACCTATTGGCTCAGTTCTGGAGGCTAGGAAGTCTGAAATCAAGGTGTTCTTCTTTCTAGGCTTGTCTGGCTCTGTGTCCAAATTTCTCCTTTTTATGAGGATACAAGTCACATTATGTAAGGATCCATCCTAATGATTTCATCTTAACTTGATCATCTGTGAAGACCTTATTACCAAATAAGGTTACATTCACAGGTACTGATGGTTAAGACTTTAACATTTTGGGGAGGATACAGTTAAACCCATAACACTGTCATTCCATTGTATGGTGGCATTGATGGTGAAAATCTAATGAATTAATTTATGAGGTGGATCATGGTCCTTCGGCAATTAATAAAAACATAGACAGGTTTTTCTGGCGTGAGATGGAGAAATTAAAGATGGAGCACAGAAACTGCCAGAGGCATGACTGGCCCAGATTGAAAGGCCTTAAACTGCCAGCAAAAAGTAATTGGCAATGAAGACTGTGGGAAGGATTGCCATAACTAGGAGAACTACCTTAAGGTAGTTGCAAGGACACTAAATACAAACTTAGCCTTCTTTATGTAGAAGACAGCTCCTACAGGGAAGTGTGGGAAGGGTAAGGTTACTAGAGTAAATTTTGGAGTAGCTGTTTTGAATCTCTGCTCCTGAGAGTTTCATAGCATTAAATTTTTATATCACCATCTTACTGTTATAATAAAAGCATTAATCACATCATAATAAAACTAGTATTTTATCCCAAACCTGGTAGTTTTCTATTGGTATATATTAAGGTTGTACAATTGCACAGCACATATACTGTGCACTGACATGTATTTTGAAGGTAGTCTGGAAAATGGGAAGGTATTTGATGGTATTTTGGAAATACATAGTGATGCCTGCTTGTACTGTCATGAAGCAACTGTGTGCATATTTCCCCAACTTCATGATCATGTTGGTTTCATGAAATAGTTCAAGATGGGAGAATTTATACTATGGCAATTGGCAAGTGCTGTAAATTATAGCTTCAACTTTGTTTTGAAAGCTGGTTATTAAACATTCACCAGAACACCACCAGATATAAACTGCATTTTAAACAAATTAATACACTCTGGTTTTAGGGGCACTTACAAGAAAAACTGTTTTTCCTGCTGAACAAAAGTAGCTGTTTCTTGGTACCATGCATTAGAATAGTGTGAAGATGAACAATAGGGCCAGTTTAGGAAGCAGATGAAATGAATTTGAACTGCAATCTAGTAATGGCTTCTAAAGCTCTTGAGCAAATTGCCGAGGTAATTCTGGTATGTGAAATGCATTCATTAAGAAGAGTTAAAATTCAAACTTCCTGCTTCCCTGACACAGGATGATTAACAGGACGGCTAGAAGGATCATCATTTCCATGGAAAACCCTGGAAATCAGAGAGTTCCAAGCTGTCATTAGTTGTTTTCAGGATTAAAAATTAAAAAAAAAAAGACTAATTAAACATTTGTTAATCCAACCTGTACTTTTTTTTGTGTGTGTGTGGTACGTGGGCCTCTCACTGTTGTGGCCTCTCCCGTTGCGGAGCACAGGCTCCGGACGCGCAGGCTCAGCGGCCATGGCTCACGGGGCCAGCAGCTCCGCGGCATGTGGGATCCTCCCGGACTGGGGCACGAACCCGCGTCCCCTGCATCAGCAGGCGGACTCTCAACCACTGCGCCACCAGGGAAGCCCCAACCTGTACATTTTATGGGTATTTGGATAATACACACTAATGTGAAGAAAAATGAGCTTAGGAACTTAGAACCTTCTTTAGGTTGATTTGCCTTTTCCCACCTGGAATTACCAGAGAAGAACAAAGATGTCACCTTTCTGAATAAGTCTGCAGTGCGTCTCAAGCTTTAACGCGTTTATAGATCATCTGGGAAGCTTGTTAAAAAATTTAGATTTTCATTCAACAACTCTGGGGTGGGACCTCAGCTGCTGGTCCCCAGAGCACACTCTGAGTAGCAAGGAGCTAGAAATCTTTCAGAGGATGTGAGTGTGGAGATGCCCCTGACTGGGTGTGTCCCTCCCTCTCGCCCACCTTGCCCTCAGCAGCAATAAGCAACACATGATTTGAAGGTTTTCCTTCTATTTTATTCTGCTACACTTTCTTTTAATTTAGATTTATTTACTGGTTGATGGTAACAGTGTTCTCCCTTAGAAATTCCTCTGAGGTCACACTTCTTAACATTTAAACCTGTTCTATTTTTTTTTTCTCCCTAAGTCTTGAGACTAACTGGGATCTCTGTAATTCCACACAGCTTCCAGTAGAGGTCACTACCTCGTTACAGAAATATTTTCTTTCTTTCTTTTTTTTTCCTAAGAGATAGTTCAGTGGCTGGGATGAATTTGCCTTCTCTGGGAAGGAGTCAGCCTAAGGGACCAGTTATCTCCAAGGCACTGGTTTGCACATAATATCCCCTCCATGCAAAAGTGGGAGTGTCAAAGATGGGCAGACTTTTCCAATCCCCTAGGAAAAATGAAGGAAACAACAACTGAAGCATGGCTAAAGGGCTACAAAGTTTAAATGCAGGTATTAGTTTGCTAGGGTTGCTGTAACAAAGTTCTACAGCTGGTGACTTAAACAACTGAAATTTATTTTCTCACAGTTCTAGAGGCTGGAAGTCCTCAATTAAGGCATTGCCAGAATTGATTTCTTCTGAGGGAAGGATGTGTTCCAGGCCTCTCTATGACTTATTAGATGGCCGTTTTCTCCCTGTTGTCTTCATATCATCTTCCCTCTGTATGTGTCCATGTCCACACTTCCTTTTCTTATAAGGACATCAGTCATGTTTGATTAGGGCTCACCCCAATGAACTCATATCAATTCAGTTACCTCTTTAAGGACTCTTAATAAATACAATTAGTGCTCACTTCAGCAGCACATATACTAAAATTGGAATGATACAGAGAAGATTAGCATGGTCCCTGTGCAGGGATGACACGCAAATTCGTGAAGCGTTCCACATTTTTTTTTTTCTCTTGTGGTGCTGATGTACTTTCTGGTTGTTTCAATATTTTTGTATTCTTTCTAACATATCTGTTAGTTTCCTAGCCTAATTTTTTACTTTGTTATTGTTCTCTTTTTTTTTTTTTTTTTTTTTTTGCCACTCACGCAGCTTGGGGGATCTTGGTTCATGAGCCGGGGGTCAGGTGAAGGAAGCTTCTGTGGTGGGAGCTCCGAGTCTGAACCACTGAACTAATAGAGAAACTTAGACCTCTGGAAATATTCACTGGAGTGAGGTCTCATGGAGGTCCTTGTCTCAGCACCAAGACCCAGCTCTACCCAACAGTCTACAAACTCCAGTGTTGAAGCCTCAGGCCAAACAACCAGTAAGACAGGAACACAATCCCACTCATAAAAATAAAAAAAATGAGACCACAAAAAAATATGTGACAGATGAAGGAGCAAGGTAAAAACCTACAAGACCAAATAAATGAAGAGGAAACAGGCAATCAGCATGAAAAAGAATTCACAGTAATGATAGTAAAGATGATCCAGAATCTCGGAAATAGAATGGAGGCATGGATGAGAAAATACAAGAATGATTACAAGATCTAGAAGAAATAAAGAACAAACACAGATGAACAACACAACAACTGAAATGAAAAATACACTAGAAGGAATCAATAACAGAATAACTGAGGCAGAAGAACAAATAATGAGCTGGAAGACAAATGGTGGAAATAACTGCCAAGTAGCAGAATAAAGAAAAAACAAGGAAAAGAAATTGAAGACAATCTCAGAGACCTCTGGGACAACACTAAATGCACCAATATTTGAATTATAAGGGTCCCAGGAGAAGAAGAGAAAAGTAAGGGTCTGAGAAAATATTGAAGAGATTATAGTTGAAAACTTCCCTATATGGGAAAGGAAATACCCACCCAATCCAGGAAGTGCAGAGAGTCCCATACAGGATAAACCCAAGGAGAAACACACTGAGACATATTAATCAAACTATATAAAGTTAAGTACAAAGAAAAATATTAAAAGCATCAAGGAAAAAGCAAAAAATAACCTACCAGGGAATACCCATAAGGTTATCAGCAGATTTTTCAGCAGAAACTCTGCAGGCCAGAAGGGAGTGGCAGAACATACTTAAAGTGATGAAAGAGAAAAACCACAACCAAGTTTATACTACCCAGCAAGGATCTCATTCAGATTCAATGAAGAAGTCAAAACCTTTTCAGACAAGTGAAAGCTAAGAGAATTCAGCACCACCAAACCAGCTTTACAACAAATGCTAAAGAAACTTCTCTAGGTGGGAAGCACAAGAGAAAAAAAGACCCACAAAAACAAATCCAAAACAATTAAGAAAATGTAATAGGAACATACATATTGATAATAACCTTGATTGTAAATGGATTAAATGCCCCAACCAAAAGAAAGACTGGCTGAATGGATACAAAAAACAAGACCCATATATTGCTGTCTACAAGAGACCCACTTCAGACCTAGGGACACATACAGACTGAAAGTGAAGGGATGGAAAAAGATATTTCTATGCAAATGGAAATCAAAAAGAAAGCTGCAGTAGCAATACTAATATCAGATAAAATAGACTTTAAAATAAAGACTGTTACAAGAGATAAGGAGGAACACTACATAATGATCAAAGAATAAACCCAAGAAGAAGATATAACAATTATAAATGTTTATGCACCCAACATTGGAACACCTCAGTACATAAGGCAAATGCAACAACCATGAAAGGAGAAATCGATAGTAACACAATAATAGTAGGGGACTTTAACACCCCACTTACACCAATGGACAGATCATCCATACAGAAAATAAATAAGGAAGCACAAGCTTTAAAGGACACAATAGACCAGATAGATTTAATTGATATTTATAGAACATTCCACCTGAAAGTGGCAGAATACACTTTCTTCTCAAGTGCACATGGAACATTCTCCAGGATCACATCTTGTGTCACAAATCAAGCCTTGGTAAATTTAAGAAAATTGAAATCATATCAAGCATCTTTTCCAGCCACAACGCTATGAGATTAGAAATAATTACAGGGGGAAAAAACATAAAAAACACAACACATGGAGGCTAAACAATATGCTACTAAATACCAAGCGATGACTGAAGAAATCAAAGAGGAAATCAAAAGATACATAGAAACAAATGACAACAAAAACACGACAACCCAAAATCTATGGATGCAGCAAAAGCAGTTCTAAGAGGGAAGTTTATAGCAATTCAATCTCACCTCAAGAAAAATCTCAAATAAACAGTCTACCCCTACACCTAAAACAACTAGAGAAAGAAGATCAAAGAAGACCCAAAGTCAGTAGAAGGAAAGAAATCATAAAGATCAGAGCAGAAATAAAATAGTAATGAAGAAAACAATAGCAAAGATCAATAAAACTAAAAGCTGGTTCTTTGAGAGATAAACAAAATTGATAAACCCTTAGCCAGACTCATCAAGAAAAAAGGGAGAGGACTCAATCAATAAAATTAGAAATGAGAAAGGAAAAATCACAACTGACACTGCAGAAATACAAAGATTTGTAAGAGAATACTACAAACAACTATATGCCAATAAAATGGACAACCATGAAGAAGTGGACAAATTCTTGGAAAGGTACAGTTTTTCAAGACTGAACCAGGAAGAATTAAAAAATATGAATAGACCTATCACAAGCAATGAAATTGAAACCGTAATTTAAAATCTTCCAACAAACAAAAGTCCAGGACCAGATGGCTTCACAGGCGAATTCTGTGGAAACATTTAGAGAAGAGCTAACACTGATCCTTATAAAACTTTTCCAAAAAATTGCAGAGGGGAGAAACACTCCCAAATTCATTCTATGAAGCCACCATCACCCTTAAACCAAAACCAGAAAAAGATATCACAAAAAAAAGAAAATTACAGACGAATATGACTGATGAACGTAGATGCAGAAATCCTGAACAAAATACTAGCAAACAGAATCCAACAACACGTTAAAAGGATAATCCACCATGATCAAGTGAGATTTATCACAGGGATGCATGGATTCTTCAGTATATGCAAATCAATCAGTGTGATACACCACAATTAATAAATTAAGGAATAAAAAACACATGATCATTCTCAATAGGTGCAGAAAAGCTTTAACAAAATTCAACACCCATTTATGATAAACCTCTCCAGAGAATGCACATAGAGGGAACCTACCTCAACATAATAAAGGCCGTATATGACAAAACCCACAGGAAGCATTATACTCAATGGTGAAAAACTGCAAACATTTCCAATAAGATCAGGAGCAAGACAAGGATGTCTGTTAAAAACTTGTTAAAAAACTTGTTATTTAACATAGTTTTGGAAGTCCTATCCATGGCAATCAGAGAAGAAAAAGAAATAAAAGTAATACAAATTGAAAAGAAGAAGTAAAACTGTCACTCTTTGCAGATGACATGATACTATACATAGAAAATCCTAAAGATGCCCCCAGAAAACTCCTAGAACTAATCAATGAATTTCGTAAGGTTGCAGGATACAAAATTAATGCAGAGAAATCTCTGGTATTCCTATACACCAACAATGAAAAATCAGAAAGAGAAACTAAGGAAACACTCCCATTTACCATTGCAACAAAAGAATAAAATACCTAGGCATAAACCTGCCTAAGTCTTTCTCCCTCTGCCTAAGGAGGCGAAAGACTTGTACTCAGAACACTATAAAATGCTAATGAAGGAAATCAAAGATGACATAAACAGATGGAGAAATATACCATGTTCTTGGATTGGAAGAATCAATGTTGTGAAAATGACTATACCACCCAAAGCAATCTACAGATTCAGTGCAATCCCTATCAAACTACCAATGGCATTCTTCACAGAATTAGAACAAAAAATTTTACAATTTGTATGGAAACACAAAAGACACTGAATAGCCAAAGCAATCTTGAGAAAAAAAATGGAGTTGGAGGAATCAGGCTCCCCGACTTCAAATTATACCACAGAGCTACAGTAATCAAGACAGTATGGTACTGACACGAAAACAGAGATACAGATCAGTAGTACAGGATAGAATGGCCCAGAGATAAACCCACACACATATGGACACCTAACTTATGACAAAGGAGGCAAGAACATACAAAGGAGAAAAGACAGCCTCTTCAATAACTGGAGCTGGGAAAACTGGACAGCTACATGGAAAAGAATGAAATTAGAACACTCCCTAACAACATACACAAAAATAAACTCAAAATGGATTGAAGACCTAAATGTAAGACCGGACACTATAAAATCTTAGAGGAAAACGTAGGAAGAACACTCCTTGACATAAATCACAGCAAGATCTTTTTTTGATCCACCTCTTAGAGTAATGGAAATAAAATAAACAAATGGAACCTAATGAAACTTCAAAGCTTTTGCACAGCAAAGGAAACCATAAACAACAAAAAGACAGCCCTCAGAATGGGAGAAAATATTTGCAAATGAAACAACAGACAAAGGATTAATATCCAAAATATACAAACAGCTCATGGAGCTCAATATCAAAAAACAAACAATACAATTAAAAAATGGGTGGAAGACCTAAATAGACATTTCACCAAAGAAGATGTACAGCTGGCCAGGAGGCACATGAAAAATGCTTAACATCACTAATTATTAGAGAAATGGAAATCAAAACTACAATGAGGTTTCACTTCACACCAGTCAGAATGGCCATCATCAAAAATCTAGAAAAATTAAATGCTGGAAAGGGTGTGGTTAAAAAGGGAACCCTCCTGCACTGTTGGTGGGAATGTAAATTGATACAATCACCATGGAAAACAGAATGGAGCTTCTTTAAAAACTAAAATAGAACTGCCATATCACCCAGCAATCCCACTACTGGGCATATACTCTGATAAAACCACAATTCAAAAAGAGACATGTACCACAATGTTCATTGCAGCACTATTTCCAATAGCCAAGGCATGGAACCAACCTAAATGTCCTCAACAGATGAATGGATAAAGAAGATGTGTCACATATATACAATGGAATATTACTCAGTCATAAAAGAAATGAAATTGAGTTATTTGTAGTGAGGTGGATGGACCTAGAGTCTGTCATAAAGAGTGAAGTAAGTCAGAAAGAGAAACACAAATACCATATGCTAACACATATGTATGGAACCTAAAAAAAATAAAATCGGTACTGATGAACCTAGTTGCAGAGCAGAAATAAAAGATGTAGTCATAGAGAATGGACTTGAGGACACAGGGTGGGAGAGGGAAGCTGGGGTGAAGTGAAAGTAGCATCGACATATATACACTACCGAATGTAAAATAGTTAGCTAGTGGGAAGCAGCTGCATAGCACAGGGAGATCAGCTTGGTGCTTTGTGATGACCTAGAGGGGTGGGATAGGGAGGGTGGAGGGAGGCTCAAGACGCAGGGGATATGGGGACAATATGTATGCATATGGCTGATTCACATTGTTAAACAACAGAAACTAACCAATATTGTGAAGCAATTATACTCCAATAAAGATCTATTAAAAAAATAAAACAGTATGACACTGGTGTAATGATAGACGTATAGATCAGTGGAATGCAGTTGGGTTTCCAGAAATAAACTCATGCATTTATGGCCAATAAATACGTTAAATAAATAAATAAATAAATAAATAAATACAATTAAATTCTGAGGTATGCGGGTATTAGGATTGCAACATATGAATTTTTTTTTTTTTTTCAGTACGCGGGCCTCTCACTGTTGTGACCTCTCCTGTTGCGGAGCACAGGCTCCGGACGTGCAGGCTCAGCGGCCTTGGCTCACGGGCCTAGCTGCTCCGCGGCATGTGGGATCTTCCCGGACCGGGGCACGAACCCGTGTCCCCTGCATCGGCAGGTGGACTCTCAACCGCTGTGCCACCTGGAAGCCCTACATATGAAATTTTTTTAAACATCTTTATTGGGATATAGTTGCTTTACAGTGGTGTGTTAGTTTCTGCTTTAAACAAAGTGAATCAGTTATACATATACATATGTCCCATATCTCTTCCCTCTTGCATCTCCCTCCCTCCCACCCTCCCTATCCCACCCCTCTAGGTGGTCACAAAGCACCGAGCTGATCTCCCTGTGCTATGCGGCTGCTTCCCACTAGCTATCTACCTTATGTTTGGTAGTGTATATATGTCCATGCCTCTCTCTCACTTTGTCACAGCTCACGCTTCCCCCTCCCCATATCCTCAAGTCCGTTCTCTAGTAGTTCTGTGTCTTTATTCCTGTCTTTCCCCTAGGTTCTTCATGACATTTTTTTTTCCTTAAATTCCATATATATGTGTTAGCATACGGTATTTGTCTTTCTCTTTCTGACTTACTTCACTCTGTATGACAGACTCTAGGTCTATCCACCTCATTACAGATACCTCAATTTCGTTTCTTTTTATGGCTGAGTAATATTCCATTGTATATATGTGCCACTTCTTTATCCATTCATCCGATGATGGACACTTAGGTTGTTTCCATGTCCTGGCTATTGTAAATAGAGCTGCAATGAACATTTTGGTACATGACTCTTTTTTTTTTTTTATACTTTTTTTTTTTTTTTTTTTGCAGTACATAGGCCTCTCACTCTTGTGGCCTCTCCCGTTGTGGAGCACAGGCTCCGGACACGCAGGCTCAGCGGCCATGGCTCACGGGCCCAGCTGCTCCGCGGCATGTGGGATCTTCCCGTACCGGGGCGTGAACCCGATTCCCCTGCATCGGCAGGTGGACTCTCAACCACTGCACCACCAGGGAAGCCCCATGACTCTTTTTGAATTATGGTTTTCTCAGGGTATAAGCCCAGTAGTGGGATTGCTGGGTCATATCGTAGTTCTATTTGTAGTTTTTTAAGGAACCTCCATACTGTTCTCCATAGTGGCTGTACCAATTCACATTCCCACCAGCAGTGCAAGAGTGTCCCCTTTTCTCCACACCCTCTCCAGAATTTATTGTTTCTAGGTTTTTTGATCATAGCCATTCTGACTGGTGTGAGATGATATCTCATTGTAGTTTTGATTTGCATTTCTCTAATGATTAATGATGTTGAGAATTCTTTCATGTGTTTGTTGGCCATATGACTTTTTGATGGGACCCAATTTAGCCCATAGCATGCAATAAATAGACAAACTGTCTTAAGAGAATGGGACTTCATTGAAAAATAGCGCTATGTCTACAGCTATAATTTGTCTGGAAATTCAAATCAAAAGTTTCTTTTCCCTCCATTACCTGAATATGTCTTGAAGATTGAATTAAAATAAAAATCAGCTCCAGTTGTCTTAAGTAATTGTTCATTTTTTGTAGGTGTTACATTTTGATGGCTGATCTAGGAGTAGATCATAGGGGAGGAGAACTCTGAAGCAGGAGACAGGGTACACATCTTCCAGTTACATTATCCAGACCAGAGGCATTTTCTCCTAAATTACGTCCCACCACTATTTCTATCATAATTTCTTTGTTTCAGGTCTGTTGAGTTTCCTTCTTCTTCTTGACATCTTTCCAGAGATCACATGAACTAAAAGTAAAGTCTCTGTTCTTTGAATTCATTAATTCATTCCAAAGACATACTTCAAAGCACCCACTATATTTTTAATACCCTGGGCACATAAACTTGAATGTCAGTAACTTCTCCCTAGAAACTTACTATAATAGAGTAGAAATATTTGTAAGAGATGTGTGGCCATGTGCTATTGCAGAATAGTTGGGGGGATAGAGTAATTTTAAGGAGGAATCAGGAGATTTTGATATGTCCTTAATTTGGCATTTATTCATATGCCTTAGGAACCCTCTTCTTACCCACCCAAGAATTGTTATTTTTGTATTTCTCAGAAGTCAGTACACATTGTAGGTGCTCAATGAATGCTTGTAGAAGAATGAATAAAATCAGGTGTTATAATTCTCTTACTCAGGAATAAATGTTAAGGTACTATTCTGCAAGGTGGGCTTACTTGGGTGATCTGCCCATTCTGGGCACCAGCCCTTGTCCATCAGGGTCCACACGGGCCACATAACTATAAATCCTACTCCCAGAGGGACTTCATCAGAACAACAAAAAGGTATGTTGTAAATGACTGAACACGAGTTACAGACTTAGAACTTTATAGAATTTAGCTATTTTGAAGATGCAACAACTAAAATGTTATAGACTGGGGTTTTGAGATTAGCATTTTACTTTCTCCTTTCTAAGGAAATAGTGAAAACCTTGGTCATCTCTGGCTGAAAGAATTGTATCCATCTTGATCTCCTTCAGATTTTCAGGTTTATTACATTAGTTCTTTTGTAAGTATTCTGCCTTGTTCTGTCCTATGCCTTTTGGTGTCAAGAAGGTCACTTCTTCACAGTGGAGCCCTTTTTAATTAAAAGAAAGATTCTAAATTTGCTTTGGGTCCATTTTAAGTGCAGAGACTTCATTAATTACACCAGGAGGAGGTTTCCTAATGCTATAACATCTAGGAGCCTTTGAAAAATTAATTCGAAAAGGTGTTTCTTCCTTATTGTGCGGTTTTGTGTGAATTTGTTTCCTCTTGAGTATTCTGATGGCTGTATCTTTTTTTTTTTTTTAATCCAGATTGCTTTAGAGGATGAGGAGCCTGCTGATTTGATTGCAAATGAAATATAAGCCTCACAGCCAAGAACCATTAATACCATAACATTCTATCTGGTTTTAGCCACTAGGGAAAATTACTATTTAACAAAATGTTGAAATAAATAAATAGTAATTTATGACACCATTGTTCTCTGTTGTTGAAAACCTCACCTTTAAAAGTAGTTATCACATCTTGGAGGGAGACTCATAAAAAGAAAAAGTATTTGAGGGGTTTTCTCCAGTGGTGCTCTCCTGCTTGACTCTTTTTTCCCCCTTATTAACCCACTCCTACTGAAGCAAATATACTTCCACTTTGTTTTTTCCCAATTTCTTTCTGTATAAATACTCTTGGCTTTGAGGTAACATGAAGGAGTGAATGCTAGGTCTGAGAGTCCAGAACATAAGCAGACATGAAAACCTCATCACTAGAACATCAAAGGCTAACACAGAAAGTGCTAAAACAGAAATCAAGTTGTTTCCAGCTACCCTTTCTTGTGAGATATTTAGCATCCTGTTCAATATTTGGACACTTGGACTATTCCACAGGCTCCTCAAATCTAAAGTAGAAGTGAGTTAGAGGTAGAAACCTAAATGTGGTCCTTTAGTTATCTGAGCAAGGACATTGTCCCAGTAGATTCTCTCTCGACATGGTTTGTGCTTGGGCTCATTATGTCCTATCAGTATTTTTACTTTTTAGTTATTTATTTTTTGAACTGGTTAAAGATTTAGATCAGAATGGGGACACTGTGTAGAAGCTATTCATGAGGTTTACTTGCCAGTTTATTACAAATTGCATCCCTCTCCCCAGGAAGAACACACTCTGTTTCCTTTAATCTCTTTTATAAGGGATGACAGTATATATTAACAGAGGGCAAGAATAGATCATTGGGTTTAAGTATTAATGATCATCTAATAATAAGATGTGATAGGATTATATTAGAATTGCAAAACTGGTCTATTTATTAAGAGTGGCAGGCTATCAAATTATAAGCCTCAGAGGACAGAGGAATAATTATAATCTTCTAGAAATGCAAAAAGTGAAACTCTTTTGAAAGTCAGTTTTATTATTTTACTATAAACTATGGCCAAATAAGGTTAACTCCGAAAATGTCTGCTATGTGAAAAAAAAATTTTTTATTAGCATTTAGATGAGACCTCATCTTCTAACACTTTCTGGTAGTTTTTAGAAGAATTCCACCTTTTTGATATGTTCGTTATGCATAAGGATGTTAAGGTCTTATTGATAACATAGAAATTAATATGCTTTTAAAGTGTTTAATTCAGTGTTATAAAATGATTATTAGCTGCAAGTATAGTACATTCTCTAATAGCTCATTACAAAACATGTTATGGTATATATCAGTTAAAAAAGCTTTATATACAGTCTTTGACGACTTGAAAGAAAAGGCAGTGTGAGCAATAACCCTAACACAGGATCTCAAAGTGGGAATTCACATTTCATCTGGAACCTTGACTGACTACTTATAGAACTTCCTCTACAAAACTAAACAAGTCACTTCCCTGATAATAGCAGCTAACTTATTTGGATGTTCTTTGAGCCCCAGTTGAGTGACCTTCATCTGGTGTATTGTCTTCCATTATCTCCAGCCTCACTCAGCCTCACATTTGGAGTATCTTCATTTTTCTTTCTTGGCTTCTTTATCAGAGCATCTAATTTCAGCTCCTACCCTGTTTCTTCTCTTTATTTCTGAAAAATTTTGAGGAGTGTTCTTTAATAATTAGTTTAATTTATTTGTAATTTTTCAACTCATTGCATCTTGGCATCAATTCCTACCATTTTACCAAAACCATTCCTAATTGCTGGATTTGGCAGTAATTATTTTCCTGTCATTGTCTTTTTCTTTTTTCTTTTTAAAAAAGTTTTATTTTATATTGGAGTATATTTGATTAACAATGTTGTGTTAGTTTCAGGTGTATAGCAAAGTGATTCAGTTATACATATATGTATCTATTCTTTTTCAAATTCTTTTCCCATTTAGGTTGATATATGTATTTTGGATGTTGGCTTTGAAGATAAAGTACTAGACCTGTAGACCAGCTTGGTGGAGCAGGATGTCATCCCCAAATAGTGACATCTGCATCTGTGAATATTGGGGGGATTCGAAGACTCCAACACATTCACCCTAACAACTTTAGCCAAGCCCTGCACTGGTTCCTCAAGGTGGTCAAAAAATATAACTTATTTACTAATCGTGCCCTCTCTTTTTATGAAAGTGGGATTCTGTAATTACTAAACACTGTTAAAGTACAGTAATTATATTTCATTATACCAACAGGGGGATAATGAGCGTTGACTATTACCCCCAGAGTCTAGCTTCAAATTTTTTGAGCTCTAGAGCATCAGTGTGGGGCTACATAATGCTAACTTCACTTCTCTCTGATCCCTACAAGGACCATACAGAGTAAAAAGAGACTGAAGTTAATGGTGCCCTAGGAGTAGGAACTGGAGAGGTTAAGAAAAGTCCTATACAGGGTAGGCAAATAAGTACATTGATGCAGTTTGACATGAATAAACAGCTTGAAAGCCCAGGAAAATTTTAAAAAGATCTAGAGAAACAACTAGTCATGGTAAATGTGGCCTCAGCCTACATTTCCATGATTAATACAGCAGAGTAAGTTAAAGAATGCCTTTGGAAGGTCACCTCGGTTTCTTGTTAGTTAAAATCAAGACATACAATTTGTCCATTTTAATAGGGCATGGTATCCTTACTATAAAATTCTATCTAGGGATAAGCAGGAAGCTTTTCATGACTAAAAAGTTATATCTAAATAAGTAGAGAGGTAGAAATCTTAATACCTGAATTATAGAGATGAAGTTGGTCTACCTTTCCTGCCCACCAATAAGACTTTGTGTCTCCCTAGGGGTATAAACCATAAGACCTGGAAGCTCTTTAATTCTGTTACCTGATCTACCTATGATGATGGTCCAGGAGTCACTACAATAAACACTGAATTAATCAGGTTCAGAGAAAGTTATTTTTACCTTAAATATATAAAAAACACAGATGACTGAAAAGATAGACTCATTTTCAGGACCCCAGGAGTATTCTCATGCCTTGAAACCTAATGAAATTTACCTTGCTGGGTTTGAGATGTTCTTGGGAACTGCAACATCTTTATTCCTTCCCAACTGGAATGGGAATATCTATTCTATACCTGTCCCACCATTGTATTTTGGGGGCAAATAACTAGTTTGTTAGTTTCACAGGCCCACAGATGGGGAAGAATTTTACACCAAGATGGAGCATAACCCAAGTCTTATTATACTTGATTTAGATAATTTAGAAGATGAGTTTTGGGACTTTTTGTGTTAATGACATTTAGATGAGATTTTTGGATTTAGAGTTGGTGCTAGAATGGGTTAAGTCTTTTGAGGAGGTTGGAAAGGGATGAATGTATTTTGTACTTGGGAAGGATATGAATTTTGGGAGACCAGGGGCAGACTATTATGGGTTGAATTCTGGTCCCCAAAAGATGTGTTGAAATCCTAAGGCATGGTACTTGTGAATGTGACCTTATTTGAAAATAGACTCTTTGCTGGATTATCCAATGACTGATTTCCTTATAAGGAGAGAGAGCTTTGGGGGCACACAGAGACATAGAGGAGACACAGGGAAGAAGACCGTGTGAAGGCGGAGGCAGATACTGGAGTTATGCTGCCACAAGACAGGAAATGCCAAGGATTGCCAGCAACTATCAGAAGCTAGAAGAGTCAAGGAGGGCATCTTCTTTAGGGCCTTCAGAGAGAATGTGGTCTTATCAACACATTCATTTCAGACTTCTAGTCCTAGAACTATTAGAGAATACATTTCTGTTGTTTTAAGTCACTTGGCCTGTGGTAATTTGTTACGGCAGTCCTAAGAAAGTAATACAAGGTAGGGTTCTATTTATATGAAGTTCTAGAAAATATAAACTAATCTATAGTGACAGAAATTAGATCAGTGGCTGGCTGGAAATATGGGGTTGGTATGTTGGGGACAGGAGGAAGGAAGAAAGGTTTACAAAGGGACGTGAGGAAATTTTGGGAGTGATGGACATACTAATTATTTTGATTGCAGCAATCGAAACAGCATAATGTGCAATTCAAATATGTGCAGTTTATTGTACATCAATTATACCTCAATAAAGCTGTTAAAAAAGTCATTTCTGGTGAGTAGAATTGGGTTTAGAATGGAATTAAGTGAGGGCTGTTGAAAGAGTAGCAACATAGAATATATTTTCCTTCTTTTATCTATGTTGCTGTTTCTTTTTTTTCTGAGAAAAAGAAAGAAAACATTGTACTTCATTAAATTCTTGGAAATTAGCTCTTAAGTGGATTTAAATGAATTAGCATTAATCTCCCATGGACACTTTTGCCATTGTCCACTTACAGCACCTTTATCCTAACATTTTGCCTTGGTTGGGTTCTATTCTCCCTTTATCAAGCTCAGTAATTGGAAGTCCATTGATAATTGCAGTCATATTATTTGTCTCATTTTCTGTGAGAAACATTTTCCAATGTGCTGTTGTAGTCTTAGGTATAATTCAGTTAGTAGAGACTTTGTCCTAACCAATGCCTTCTTAATGACAGCTGTTTTACTCTGCTGGGGCAGATGAAGCTAACTAGCTTTCTATTAAGGCAAGGTAAGAGGTGGGGATAAATATCTATTTTTTTTCTTTATACAGATCTGATGGTGCTGGCTCACAGATATACATTAATGGTCTTTGCAAAAGATCTTGTGTGATTTGAAGATTTATGATTGGTGAAAAATGAGGGGAAAAAGGGGAATTATAGCTTTGTAGTATTTTACATGGACAGTTTCTTCTTCTTAAAACCTTTAATGACAGAAGTCTCCTTTAGTTCTCCTCTGATTTCCTTGGCTTTTCATGCTCCTCTTTTTATTTTTGTTTTCCATTTAAATGTACCTCTGTACCTACTCTTTGGATGACCTCCTCTAAATGAATGGCTTCAAGCACTACACTTACTGTTACCACTCACAATTCTTCTGAGCTTTACACTTGTACACACAGCTGCCTAAAGGGTAGTTCTATGTCCCACCTCCAGGTAGTGAGACTTACCTGTTTCCCCCAGTGTCTACTCAATAAAGCTAAACATCTTCACTATTTCTGCTTCTCCTCCCTTCACAGGCAATTCTTTAAAAGTCTTTTACTTTTTTTTAATGTAATTTTTATTTTATATTGGGATATAGTTGATTTACAATGTTGTGTTAGTTTCAAGTGTATAACAAAGTGGTTCACTTATACATATACATATATCCATCCTTTTTCAGATTTTTTCCCTTATATGTTATTACGGAATATTGAGTAGAGTTCCCTCTGCTATAAAGTAGGTCCTTGTTGATTATCTATGTTATATATAGTAATGTGTGTATGATAAATTAGGAGTTTGGGATTAAGATATCCTTTACTTTGTTTTACTTCAATATCTCATATCGCTCCCTTCGTTTCCAGATCTTCCAATTCCTCTCTATTTGAGTTACACACTAGATTGTAGACCATGACCTCTATTTTAATTTTTCTTTTACATATTCCATAGAAATATCTTTTCAAAATGGACAGAGAATCTGCTTGAAGTCCTTTAATATTCTCCAAAATAGTCCCCCCAAAATTCAGAGTTCTTTGTTTAACCAGTAAGATAAAGCCCCTAATCACAAATCTAGCCATATTACTGTGTTTGCTATACATTTTATAAATACCACATTTATCATTTTATCAGGTAAGATAGTTCTCTTATTTTACTAGCTTGTTATGTTTGTTTGGGCTTTTTTCTTTTTTGGGCTGATGTGCTGAATTGTTTATCATAAAGGGGTAATGAATTTTAAGTTATTTTCCTTCATTATTGATAAGATTCTATTGTTTTCTCCTTTAATCCATTAATGTAATAAATTAAATTAATTGGATTTTTTAAAAGTTAACCAACTTTGCATTCCTGTGTAAAAAGAAACTTGCCTATGGTTTACTATATTTTTCACATAATTCAGGATTTGGCTTGTCTATATTTTGTTTATGATTTTGAATGTGTGTTCCTGCGTGAGGTTAGTCTATTGTTTTCTTTTCCCATATTGTACTTGCTTGGTTTTGGTATCTAGTAACACTAATTTCAGAAACAATTTCAGGAGTTGGCCCTCTTTTTTTTTACAAAACTCTGGACAAGTTTTGTAATTTGGAATTACCTGTTCCTTGATAGTTTCATGGAACTCACCTATTGGACTGTCTGGGTCTGGAGTTTTCTTTGTGGAGACGTGTTTTTAACTTCTTACTCAAATTATGTAATGTTTATGTAAATAGTAGGGGTCTTCTTGAGCCAGTTTTTGAAAGTTATATATATTTTTGGAATTTGACATCTCATCTCTGTTTTCATCTTTACTGGTCTATTATATCAATAGACTTCTAACATAAAAATTTTTGCCTTATAATTTACCCTCTTTTATTCCAAATTTTTTTAAACATCTTTATTAGAGTATAATTGCTTTACAATGGTGTATTAGTTTCTGCTTTACAACCAAGTGAATCAGTTATACATATACATATGTTCCCATATCTCTTCCCTCTTGCATCTCCCTCCCGCTGACCCTCCCTATCCCACCCTCTAGGTATTCACAAACCACCTAGTTGATCTCCCTGTGCCACGTGGCTGCTTCCCACTAGCTATACACCCTACGTTTGGTAGTGTATATATGTCCATGCCACTCTCTCACTTCGTCACAGCTTACCCTTCCCTATCCCCATATCCTCAAGGCCATGCTTTAGTAAGTCTGTGTCTTTATTCCCGTCCTACCCCTAGGCTCTTCATGACATTTTTTTTCTTAGATTCCATATATATGTGTTAGCATATGGTATTTGTTTTTCTCCTTCTGACTTACTTCACTCTGTATAACAGATTCCAGGTCCATCCACCTCACTACAAATAACTCAATTTCATTTCTTTGTATGACTAAGTAATATTCCATTGTATATATGTGCCACATCTTCTTTATCCATTCATCTGTTGATGGACACTTGGGTTGCTTCCATGTCCTGGCTATTGTAAATAGAGCTGCAATGAACATTTTGGTACATGACTCTTTTTGAATTATGGTTTTCTCAGGGTATATGCCCAGTGGTGGGATTGCTGGGTTGTATGGTAGTTCTATTTGTAGTTTTTTTTTTTTAACATCTTTATTGGGGTATAATTGCTTTACAATGGTGTGTTAGTTTCTGCTTTATAACAAAGTGAATCAGTTATACATATACATATGTTCCCATATCTCTTCCCTCTTGCGTCTCCCTCCCTCCCACCCTCCCTATCCCACCCCTCCAGGCGGTCACAAAGCACCGAGCCGATATCCCTGTGCCATGCGGCTGCTTCCCACTAGCTATCTACCTTAGGTTTGTTAGTGTATATATGTCCATGCCTCTCTCTCACTTTGTCACAGCTCACCCTTCCCCCTCCCCATATCCTCAAGTCCGTTCTCCAGTAGGTCTGTGTCTTTATTCCTGTCTTCCCCCTAGGTTCTTCATGACATTTATTTTTTTTTAATTCCATATATATGTGTTAGCATACGGTATTTGTCTTTTTCTTTCTGACTCACTCCACTCTGTATGACAGACTCTATGTCTATCCCCATCATTACAAATAGCTCAATTTCGTTTCTTTTTATGGCTGAGTAATATTCCATTGTATATATGTGCCACATATTCTTTATCCATTCATCTGATGATGGACACTTAGGTTGTTTCCATCTCCGGGCTATTGTAAATAGAGCTGCAATGAACATTTTGGTACATGACTCTTTTTGAATTTTGGTTTTCTCAGGGTATATGCCCAGTAGTGGGATTGCTGGGTCATATGGTAGTTCTATTTGTAGTTTTTTAAGGAACCTCCATACTGTTCTCCATAGTGGCTGTACCAATTCACATTCCCACCAGAAGTGCAAGAGTGTTCCCTTTTCTCCACACCCTCTCCAGCATTTATTGTTTCTAGATTTTTTGATGATGGCCATTCTGACTGGTGTGAGATGATATCTCATTGTAGTTTTGATTTGCATTTCTCTAATGATTAATGATGTTGAGCATTCTTTCATGTGTTTGTTGGCAATCTGATTATCTTCTTTGGAGAAATGTCTATTTAGGTCTTCTGCCCATTTTTGGATTGGGGTTTTTGTTTTGTTTTGTTTTTAATTGAGCTGCATGAGCTGCTTGTAAATTCTGGAGATTCATCCTTTGTCAGTTGCTTCATTCGCAAATATTTTCTCCCATTCTGAGGGTTGGCTTTTCATCTTGTTTATGGTTTCCTTTGCTGTGCAAATGCTTTTAAGTTTCATTAGGTCCCATTTTTTTTTCCATTTCTCTAGGAGGTGGGTCAAAAAGGACCTTGCTGTGATTTATGTCATAGAGTGTTCTGCCTATGTTTTCCTCTAAGAATTTTGTAGTGTCTGGCCTTACATTTAGGTCTTTAATCCATTTTGAGCTTATTTTTGTGTATGGTGTTAGGGAGTGTTCTAATTTCATACTTTTACATTTACCTGTACAGTCTTCCAAGCACCACTTATTGAAGAAGCTGTCTTTTCTCCACTGTATATTCTTGCCTCCTTTATCAAAGATAAGGGGACCATATGTACAGGGGTTTATCTCTGGGCTTTCTCTCCTGTTCCGTTGATCTATATTTCTGTCTTTGTGCCAGTACCATACTGTCTTGATTACTGTAGCTTTGTAGTATAGTCTGAAGTCAAGGAGCCTGATTCCTCCAGCTCCATTTTTCGTTCTCAAGATTGCTTTGGCTATTCTTTTGTGTTTCCATACAAATTGTGAAATTTTTTGTTCTAGTTCTGTAAAAAATGCCAGTGGTAGTCTGATAGGGATTTCATTGAATCTGTAGATTGCTTTGGGTAGTAGAGTCATTTTCACAATGTTGATTCTGCCAATTCAAGAACGTGGTATATCCCTTTGTATCATCTTTAATTACTTTCATCAGTGTCTTATAATTTTCTGCATATAGGTCTTTTATCTCCTTAGGTAAGTTTATTCCTAGATATTTTATTCTTTTTGTTGCAGTGTTAAATGGGAGTGTTTTCTTGATTTCATTTTCATATTTTTCATCATTAGTGTATAAGAATGCCAGAGATTTCTATGCATTAATTTTGTATCCTGCTACTTTACCAAATTCATTGGTTAGCTTTAGTAGTTTTCTGGTAGCATCTTTAGGATTCTCTATGTATAGTATCATGTCACCTGCAAACAGTGACAGCTTATTTCCTCTTTTCTGATTTGGATTCCTTTTATTTATTTTTCTTCTCTGATTGCTGTGGCTAGAACTTCCAAAACTATGTTGAATAAGAGTGGTGAGAGTGGGAAACCTTGTCTTTTTCCTGATCTTAGTGGAAATGCTTTCAGTTTTTAACCATTGAGGATAATGTTGGCTGTGGGTTTGTCATATATGGCCTTTATTATGTTGATGAAAGTTCCCTCTATGCCTACTTTCTGCAGGGTTTTTATCGTAAATGGGTGTTGAATTTTGTCAAAAGCTTCCATGTATTGATATGACCATATGGTTTTTCTCCTTCAATTGGTTAATATGGTGTATCACATTGATTGATTTGTCTATATTGAAGAATCCTTGCATTCCTGGAATAAACCCCACTTGATCATGGTGTATGATCCTTTCAATGTGCTGTTGGATTCTGTTTGCTAGTATTTTGTTGAGGAATTTGGCATCTATGTTCTTCAGTGATATTGGCCTGTAGTTTTCTTTCTTTGTGACATCTTTGTCTTGTTTTGGTATCAGGGTGATGTTGGCCTCATAGAATGAATTTGGGAGTGTTCCTTCCTCTGCTATATTTGGAAGAGTTTGAGAAGGATAGGTGTTAGCTCTTCTCTAAATGTTTGATAGAATTCGCCTGTGAAACCATCTGGTCCTGGGCTTTTGTTTTTTGGAAGATTTTTAATCACAGTTTCAATTTCAGTGCTTGTGATTGGTCTGTTCATGTTTTCTATTTCTTCCTGGTTCAGTCTTGGCAGGTTGTGCATTTCTAAGAATTTGTCCATTTCTTCCAGGTTGCCCATTTTATTGAAATAGAGTTGCTTGTAGTAATCTCTCATGATCTTTTGTATTTCTGCAGTGTCAGTTGTTACTTCTCCTTTTTCATTTCTAATTCTCTTTATTTGAGTCTTCTCCCTTTTTATCTTGATGAGTCTGGCTAATGGTTTATCAATTTTGTTTATCTTCTCAAAGAATCAGCTTTTAGTTTTATTGATATTTGCTCTTGTTTCCTTCATTTCTTTTTCATTTATTTCTGCTCTGATCTTTATGATTTCTTTCCTTCTGCTAAATTTGGGTTTCTTTTGTTCTTCCTTCTCTAATTGCTTTAGGTGCAGGGTTAGGTTGTTTATTTGAAATGTTTCCTGTTTCTTGAGGTAGGATTGTATTGCTATAAACTTCCCTCTTAGAATTGTTTTTGTTGCATCCCATAGGTTTTGGCTTGTTGTGTCTCCATTGTCATTTGTTTCTAGGTATTTTTTGATTTCCTCTTTGATTTCTTCAGTGATCACTTTGTTATTAAGTAGTATGTTGCTTAGCCTCCACGTGTTTGTACTTTTTACAGATCTTTTCCTGTAATTGATATCTAGTCTCATAGCGTTGTGGTTGGAAAAGGTATTTGATACGATTTCAATTTTCTTAAATTTACCAAAGCTAGATTTGTGACCCAAGATATGATCTATCCTGGAGAGTGTTACATGAGCATTTGAGAAAAATATGTATTCTGTTGTTTTTGTATGGAATGTCTTATAAATATTAATTAAGTCCTTCTTGTTTAATGTATCATTTAAAGCTGTGTTTCCTTATTTATTTTCATTGTGGATGATCTGTCCATTGGTGAAAGTGTGGTGTTAAAGTCCCCTACTATGACTGTGTTACTGTCAATTTCCCCTTTTATGGCTGTTAGTATTTGCCTTATGTGTTGAGGTGCTCCTATGTTGGGTGCATAAATATTTACAATTGTTATATCTTCTTTTTGGATCGATCCCTTGATCATTATGTAGTGTCCTTCTTTTTCTCTTGTAATAGTCTTTATTTTAAAGTCTATTTTGTCTGATATGAGAATTGCTACTCCAGCTTTCTTCTGATCTCCATTTGCATGGAATATCTTTTTTCATCCCCTCACTTTCAGTTTGTATGTGTCCCTAGGTCTGAAGTGGGTCTCTTGTAGACAGCATATATATGGGTCTTGTTTTTGTATCCATTCAGCCAGTCTGTGTCTTTTGGTGGGAGCATTAAATCCATTTACATTTAAGGTAATTATCGATATGTATGTTCCTATTCCCATTTTCTTAATTGTTTTGGGTTTGTTATTGTAGTTCTTTTCCTTCTGCTGTGTTTCTTGCCTAGAGAAGTTCCTTTAGCATTTGGTGTAAACCTGGTTTGGTGGTGCTGAACTCTCTCAGCTTTTGCTTGCATGTAAAGGTTTTAATTTCTCCATCAAATCTGAGTGAGGTCCTTGCTGGGTAGAGTAGTCTTGATTGTAGGTTTTTCTCCTTCATCACTTTAAATATGTCCTGTGACTCCCTTCTGGCTTGCAGAGTTTCTGCTGAAAGATCAGCTGTTAACCCTATGGGGATTCCCTTGTGTGTTATTTGTTGTTTTTCCCTTGCTGTTTTTAATATGTTTTCTTTGCATTTAATTTTTGACAGTTTGATTAATATGTGTCTTGGTGTGTTTCTCCTTGGATTTATCCTGTATGGGGCTCTCTGTGCTTCCTGGACTTGATTAACTGTTTCCTTTCCCATATTAGGAAGTTTTCAACTATAATCTCTTCAAATATTTTCTCAGTCCCTTTCTTTTTCTCTTCTTCTTCTGGAACCCCTATAATTCGTATATTGGTGCTTTTAGTGTTGTCCTAGGGGTCTCTGAGATCATCCTCAGTTCTTTTCATTCTTTTTTCTTTATTGTGCTCTGCAGTAGTTATTTCCACTATTTTTTCTTCCAGGTCACTTATCTCTTCTTCTGCCTCAGTTATTCTGCTATTGATCCCATCTAGAGTATTTTTAATTTCATTTATTGTGTTGTTCATCATTGCTTGTTTCCTCTTTAGTTCTTCTAGGTCCTTGTTAAATGTTTCTTGCATTTTCTTTATTCTATTTCCAAGATTATGGATCATCTTTACTATCATTATTCTGAATTCTTTTTCAGGTAGACTGCCTATTTCTTCTTTGTTTGTTAGGTCTGGTGGTCTTTTACCTTGCTCCTTCATCTGCTCTGTGTTTTTCTGTCTTTTCATCTTGCTTATCTTACTGTGTTTGGGGTCTCCTTTTCGCAGTCTGCAGGTTTGTAGTTCCCGTTGTTTTTGGTGTCTGTCCCCAGTGGCTAAGGTTGGTTCAGTGGATTGTGTATGTTTCCTGGTGGAGGGGACTAGGGCCTGTGTTCTGATGGATGAGGCTGGATCTTGTCTTTCTGGTGGACAGGTCCACATCTGCTGGTGTGTTTTGGGGTGTCTGTGGACTTATTATGATTTTAGGCAGCCTCTCTGCTAATGGGTGGAGCTGTGTTCCTGTGTTGCTAGTTGTTTGGCATAGGGTGTCCAGCACTGTAGTTTGCTGGTCATTGAGTGAAGCTGGGTCTTGGTGTTGAGATGGAGATCTCTGGGAGATTTTTGCCATTTGATATTATGTGGAGCTTGGAGGTCTCTTGTGGACCAATGTCCTGAACTTGGCTCTCCCACTTCAGAGGCACAGCCCTGATGCCTGGCTGGAGCACCAAGAGCCTTTCATCCACATGGCTCAGAAAAAGGGAGAAAAAATAAGAAAGAAAGAAAGAGAAAGAAAGAAAGAAAGAAAGAAAGAAAGAAAGGGAAAGGAAGGAAGGAAGAGGATAAAATAAAATAGGATAAAATAAAATAGTTATTAAAATAAAAAATAATTATTATGAAAAACAATTTTAAAGAGTAAAAAAAAAAAAAAAAACAAAAACCCGGATGGTCAGAACCCTAGGACAAATCGTGAAAGCAAAGCTATACAGACAAAATCTTACACAGAAGCATACACATACACACTCACAAAAAGAGGAAAAGGGGAAAAAATAATATATCTTGCTCCCAAAGTCCACCTCCTCAGTTTGGGATGATTCGTCATCTATTCAGGTATTCCACAGATGCGGGGTACGTGACGTTGATTGTGGAGATTTAATCCACTGCTCCTGAGGTTGCTGGGAGAAATTTCCCTTTCTCTTCTTTGTTCACACAGCTCCCCGGTTCAGCTTTGGATTTGGCCCCACCTCTGTGTGTAGGTTGCCTGAGCGCGTCTGTTCTTCGCTCAGACAGGGCAGGGTTAAAGGAGCAGCTGATTCGGGGACTCTGCCTCACTCAGGCCGGGGGGAACGAGGGGTACGGATGTCGGGCGAGGCTGCGGCCACAGAGGCTGGCGTGACGTTCCACCAGCCTGAGGCGTGCCGTGTGTTCTCCCAGGGAAGTTGTCCCTGTATCACGGGATCCTGACAGTGGCGGGCTGCACAGGCTCCCGGGAGGGGCAGTGTGGATAGTGACCTGTGCTAGCACACAGTTTTCTTGGTGGCTGCAGCAGCAGCCTTAGCATCTCATGCCCGTCTCTGGTGTCCACTCTGATAGCTGTGGCTCACTCCCATTTCTGGAGCTCCTTTAAGCAGTGCTCTTAATCCCCTCTCCTCGTGCACCAGGAAACAAAGAGGCAAGAAAAAGTCTCTTTTCTCTTCGGCAGCTCCAGACTTTTTCCCGGACTCCCTCCTGGCTAGCTGTGGTGCACTAGCCCCCTTCAGGCTGTGTTCACATCGCCAACCCCAGTCCTCTCTCTGGAATCTGACCTCTGAAGCCCAAGCCTCAGCTCCAAGCCCCTGCCCGTCCCGGCAGGTGAGCAGACAACCCTCTAGGGCTGGTGAGTGCTGGTCAGCACCGATCCTCTGTGCAGGAATCTCTCTGCTTTGCTCTCCGCACCCCTCTTGCTGTGCTCTCCTCCGTGACTCTGAAGCTCCCCGCCTCCACCATCCACAGTCTCTGCCCACAAAGGGGCTTCCTAGTGTGTGGAAACCTTTCCTCCTTCACAGCTCCCTCCCACTGGTGCAGGTCCCATCCCTATTCTTTTGTCTCCATTTTTTCTTCTTTTCTTTTGCCCTACCCAGGTACGAGGGGATTTTCTTGCCTTTTGGGAGGTCTGAGGTCTTCTGCCAGCGATCAGTGGGTGTTCTATAGGAGCAGTTCCACGTGTAGATGTATTTCTGATGTTATCTGTGGGGAGGAAGGTGATCTCTGTGTCTTACTCTTCCGCCATCTTCTCCAGAATCCCCTATTCCAGATATTGTTAATTTGTGCCTTCTATTTTTTTTTCTTGGTAACTCTTACCAGAGTTTTGTCTGTTTTATCAGTTATTTTAGAATATTAATATCTAACTTTTAAAAAGTCTCTGTTTTATATTGTTTTATAATATTATTTTATATTTCATTAATATTAATTTTGTTTTTATCTTTATATCCTTCCATATGCTTTGGATTTATTCTTGTTCTTAGCTTCGTGAGCTTGATCTATCATATTTACTTTTATAACTACATTCTCGGTTTTATTTTTGTATCCTATTTTTTTTATTTCTACTTGTCTCACTTTATCTTGGATCCTGTTTTCCTCCTTTCTAGCTTTCTTTTGGATTGATTTTCTTTTCATTCTATTTATTCTCCTTTACAGGTTTGCAATTTATACATTATATTTCTATGCTATAATTTTCTACACAGAAACCACTATTTATCAACTTAAAAAGTTCAAAGCTATAAAATAATGTTAGGAATGAAATGGGATAGGACTCAGATTCATATATAATAAGAAAACAATGAAAATCACTTAATGGCAGTAGATTAAGAACATAATAAAACAGGAAATATTCTAAAAATCTAATTTATCAAACCTGAGTTAAAAATGATCTGCGTATATTTATAACCATTAAAAATTGAACAATGGTTAAAATTTACATGTCAAAATATTAGCAGACTCAAGCAATTTTCTGAAAGCTTCAGCATCTCTGTCATGCACACATTATTCTTAAGAATAGAACATAGGAAAAGTTTTACAATGCTATAGGTGAATTTAAAGTAAATATTCTTAAAAAGTGAGTACATACTCAAAGCAGCAATGTAAAAATAACTTAAAATACTGTGACTAAGTAGGATTTAACTCAGGAATATAAGAAAGAGATTAAAGAAGAAAGGACATATAAAAATAATAGTAGATACAGAAAAAACATAAAATCAACAGCAATTCATGATGAAAAATACACAGTGAATTAGGTATAGAAAATAATTTTTTCACCTAATAAAAGGCACTGCCAGTAATCCATAGGATACAGAGGTAATGAAGGCAAATATGAACATTCTTTTCAAAATCAGGAACCAGATAATTATCTGTGAGAGCACTCCTTCTATTTTATATTTTACTGAAGTTTTTATTCACTAGTCCTTCTGTTGATCTTTTTCCATTTTTTTTTTTGGGTGAAGTAGGCTAAATTTGTCTCTTAGTAGTTCTTCATGAAAGACTCATGTGACTAATATTCCCTGTTTTCTTGAGAGTTCAAAACATTTTGTTTGGAGCCTGTATAATTGGCTATATCCTGGGATCCCAGAACCTTCTAAATATTATTAAAAATTTGCACAGAGTAAAGTTCACTCTGTGCTTTAAAATTCATGGCTTGTGACAAAGACATAGTGTTACATATCCACAATTACAATATCATACAGAATAGATTGACCATGCTAAAAACAGATCAGTCTCCTGTGCTTTACTCATGCTACCTTCCTCTACCCCTGAGCCTCTGGCAAACACTGATCTTTTTACTACAGCTATACTTTTGCCTTTTTCAGAATGTCATATAATTGGAATCATACAGTATGTAGCCTTTTCAGAATGGCTTCTTTCACTCAGCAATGCATATTTAAGATTCATCCATGCTGAGTGTGGATTAATAGCTCATTTATTTTTATTTATACTAAATAGTATTCCGTAGTATCAATGTACCAAAGTTTGTTTATGCATCAATGTACCAAGTTTATGCATTCGCCTATTTAGTACATCTAGGTTGTTGAAGGCTTTCTGTGATTATTAATAAAGCTGCTATAAAAATTTGCCTGCTGGTTTTTGTGTAGAAATAAGTTATCAAATCAATTAGGTAAATATTTAAGAGCATGAATACTGGGTCACATTTAAGTTTATGATAAGTTTTATGAGAACCATCAAGCTGTCTTCTAAAGTGGCTGTACCATTTTGCATTCTCACCAGCAATGAGGGAGAGTTCCTACTGCTCCATCTCCTTGCCAGCCTTTGGGGTTACCAGTGTTTTGGATTTTAGCCATTCTTATAGGTGTGTAGTGATGTTTAATTTTTTTTTTTTTTTTTTTTTGCGGTACGCGGGCCTCTCACTGTTGTGACCTCTCCCGTTGCGGAGCACAGGCTCTGGACTCACAGACTCAGCGGCCATGGCTCACGGGCCCAGCTGCTCCATGGCATGTGGGATCCTCTCAGACTGGGGCACGAACCCGTGTCCCCTGCATCGGCAGGTGGACTCTCAACCACTGAGCCACCAGGGAAGCCCTCATTGTTGTTTTGATTTCCATTTCCCTAATGACAAATGATGTTGACTGTCTTTTCATATGCTTATTTGTCATTTGCATATCTTCTTTGGTGAGGTGTCTGTTCAGATCTTTAGTCCATTTTGGGAGATCATTTCTTATTGTTGAGTTTTAAGAGTTCTTTGCATATCTGGATACAAATCCTTTATCATATGTGTGATTTTCAAGTATTTTTTCCAGTCTGAAACTTATCTTCTAATTTCTTAATAGCATCTTTCATAGAGCAAAAGCTTTTAATTTTAATACAATCAAACTGATTAATTTTTTTTCTTTTATGGATCATGCCTGTGGTATCTGAAAACTCATCAACAAACCCAAGGTTATTCATATTTTCTTCTCCTGTTTTTCTCTAGATGTTTTATAGTTTGTATTTTCCATTTAAGTCTATGATCCATTTGGAGTTAATTTTTGTGTCAGGTGTGAGCTCTGTGTTGATTCTCATTTTTTTTTCTTTGTATGTGAATATTCAGTTAGAAGCACCATTTGCTGAAAAAAACCATCCTTACTCAATTAAATTGCCTTTGCATCTTTGTCAAAAATCAGTGACTATATTTGTGTGGGTCTATTCATGGGCTTTCTATTCTATTACATTGATATGCTTGTTTATACTTTCACTGATATATGCTGTATTGATTAATTAACTTTATACTTAATCTTAAAATTGGGTTATAAGGAGTCCACCAACTTTGTTCTTCTTTTTAAAACTGTACTAGCTTTGGTTCTTCTAGTACTTTTGCCTTTCCATATAGATTTTAGAATCTATTTATTAATATCTACAAAAAGAGCTTGCTGGGATTGATTTTGATTGTATTGAATCTGTAGATCAAATTGGACATAATTGATATTTTAACAATATAAAGTCTTCCAGTCCATAAAAACAGACTATCTATGTCTCCATTTATTTAGACATTTAATTTCTCTCTCTTTTTTTTTACTATCTTTATTTGAGTATAATTGCTTTAAAATGTTATATTAGTTTCTACTGTATAACAAAATGAATCTACTATACACATACATATATCCCCATATCCCTTTCTTCTTTCATCTCCCTCCGCCTCTCCCTATCCCACCCCTCTAGGTGGTCGCAAAGCACGGAGCTGATCTCCGTGTGGTTTTCGACTGCTTCCCACTAGCTATGTATTTTACATTTGGTAGTGTGTATATGTCCATGTTATTCTCTCACTTCATCCCATCTTACCCTTCCCCCTCCCCGTGTACTCAAGTCCATTCTCTACATCTGCATCTATATTCCTATCCTGCCCCTAGGTTCATCAGAACCATTGTTTTTTTTTTTTTTAAGATTCCATATATATGTGTTAGCATAAGGTATTTGTTTTTTTCTTTCTGACTTACTTCACTCTGTATGACAGACTCTAGGTCCATCCACCTCACTACAAATAACTCAGTTTCGTTTCTTTCTATGGCTGAGTAATATTCCATTGTATATATGTGCCACATCTTCTTTATCCATTCATCTGTTGATGGACACTTAGGTTGCTTCCATGTCCTGGCTATTGTAAATAGAGCTGCAATGACCATTGTGGTACATGACTCTTTTTGAATTATGGTTTTCTCAGGATATGTGTACAGTAGTGGGATTACTGGGTCATAATGGTAGTTCTATTTTTAGTTTTTTAAGGAACCTCCATAATGTTCTCCATAGTGGCTGTATCAATTTACATTCCCACCAACAGTGCAAGAGGGTTCCCTTTTCTCCACACCCTCTCAGATATTTAACTTCTTTCTTTGTTATTTTATAGTTTTTCATGTACAGATTCTGTATACATTTTTTGTTAGATTTGTATCAAAGTATTTCAGTGTTTTAAAAACAAAATTCTCTTAAAAGTTTTATAACATTTAATAACAAAAAGTCATTCAACTTTTTAACAGTTTTTAGTAAGTTTTTTTTTAAATGTTGAGCCTTCGTTTAATTAATTAATTTTTATTTTTGGCTGTGTGGGGTCTTCGTTTCTGTGCAGGGGCTTTCCCTAGTTGTGGCAGGCAGGGGCCACTCTTCATCGCAGTGTGCGGCCTCTCACTGTCGTGGCCTCTCGTTGCGGAGCACAGGCTCCAGATGCGCAGGCTCAGTAGTTGTGGCTCATGGGCCTAGTTGCTCCACGGCATGTGGGATCTTCCCAGACCAGGGCTTGACCCATGTCCCCTGCATTAGCAGGCAGATTCTCAACCACTGTGCCACCAGGGAAGCCCAGTAATGTTTTGTTTTAAAAATTAAACTTATTTAAAAACTAGTCATATATACCAATCAGATATAAATAAAGCCTTTATTTTCAGGTCTTTTTTTTTTTTACATTTTTATTGGAGTATAATTGCTTTACAGTGGTGTGTTAGTTTCTGCTTTATAACAAAGTGAATCAGTTATACATATACATATGTTACCATATCTCTTCCCTCTTGCATCTCCCTCTCTCCCTCCCTCCCTATCCCACCCCTCTAGGTGGTCACAAACCACCAAGCTGATCTCCCTGTGCTATGCAGCTCCTTCCCACTAGCTATCTATTTTACGTTTGGTAGTGTATATATGTCCATGCCACTCTTTCACTTTGTCACAGCTTACCATTCCCCCTCCCCATATCCTCAAGTCCATTCTCTAGTAGGTCTCTGTCTTTATTCCCATCTTACCTCTAGGTTTTTCCTGACATTTTTATTTTCTTAGATTCCATATATATGTGTTAGCATACGGTATTTGTCTTTCTCTTTCTGACTTACTTCACTCTGTATGACAGACTCCAGGTCCATACACCTCACTACAAATAACTCAACTTCGTTTCTTTTTATGGCTGAGTAATATTCCATTGTACATATGTGCCACATCTTCTTTATCCATTCATCTGTTGATGGACACTTAGGTTGCTTCCATGTCCTGGCTATTGTAAATAGAGCTGCAATGAACATTTTGGTACATGACTCTTTTTGAATTATGGTTTTCTTAGGGTATATGCCCAGTAGTGGGATTGCTGGGTCACATGGTAGTTCTATTTGTAGTTTTTAAGGAACCTCCATACTGTTCTCCATAGTGGCTGTACCAATTGACATTCCCACCAACACTGCAAGAGTGTTCCCTTTTCTCCACACCCTCTCCAGCAATTATTGTTTCTAGATTTTTTGATGATGGCCATTCTGACCATTGTGAGATGATATCTCATTGTAGTTTTGATTTGCATTTCTCTAATGATTAATGATGTTGAACATTCTTTCATGTGTTTGTTGGCAATCTGATTATCTTCTTTGGAGAAGTGTCTATTTAGGTCATCTGCCCATTTTTGGATTGGTTTTTTTATTTTATTTTTTTTTTTTATGCGTTACGCGGGCCTCTCACTGTTGTGGCCTCTCCCGTTGCGGAGGACAGGCTCCGGACGCGCAGGCTTAGCGGCCATGGCTCACGGGCCCAGCCGCTCCGCGGCACGTGGGATCCTCCCAGACCGGGGCACGAACCCGTGTCCCCTGCATCGGCAGGCGGACTCTCAACCACTGCGCCACCCGGTTAGCCCTGGTTTTTTTTTTTTTTTTTTTTTTTTTTTTTTTTTTTAATTGAGCTGCATGAGCTTCTTGTAAATTCTGGAGACTAATTCTTTGTCAGTTGCTTCATTCGCAAATATTTTCTCCCATTCTGAGGGTTGTCTTTTGGTCTTGTTTATGGTTTCCTTTGCTGTGCAAAAGCTTTGAAGTTTCATTAGGTCCCATTTGTTTATTTTTGTTTTTATTTCCATTTCTCTAGTCGGTGGGTCAGAAAGGACCTTGCTGTGATTTATGTCATAGAGTGTTCTGCCTATGTTTTCCTCTAAGAGTTTGATGGTGTCTGGCCTTACATTTAGGTCTTTAATCCATTTTGAATTTATTTTTGTGTGTGGTGTTAGGGAGTGTTCTAATTTCATACTTTTACATGTACCTGTCCAGTTTTCCCAGCACCACTTATTGAAGAGGCTGTCCTTTCTCCACTGTACATTCCTGCCTCTTTTATCAAAGATAAGGTGACCATATGTGTGTGGGTTTATCTCTGGGCTTTCTATCCTGTTCCATTTATCTATATTTATGTTTTTGTGCCAGTACCATACTGTCTTGATTTAATACATTTAATACGAAAAAGTCATTCAACTTTTTAACAGTTTTTAGTAATGTTTTGTTTTAAAAATTAAATTTATTTAAAAATAGTCATATAAACCAATCAGATATAAGTAAAGCCTTTATTTTCAGGTCTTTTTAATGTCTATCTTCTTTATTAGGTTTACGGTAGTATCGTTATAATAGTATTGTTTCCTTTTTCTTACTAAAATTAGCTGTTTTCAGGATTAATGGTTATAATAAACTTTGCTTTTTATCACTCTGTTTAGGTAAGGTAGAAACATTTTAAAATTACTTTTCAACTTCATATGGACTATTTTATAGTAAAAAACTATTTGTTACCAAATGTTGTTAGGCTAAAAGTTCTAAAAGTAATCTTTAGACCTCAAATGAACTTTGTACTCTAAGATATTTTATTTTAATGATATTTATATAATAAATATTAGTTAATTTATTAGTGTGAGGGGGTTCCCCAATGACTGTGGGCCCCAGAAATTTCTCACTCTCAAACTCTCCACACCTAGTCTCCAGCAGTTTGACAGAATTTTTTAATTTAATATTTATACCAGCTTATGACATCCAGCAGCTTCTGCCCCAGGTAAGCATATCTCAGGAGCTATATCTCTCTGGATGCAACCTGACTGTCCAGATTTCAGCCTGGTTATATGCCCTGCAATGTCAGTTTTCTGATAGCTTAAAGAAAAGTACTTGATTTTCAGTTTGTTAAAGTTTTTCTTGTAGGGATAGAAGTAGTGTTTCCAAACCTTTTACATGTCAGAGCTGAAATCAGAATCCTTTTTTATATTTTTTATCTGCTTTGCAGGTACATTTTCTTGGTGAATTTTCATCATCTGTCAAATGGTTAAGCTGTTCATTTCCCCCTTTTTCTGATAATATCTTATTAAACATATATTTCTGTTGTTATTCCAAGGTGATGGCATTGAATTTTCTTAGAGTACTAGCAGGAAATTTTTGTGGGAGGTGGTGGGGGGAGAGGCCTGGGTAGTTTTCTAAGCCTCTCAGCTCAGAGGCTCTTTTATTGCTATAGCTATAGCCTATTTCCATAGAGTTTGATGCTTCTGTATAGAGAGGCTGCCTCTGAATCTCAGAATATAATCTGGCTCAGGACGACTTCTAGTGTGACTCCTGGGGCTGCCAAGTCTCACAGGATGGCTCAGAGGCAGCCATCATCAAGGGACTCTTGCCTGCCCGAGTTATGACTCACTTTTAAAGGAGTGTTTTCTGAAAGCCACTCATTGTGGCTCCCCTGGGCACTTTCTGCAACTTCTTTCTCCACTTACTGAAAAGTTAGAGTTCTGTTACCTCTCAGCACTTCTCATATAAGTTTTGTCACAGAGACCTCCTCTTTTGGAAAGTGAATATTTGCTGAATAGTCTATGAGACTGCAGATATTATGAAGTCATAGTATTTGGCAATGTGATAGTGGTGCAAAGATAGACAAATACACAAATGGAAAAAGTAGTCTAGAAGTAGTCACACCTAAATAATTTACTGATTTACAGTGAAGGAATTACTGCAATTCAATGGGGGATATGAAGGTATTTTCAATAAATTGTACTGAATATATATATATATATATATATATATGGAAAAAAAGAATCTTGACTCATATCATGCCACACACAAAATTTTATTCAAAATGACAATAGCTCAAAGATCCAATTGTGACTGGTAAAGCTATGAAATTTTCAGAATAAAATATATAAGAAAATATTATTCACCTTGGGATAGACAAATGTTTAACAAGACACACGAAACAAAAAAGAAAAAATTTGGGGCTTCCCTGGTGGTGCAGTGGTTGGGAGTCCGCCTGCCGGTGCCGGGGACACGGGTTCGTGCCCTGGTCCAGGAGGATCCCATGTGCCATGGAGCAGCTGGGCCTTTGTACATAAAATGAAACCATGAGAAGAGTGAAAAGTCAACCTATGCAGTGGGAGAAGATGTGAAAACATATGAAAAGATCATCAACTTCATCAGCCATTAGGGAAATGAAAATGAAAACCAGAGTGAGATATCACTATACAACTGAATTTGCTTCAGTTAAACAGATGGAAAACACTAAGTGTTGATTTTTATATAGGGCACCTGGAATTCTCCTATACTGTTGATGGGAGCATAACTCAGTACAGTCACTTCGTAAGACTGACAGTGTTTACTATAACTGATACACTCATTCCTATGATGCTGAAATTACACTCCTAGGTTTATACCCAACAGAAAAAAAGTGTATGTTTCAATGTACTTATTTCATGTACTTACTCACATACATGAATTTTCTTAGCAGCACTTTTTGTAAAAGCCAAAAAATGGGAACCACCCAAATGTCCGTCAACTATAGAATGGATAACTAAATTGTTGTAAAGAATGGATAAATTGTAGAATTCTGTACAGCAATGAGACTGAACCATCTACAACAACGAAAAGGAGCTAGATAGCAAAGTTGTACTATATGGTTTATTTATATAGATATAAAACCAGGCAAAACTAATCTGTGCTATTTTAAATTGGGTAGTGGTTATCCTGAGATGAAGTGGGTTAGGTCAGTGATAGGAAGGGAGTATAAGGGTGGCTTCTAGGATGTGTGTAGTATTGTTTCTTGATCCATTTGTTGTTTACATGACTTTGTTTAGTTTGTAAAAATTCACTGAGTTTATGCTCACAATTTGTATGCTTCATTGTATTTTTTATTATTCCATAAAAACTTCAAAAACCAAAACCCAAACCAAAACTCTTTGTGGTAATCTACCCAAAATCTATATGATTTGAAGCAGGAGGGCTTTTCAACCTACTACTTCTGCTGTATTACCAAAAGCTGTAGCACCCCTTGGGCCCATCTCTCTATGCTTGCTTATTCCAGCTCTTTCGGAAAAAAAACAGAGCAAACTAGTGGTTTCTAAACTTAACTGTATATCAGAAGAAAACTTGGGAATTTTTAATAAAGTATAGATTTACACTCTTCCAGGTTAATTTTATCCACAGATAGGTTTGGGGCCTAACGTTAAACTACTCAAAAGACTCCCAGAGGGATTCATCAGGCATAATGTTAATTTATAATTACATGGGTACAAGTCAGTTTGACCAAATTCTGACCCTGGTTATTTCATGCCTTTTGTACTGATTGGACTCATTGGGATCCATATTAAAAAGATAAAGCTTGTTAGATAGCACCATCCTAATAACTCAGAACCTTCTTTTAGAAAAGTTTCAAATTGTAATCAAATTACAGATGTTCTTACATCTGTAATTGGTGGATGAAACCCATCTCATGTGGTTGTTATAAGGAATAAATGGAGAATACAGTAAAGCACTTAGCATAGTGGTATCTGGTACACAAATTTTTTGAACGAGTTTCCAGGATCTCTATGAGAGTCAAATTGGCATTTCTCAGTCAATTTGGAATTCTGCTTTTTCAGAATAGTGCTGTATTTTTTGGAATACGAAGCTAATACAACTACCCACTAACATCAGGTGCATTTTTGAGGTGTTTATTCCAGCCATGGTAATGAATTTGTACTCATCAGCAATGATTTCTTCAAGTTCCTAATGTGGATTATCACCATCCTTTTGTAAAATGCCTGGCCGGTGTTAGGGAGGAATCTAGAGCCTGTGTCATGAGCAAAACAGGCCTATTCAAGTGTAAAATTAAATCTCCTATCCACTCTTTCCTAGCATCATGATTTAACCAATGAGCCAACCAGCTACAGGGAACTGAACAACAACCATGTAATTGGTATGAAATGCTCCACTGATTCAGAAGACCAATTTGGTCACATCTCCTTAATTTTTTCAATTAATCACTTCAGTACCCAACTTCCTTCTTTATCAGGAAATCTAGAATCTCCCTCTTGGGGTTTCCCCTACCCTTAATTTGCCCAAAAACTTCAGAATCTCACACAACCCCAAAGCAGTTCACATTTTTACACCAACAAGAAAGAACCCTGGGGTTTTCCAGTCTACTGCCATGAAATCTATTGCCACGTGGTGTGACTTTTGCATTTAGTCTTGCTCTGTCATGCAATTAGTATGGAATCACTGATGTTAGAAGCCTAGATGATCCAGATTCCTGCGGAGACTACGATGGTTCTTTGAGGATAGATAATCCTTTGGTGCTAAGCTTGGCTAAGAGTGCCCCAAAGCTCTCCACATTATGGGATCTTTAGTGTCCACATATTTCAGCTCTCTTATAAGTTACTTCCATGTTTCCTCATCGTCCCAGAAGTGGTGAGACAGGATCAGCTATGTATTGCTGTTACTTCACAGATCCAAAACCACTGTCTTCTTTTTCTACATAGGAATCAACTATCTAACTGCATAATGTCTGCTGTTGTTTCTTTTCCCCAGATTGTGGTACTAATCCCTCAGCTTTCCAAAGAAGACTAATTTCCATGACTTTAGGGCTTCATCTCTATACTTCTTGTATTCAGACTCCAACAGCCATGGTACCCAAGCAGAGAAATATCCCGCTGCCTCACTGTGTTTTATATTCTAAAGCTTGCCTTCTATTGCCCATTTCCTGCTCCCAAACCTAACTCTTCTCAAAATGATAGACAGTGGAAATATTCTCTACCTTCCAAGCAAACAGTATTATCCACTTGGAAGATTATGTCTTCAGTGCATGATACACACAGAATATTATTCTCCATTAGCAGTACATTTGTAGCTGGGATTTTGGCTTAAATGCGAGAGTATTAACATTACAGTTAAGTTGGACATTGCACGGTTCAGATTGGTATCACTGGTATTGCCTTTGGTGTTATGCTGGTATTAACTTTTCAGAAGTGTAAATTCTTGGACCCCACTCCAGATCTACTGACTTAGAAACTTCGGGGCTGAATTCCAGCAATTTATTTCAACCAGTCCTCTAGGAGATTGTGATTAAAGCCAGAGTTTGGGAACCACTGATCTACACAGAAACATACTTTATAATTGTTTCTCCTGTAGGAGGTAAAGATCTGACTTCTGTGTTCTTGGTGATGTTTTCTGAGTGTCAGCTGTTCTTCAAACATGAATATACATATGTCTTTTCTAGGATAAGCAACTGGATGTAGAAAACAGTGTAGTATAAACAGGTTTTTCTTGGAGCTTTTTAAAAAATCTGTGTCTGTTAGTAGTTCTGAGTTGGGGGCTCAGTGTCCTATCTGGGATATATGGAGAGGCACTAAGGAAACCCAGGGGACTCACTGCCATGTTGTTGCTTAGGTCCTAAGGTCCCTAGAATCTGCTGCCTTCTTTCCGGCTTTCAGCATCTTCCTCTTCTTGTTTGTTGTGTTATGTCCATGGTGTTTTCTTTGTAAGTCAGTAGAACTAGGCAGGGTCCATGGTTTTTTCCTTGCAAGAGGATAAAAGTATGTGGGATGGAGCTACCACAAGTTGGCAGAACGAGTTCTGTGAAGCTCTTTATAGCCAAATCACCATAAACTTGTGGTAGTGTTTTATGTCTTTTCCAATCTTTGATGTATGTTTATTAAGGAAAAATGTGGGATTAGAAATGAATATTTTGATCTATGTTGGGATTATTTGAATTCAGATGCAGTATATGGTGTTACTGAGCAATGGGAACAATAATTTCTCAGACACTTTGATACTTCTAGCCCATGGTCTATTGTGAAAGAATGCATTGTCCCTGAGAAAATGTATTATGAGAACAGAACAAGAGAGCACCAGGAAGAAATAGTGACAGTAGCAGCATTTTATTTCTTCTAGGTGACAAACTAGTGGCGAGGCTACACAACTTATGCACCTACCTATCTAATTTAGAAATAAGATTTTAAGATTTAGAAAATGCTGGGAAGTACATTCTGCAATGCAGTGTGCTTTTGTCACTTTCATCATTCTCAGGAATGAGAAAGAATCCAATAAGCACTTTTACACTTTCAGGTCTTGGTCTTTACCTTAGCTGCATAGTTGTCATGAATCAGATCAGGCATAGATTTAGATCAGTGCTAAAAAGGAACATGTATCAGGGCTCAGAGTGTTATAGTTTAATGATCAGTAACTTAGATTCATAGGGGAAACATTTTCATTACATTTTTCCAGAAAATTATTTGATAATGTAAATACATTTTCTTTTTTATAGTAGCAGTGTACAAGCCTTCTGCTCACATCACTCACCAACCACTTATCTTATTTGTTTATTAAATACTCATTTATCCTTTCATTTAATTATATGATTTAAATTAACCAAGTTGGTTGTGGGTTTATATTGTAGATTCTGTTATAAATAATGTACTTAATACTAATTTTTATTATAACAACTTGCATAAATTCTGCACTTTGTAGTGGTTAACTACCTTCTTGTCCTTTTGTACAATGTAGTGCATGCTTTAAAAAACAGACCTCCTTACTTAAGAATTTAGTTCCCTTCATTTATATATTTCTTTAAAAATGTTTATTAAATTCCTGCTGAATGCTAACCATTTATCAGATACCATAAAGCAAAGATGAATAAAAAACAATCCTTCCCTTCAAGGAATCCTAGTGGGAAAATGCACGAATATAATGAAATATGATCTTTAAAATGAAGGGATATGCAAAATATCAGGTGACTACAAATATTAGACTGTCTCATTTTGACTGAGGGACTAGGAAAGCCTCCCCAAAGGAGGTGATGCTTTTAGCTGACTCTTGAATTAGAAGTAGGAGTTTATCGGGATGTGTGTGCCAGCAAGAAGGAGCAAAGGGGTGAGATATTTTGGGATATTAGTAGAGATGGGGCATAGTTTTGTGTAATTTAATTTTAAATGAAGAACTAAATAATCTTCAGTATATTAACAACATAACACCAATAATAATAACTAAAATATGATGAATGTTTGACTTAAAACCTGAAACTTTAAAAAATATACATTGTCCTTGATTTGTTTTTGATAATCTATTTTTTTTGGTAAACCATTGAAGAGGTCAACCTCCAAGCTTTCGGTTTGACAACTAATATGTCACAAACTGAGTGTGTTGACGGCATTCTAAATGTCACTTTTTGCCTCTCAAAAAGTCCTACAGGGGAGTCAGGCTCCACTAGAAAGACTTCAGAGTTAAAAGCAGCCAACCAAATGAAATACTTTCAAAGTCAAGTACTTTGGTAGAGTCCAAATAGATGTGTAATTGTAAGCTAAAGATTGTAATACCTACAGTTCCACCTGGTTCCTTATATTTGACTCTTTGAGCTGTTATGGATCTAAAATATTGTGCTAAGTCAGACTTTATAACCCAAAAGGGAATTCTTTGAGAATGGAAGACGCTAGAGAAAGAAATTTTACCTTAGACCTCTGGTGGGGTTGGATTTTGTTAGAATGCCATTTTTCATAACGTTTTTCAAGGGTTTTTAATGTCATTCTATCTAATATTTAATTGTAATTTTCTGCAAAGACTTTAAGGTTGCTGATTTTTAAAAATATGAGTTTAACACAATAGTTATGTTGCATTCTGGCATCTTGACCTTTTAAAAACATGTCATTTCATTATGTTTCAGATATGTAAGTGCTGTGCTCTTTTATAGCTTTTGCCCAGAGGAGAACTCATTATGAAGACAAGAGCCAGGTAGAGCTCATACCCTCTGAATCTCTGACATCCTCATTTTTAGGTAAACTATATCTGTCAACAGAGGGGAGACTTTCTAGTTCCTGGAACTTTATCAAATTATGCATGCTGTTGAATAGAGTAGAGGCAAAAATAAACCACTTAGGGTACAGGAAAATAGAAATCAGATCTGGTTCAAGTTTCATCCCTTTCCTATAACTTCCTGAAATGTCTCTTGACAGATGTACTTCACACCAATCTCCTCCATCTTTGACCCACCTCAGGCCTGTATTATCTGCGTGATATATTTTGGCACTTAATCATACACTCACTGTCTTGTAACATAAATGTGTATATCTTGTGTCTCTAATTAGGCCATATGCTTTTAGTGGGAAAGGACTCTGCCTCTACTTCTTGGTATTCTCTTTGACCCTTAATATAATTTTCAGCATATAATATATATTCTATACATTTTTATTTGATAAAGCTTAGTTGAGTTAGCTTATCATCTTTAAGAATGTATGAGAGCAGAAGAACCATGAAAGTATCACTAACCAGGGAATGCTGATAAGTGGTCATGCTAGTGAACCAACTGGATTCCCTGTCTAACCCCTACCACTCCTTACTCCCTCCTCTCAGTAGAGCTGCACACTGCACTTTATTTCTTTACTTACCTTACTGTGTAACTCAGGGACACACTCTGAGGTAGAAGGAGTGTCTTATTTTCCTTCAGACAAGCTCAAAAGTGGTGAAAAGTATTTTATATAACATTACCAGTTGTTCAGGTTGTATGAGGCAAATAAAACATTGTTGGTAATAATGAAAATTATGGCCAAAGTGTCAAAAGTATAAAGTATACCTATAAGTCCTAGGGCAGAAAAAAAGATGGGCTTAAATTAGAAATGGGAGTAAAGAGGATTGGTCTGTGTTTAGACAGGGAAAATGGGGAAGATGTAGGGGAGGAGGTCTACATGGAGTATTTAGACTTGACAATGGGAAAATCCAGGTTAAATTTGGCATAAGTTCATCCACTTGCAGAGCTCAGGGGAAAAGCATCTCAAGTAGCTAGAGCTGTTTTAGCTCTTTGAATATTCCCTCTAAGGAAGCAGACCCAGAGAACACTAAACACAGGTGGACATGACTAGCTTTATGTATTTATTTATTTTATTGTTATTACTTTTAATAGATCTTTATTGGGATATAATTGCTTCACAATACTGTGTTAGCTTCTGTTGTACACCAAAGTGAATCAGCCATATGCCTACATATGTCCCCATATCCCCTCCCTCTTGAGCCCCCTTCCCACCCTCCCTATCCCACCCCTCTAGGGCATCGCAAAGCACTGAGCTGATCTCCCTGTGCTATGCTGCTACTTCCCACTAGCTAACTCTTTTACATTTGGTAGTGTATATATGTCGACGCTACTCTCACTTTGCCCCAGCTTCCCCCTCTTACCCTGTGTCCTCAAGTCCATTCTCTACATCTGCATCTTTATTCCTGTCCTGCTACTAGGTTCATCAGAACCATCCCTCCCTTTAGATTCCATATATATGTGTTAGCATACGGTATTTGTCTTTCTCTTTCTGACTTACTTCACTCTGTATGACAGACTCTAGATTCATCCATCTCACTACAAATACCTCAATTTCATTTCTTTTTATGGGTGAGTAATATTCCATTGTATATATGTGCCACATCTTTATCCATTCGTCTGTCGACAGACATTTAGGTTGGTTCCATGTCCTGGCTATTGTAAATAGAGCTGCAATGAACATTATGGTACATGTCTCTTTTTGAATTATGGTTTTCTCAGGGTATATGCCCAATAGTGGGATTGCTGGGTCATATGGTAGTTCTAGTTTTAGTTTTTTAAGAAACCTCCATACTGTTGTCCATAGTGGTTGTATCAATTTGCATTCCCACCAACACTGCAGGAGGGTTCCCTTTTCACCACACCTTTAAATTCCAACTGGATTAAAGACCTAAACGTAAGGCCAGACAGTATAAAACTCTTAGAGGAAAACAGAGGAAAAACACTCTTACATAAACCACAGCAAGATCTTTTTTGACCCACCTCCTAGAAGAATGGAAATAAAAACAAAAATAAACAAATGGGACTTCCTTAACTTAAAATCTTTTGCACAGCAAAGGAAACCATAAACAAGACAAAAAGAAAACCCTCAGAATGGGAGAAAATATTTGCAAATGAAATAACAAAGGATTAATCTCTAAAATATACAAACAACTCTTGGAGCTCAATATCAAAAGAACAAACAATCCAATTAAAAAATGGGCAGAAGACCTAAATAGACATTTCACCAAGGAAGACATACACATGGCCAAGAGGCACATGAAAAGATGCTCAACCTCGCTAATTATTAGAGAAACGCAAATCAAAACTACAATGAGGTATCGCCTCACGCCGGTCAGAATGGCCATTATGAAAAAATCTAGAGGCATGACTAGATTTACATCTCTACATGTTGGTAGCTGAGGCTAACTGTTATAACAGATAGATCCCAATGTGTACAGTGTCAAACCAAAAGAGATTTATTTCTTGCTAAGAGCACTGGGTGTTTGCCTATGTTGGCATGGTGGCCTTCTTGCATGTAGCTCTCCAAGAACTTGGTTGATGGAGGCTTTGCCATCTTTAATATGTAGCTTCCGTGGTCTCTGCAGGGGTGGGAGGGTCATCTCTATTTCAACTAGCCATAAAAGGGAAAAAGGCAGTGAGGAACATATGTGGGTGTTTTTAGGGGCCAGGTCTTGAAGTGGCAAATATTTCCATTGGTATTTATTCCAGTGTCTAGAACTCAGTAATATGGTTATACCTAACTAGTAGGCGTTTAAGGAGCTAGAGAATTCATGCAAGGTGATGGGGAGGGGTACCTCCTTTGGGAAAGAAAAGATGAGAACCCTGGAAACTTCCCAGTTTTTCTCTGTTTGGCACACCTGTAACACTGTGTGTGTTGGTGTGTGTGTGTGTAATTATGTCAGGTACAACTATACGTAGATGCATCTTATGAATGTCTCTGGGCCTGAGACACATGAACTATGCCAAAGTGCTTTTTCATGATTTAAAAGGACTGTTGTTTATTTGACTTAGTCAATTTTCTTTACTATTAAAAATAACCTTTGTGTCCAGAGTTTCATTAACTGAGGTATCCTTGTATGTGGTGGCATCTTATTAGCACAGCATACACTTGGTGCCTTTGATAATATTTTTATTTTTTTTAATTAGAAAATGCTCATTAAAATGTATCCAAGGTGAGATTTTTTGGTATTTCAGTGAAGTTATATAGAACATGAATAATTTAGTGCTGAACTAATTTTGAATTACATGGTCTATAAAATATAAAAGGCTTCTAGTGCTTTTCTGAAACTTTAATGGATTTCTACATTTCAATAATTTTTTACTTTGTTGTATGCAAGCACAATTACCAAAAATTACTCCACTGGAATAGCTGTAGGCAGTAGCATTAACATAATCTGCTAACGAATTAGCCTATAATGTTCTGAAGTGCCCTTTCTTTGTTTAAATGCTTTCCTAACCTTATAAGGGAATCACTAAAATGATTTTGACCTAAGTCAATTACAAATGTTTGTATAACTTCATTTGGCAACAATTTATAAAATATCAAAAATTTGATAGGAACTGTGTTAACAATGGAGAAATGAAATTATAAGCCACATTGTAGGTGCTAAAAAATATTTGTTGACACATGAATGGAAAGATACAAAGATTCTATCACCTCTCTTTTGACCTAACTTATCACTTATTACCTGAATAATTGATCACTTATTCAATCACCTGAATATCAAGGCTTTGTTCCTGATTAGTACAGGCACAACTGTCAAACTTGTGGAGCAGTAATCCCATTAAAGGCTGTGCAGAGACTGGTTTAATTGCTAACAGTCAGTTCTGAAGATGAAGATGTCCTTAAATCAATACAAAAAATAAATTAATTGAGCATTTACTTTGTATGAGCCAATTCAATTAAATAATTCATTTTGATTCAATCAAGTAAGCACATATTGATTGCTCTCCATGGAAAGGCACTAACACTGGTTTGGGGAATATTTATATAGAATTGAATGAAGAAATACATCTATAATTTAGTGAGCTTTTGGTCCTGTAAGATATCATGATTGTGAAAACTCATCAATCTGATTGATATGTGTCATCTCTGGAGGGAAGCTCCTTGATTGGCACCTGAAACCGCTAGTTTTAATGCTTCCTGTGGCCTGGAAATGACCTGTCAAGACATAATGGCTGTTTTATGTTTCCTATTCTAGTCATTCATGATTTAAAAACATGATCATACTCAGTTAGAGATGCATGTTTTGTCAGATACACACATGCACACACTCCTTTTAGCCCCTGTTTAGCATGTACCTTGAACTCTCCCTTCTGAACTGGCTTTGGTAGTTGAGAAGGGAGGTTGGAATAACTGAGATTCAGAAGAACAGTGGATATCGAGATCCCAGAATCCCAACATCTTGGGATCCCAGGTTCCATTAGGAAAAGAGTCAGGATGTCTGCAAACAATTGAAAGTGTATGTTGGGAGGGATGACATTAAAGAGAAGTCTCTTGGTGTATAACTTCCTTTTTTCCAGCCTTCCAGTCTTTGCAGAGCCATCTTTCACAGTGCTCTTGGGCTGACCTTTTGCCCATGCAGAAGTCCCACACAGTTAGGTACTCTCTAGCAAACACTTCAACACTTCAGAACTTACTCTTCCTGTCAGGTATTTCAGAAAGTGACTACCTCTGCTCAACCTGCAGGATATACTAGAGGTCTATTACTTGCAGGCTCAGTTCCACTTAATTTCAAAACCATTGAGAACAAAATGTTGTAGAGTATCATGGACATTTTTCCCCACCAGACTGTGGTCTGGAATATCCAAAAAATGCCTAGTGAAACTGGAGGGAGGGAGGGAAGCCTAGCAACTGATGAGCTTGGGTCTACAATCGCCATTTCCACTCATGTGATGGACACACTGCCAAAGCCATGGCAACTAGTTTCTAGTCTGGGTCCTAATGGGTCTTGAGCCTGTCCTTAGAACTCCAGTATGTAGGAATAGAGCCCCAACTCCTTTCCTCTCACAGTAAGCCTCTCCCTGAATTGAGCTGGGTTTCTGGTCCCCACCTGACTTGACCACTTCTGTTATTGAGAAGTCTATGTCCCCATATGATGCCCAAAACATTATTCTACCATTTGTGTATCAATATCCAGCTTAGTCTTTTCTTGTACTATCTGGGACTTTATAATTTTTACTAGGGTACTCTCTGCCCAGTGATTTCATCCTTAGCCTCAATCTTACACCAGTCTCTGCTTTTTCCTATCTCCCTGACAGGATATTCCAGCATGCCATGTGCCCAGTGTTGCTTCATCTCTGATGGTTTACAAGGTCTACCTTTCCTTTAACATATACCCTTACCCAGTTCTTGAGGGTAGATATAAGGCAAAGGCTTTAGGATAAAGCAGTTTGTTGACATGCTGAACATGTAGGAGAACCAAGGGTAAGTCTTCTATTCTCAGAGTCCTATTGGCTTTTTAAAATATAATTTAGAGGTTTAGATTATGTGGTTTTGACCATATTAGCAAATCTAAATCTGCTTCCTGAGAAGAGCTTTGTCTTACTTGTTGACCTTTTGACTCATGTAGCTTGTTTCCTTGCAGGGATAGAATGCCTTTTCTTTGGGCAAGAAGTCAAGTTAGATTCTTCACTTCTTTTTTAATTAATAGACTTTATATTTTAGAGCAATTTTAGACTTACAGAAAAATTGATCTGAAATTACAGAGAGTTACCACATACTCTCTCCTTCCCCAGTTTCTCCTATTATTAACATCCTGCATTAGTGTGGTACATTTGTTACAATTGACTATTATTGATATATACAGTGTTATTAACATAGTTTAATAACATAGTATTAAACTATGTTAATAGTTTGTAAACTAAAGTCCATAATTTACAATAGGGTTCACGCTTTGTGTTATACAGCTAGATAGATTTTGACAAATGCATAATGTAGTGTATCCAACATTACAGTATCATACAGAATAGTTTCACTGCCCTGAAAATCTCCTGTGCTCCACCTATTCATCCCTCCTGCCCTTCCCCCAAGCCCCTGGGCACGACTGATCTTTAAACTGTCTCCATAGGTCTGCATTTTCCAGCATGTCATAAAGTTGAGATAATTCAGTATGTAGCCTCTAAAGATTGTCATCTTTCACTTAGTGATATGCATTTAATGATCTAATTAATGTCTTTTTGTGATTTGATAGCTCATTTCTTTTTATTGCTGAATAATATTCCATTGTATTATGTATACAGTTTATCCGTTTACTTACTGAAGGACATCTTGCTTTCTTCCAAGTTTGGGCTGTTATAAATAGAGTTGCTGTAAACATCTGGGTGTAGGTTTTTGTGTAAATACCAAGGAGAGTGATTGCAATATCATATGGTAAGAGTATGTTTAGTTTTGTAAGAAACTGCCCAACTGTCTTCCAAATGGACTGTATCATTTTATATTCACAAGCAATAAATGAGAGTTCCTGGTGCTCCACAGCCTCACCAGAATTTGATGTTGTCAGTATTTTGGATTTTAACCAAATCCAAACGTGGATTGGCATTCATGTTGTAGTTTTAATTTGCATTTCCCTAATGACTTATGTTATTGAACATCTTTTCATATGCTTGTTGGCCATTGGTACATATTCTTTGGTGAGATGCCTGTTCATATCTTTTGTCCATTTCTTAGATTAGGTTCTTTGTTTCCATATGGTTGAATTTTAAGAGTTCTTTTCATATTTTAGGATCCTTTGTCAAATAATGTATCTTACAATATTTTTCTCCCAGTCTGTTACTTGTCTTTTAATTCTTTTAACAGTGCCTTTCACAGAGTAGAAGTTTTTTTTTAGTTCCTGTTTTGTTGAGATATTGAGATATAATTGATATACAGCACTGTATAAGTTTAGGATGTACAGCAAAATGATTTGACTTACACCATCCTGAAGCTATTACTACAATAACTTTAGTGACCATCATTCATATAGATATCAAATTAAAAAAATAGAAAAAAGGTTTTTTCCTTGTGATGTGAACTTTTAGGATTTACTCTCAGCAAATTTCACATGTAATTGAAATATAATCAATTATCTTTATCATGTTGTACATTAGATCCCTAGTACTTATTTATCTTATAACTGGAAGTTTTTTTCTTTTGACCACCTTCATCCAATTTCCCCTACCCCCACCCTCTGCCTCTGGTAACCACAGATCTGATCTCCTTTTCTATGAGTTCTTTGTTTATTTGTTTGTTTTTGAAGTATAACTGACCTACAACACTGTGTTGGCTCCTGGCACACAACATAGTGATTCAATATTTTTATACATTTCAAAATAATCACTGTGTTAAGTCTAGTTACCATCTGTCACCATACAAATATATTATATTATTATTGACTATATTCCCTACATTGTACCTTGACACATTTATTTTGTAATCAAAAGTTTGTACCTCTTAATCTCCCTTAGATACTTCTCTCCTCCCCTCACCCTCTCCCCTCTGACAACCACCGTTTGTTCTCTTTATCTATGATTCTATTTTGTTATATTTGTCCATTTGGTTTTTTTTTTTAGATTCCACATATAAGTGAAATCATATAATATTTGTCTTTGCCTTACTTATTTCACTCAGCACAATACCCTCTAGGTCCATCCATGCTTTTGCAAATGGTAATAATTATCTTTTTATGGCTGAGTAATATTAATATTCTCTCTCTATACATAGAATACATATAGTAATATTTTATATATATATATAATATTGAATTGCTGGGTTATATGGTAGATCTATTTTTAATTTTTTGAGGTACCTCTGTACTGTTTTCCATAGTGGCTGCACCAATTTACATTCCCACCAACAGTGCATGAGTGTTCCCTTTTCTCCACATCCTTGTCAACACTTGTAATTTGTTGTCTTTTTGTTAATGGCCATTCTGATAGGTATGAGGTGATATCTCACTGTGGTTTTGATTTGCATTTTCCTGATGATTAGTGTTGCTGAGCATCTTTTCATGTGCCTGTTGGCCATTGTATGTCTTCTTTGGAAAAACGTCTATTATGGTCCTCTGACCATTTATTAATCATGTTATTTCTTTGTTTGGTGTTGAATTGTATACGTTGTTTGTATATTTTGAATATTAGCCCATTATTGGGTATATTATTTGCACATATCTTCTCTATTCAGTAGGTGGTCTTTTCATTTTGTTGATAGTTTCCTTCGCTGTGCAAAAGGTTTTTAACTTGATTTAGTTCCATTTGTTTATTTTTGCTTTTGTTTCCCTTGCCTGAGGAGACATATCCAAACAAATATTACTAAGAACAATGTTAAAGAGTGTACTGCCTGTTTCCTTTTAAAACTTTTATGGTTTCAGGTCTTATATTTAAGTGTTTAATCCATTTTGAATTTATTTTTGTGCATGGTATGAGAGAGTAGTCCAGTTTGATTCTTTGCATGTAGCTGTCCAATTTTCTTGATATCACTTATTGGAGAGGCTGTCTTTTCCCCTTTGTATATTCTTGCCTCCTTTGTTGTAGATAAATTGCCCATATAAGTATGACTTTATTTCAGGGTTTTCTATTCTGTTCCATTGACCTATGTGCATGTTTTTGTACTGGTTCTGATTAATGTAGCTTTGTAGTATAGTCTGAAGTCAGGGAGCCTGATTCTTCCAATTTTGTTTTTCTTTCTCAAGATTGCTTTGGCTATTCAGGGTCTTTTGTGTTTCCATGCAAACTTTAGAATTATTTGTTCTAGTTCTGTGAAAAATGCCATTGTTATTTTGAGAAGAGTTGAATTGTGTCTGTAGATTACCTTGGGTAATATGGTAATTTTAACAATATTAATTCTTCCAACCTAAAAGCATGGTATATCTTTTCATTTGCTTGCACCATCTTCAATTTTTTTTTTTGTCATAAAGTTTTCTGAGTATAGATCTTTGCCCTCCTTAGTTAGATTTGTTTCTAAGTATTTTATTCTTTTTGCTGCAATTATAAATGTGATTGTTTTCTTAATTTCTCTTTCTGATTGTTTGTTCTTAGTGTATAGAAACACAAAGAATTTCTATATATTAACTTTGTATCCTGCAACCTTACAAAATTCATTGATGAGTTCTAGTAGTTTTTTGGTGGTATCTTTAGGATTTTCTATGTACAGTACCATGTCATCTGCAAAAAATGACAGTTTTACTTCTTCCTTTCTAATTTGGATGCTTTTTATTTCTTTTTCTTGTGTGATTTCTGCATCTAGGATTTCCAATACTATGTTGGATAAAAGTGGTGGGAGTGGGCATCCTTGTCTTGTTCCTGATCTTAGAGGAAATAATGTCAACTTTTTACCATTGAGTATGATGTTAGCTGTGGGCTTGTTATACATGGCCTTTATTATGTTAGGTATGTTCCTTCTGTACCCAATTTGTCAAGAGTTTTTATCATGAATGGATGTCGAATTTTGTCAAAATCTTTTTCTGCATCTATTGCAATGATTGTATGGTTTTTATTCTTCAGTTTGTTAATATGGTGTATCATATTGATTGATTTGTGAATGTTGAAAAATCCTTGCATCCCTGGGATAAATTCCATTTGATCATGGTGTATGATCCTTTTAATGTACTGTTGGAATTGATTTGCTAATATGTTGTTTAGGATTTTTGCATCTATATTCATCAGCGATATTGGCCTGAAATTTTCTTTTTTTATGATGTCTTTGTCTGATTTTAATATCAGGGTGATGCTGGCCTCATAGAATGAGTTCAGAAGTATTCCTTCCTCTGCAATTTTTTGGGATAGTTTGAGAAGGATAAGTTTTAACTCTTCTTTAAATGTTTGGTAGGATTCACCTTTGAAGTCATCTGGTCCTGGACTTTCGCTGCTTGGGAGTTTTAAAATTATTGATTTAATTTCATTACTGGTAATTGGTCTGTCCATATTTTCTGTTCATTCCTGATTCAGTCTTGGGAGATTGTTCATTTCTAGGAATGAGTCCACTTCTTCTAGGTTGTTCATTTTATTAGTGTATAATTATTCATAGTGATATTTTGTGACCCTTTGTATATCTGTGCTGTTAGTTGTTACTTTTCCTTTTTCATTTATGATTTTATTCATAAGAACCCTCTCTCTTGATGAGTCTGGCTAATGGTTTATTGACTTTATCTTTTCAAAGAACCAGCTTTAGTTTCATTGATCATTTCTATTTTTTAGGTGTAAGGTTAGTTTGTTTATTTAAGATTTTTCTTTTTTACTCAGGTATGCTTGTATCGCTTTAAACTTCCCTCTTAAAACTGATTTTGCAGTGTCCCATAGATGTAGTTTTTTTCTTTTTAACATCTTTATTGGAGTATAATTGCGTTACAATGGTGTGTTGGTTTATGCTTTATAACAAAGTGAATCAGGTATACATATACATATATCCCCATATCTCCTCCCTCGTGCATCTCCCTCCCACCCTCCCTATCCCACCCATTTAGGTGGACACAAAGCACCGAGCTGATCTCCCTGTGCAATGTGGCTGCTTCCCACTAGCTTTCTATTTTACATTTGGTAGTGTATATATGTCCATGCCACTCTCTCACTTTGTCCCAGCTTCCCCTTGCCCCTCCCCATGTCCTCAATCCATTCTCTACATCTACGTCTTTATTCCTGTCCTGCCCCAATGTTCATCAGAATCATTTTTTTTTTAAGATTCTGTATATATTTGTTAGCATATGATATTTGTTTTTCTCTTTCTGACTTACTTCGTTCTGTATGATGGACTCTAGGTCCATCCACCTCACTACAAATAACTCAATTTCATTTTTTTTAAGGCCGAGTAATATTCCATTGTATATATGCACCACATTTTCTTCATCCATTCATCTGTTGATGGACACTTACATTGCTTCCATGTCCTGGCTATTGTAAATAGAGCTGCAATGGACATTGTGGTACATGACTCTTTTTCAATTATGGTTTTCTCAGGGTATATGCCCAGTAGTGGGATTGCTGGGTCATATGGTAGTTCTATTTTTAGTTTTTTAAGGAACCTCCATACTGTTGTCCATAGTGGCTGTATCAATTTACATTCCCACCAACAGTGCAAGAGTGTTCCCTTTTCTCCACACCCTCTCCAGCATTTATTCTTTGTAGACTTTTTCATGATGGCCATTCTGAGTGGTGTCACATGATACCACATTGTAGTTTGATTTGCATTTCTCTAATGATTAGTGATGTTGAGCATCTTTTCATGTGTTTGTTGGCAATCAGTATATCTTCTTTGGAGAAATGTCTATTTAGGTCTTCTGCCCATTTTTGGATTGGGTTGTTTGTTTTTTTGTTGTTGTTGTTGTTTTGTATTCCTTTTATTTCTTTTTATTCTCTGTTTACCATGACTAGGACTTCCAAAACTATGTTGAATAATAGTGGCCAGAGTGGACATCCTTGTCTTGTTCCTGATCTTAGTGGAAATGTTTTCAGTTTTTAACCATTGAGAATAATATTTGCTGCGGGTTTGTCGTATATGGCCTTTATTATATTGAGGTAGTTCCCTCTATGCCCACTTTCTAGAGAGTTTTTATCATAAATGGGTGTTGAATTTTGTCAAAACTTTTTCTGCATCTATTGAGATGATAATATGGTTTTTATTCTTCAATTTGTTAATATGGTGTATCACATTGATTTGTGTATATTGAAGAATCCTTGCATCCTTGGGATAAATTCCACTTGATCTTGGTGTATGATCCTTTTAATGTGTTGTTGGATTCTGTTTGCTAGTATTTTGTTGAGGATTTTTGCATCTGTATTCATCAGTGATATTGGTCTGTAGTTTTCTTTTTTTGTAGTATCTTTGTCTGGTTTAGTATCTGGGTGATGGTGGCCTCATAGAATGAGTTTGGGAGTGTTCCTTCCTCTGCAATTTTTTGGAAGAGTTTGAGAAAGATGGGTGTTATCTCTTCTCTATATGTTGATAAAATTCACCTGTGAAGGCATCTGGTTCTGGACTTTTGTTTATTGGAAGATTTTTAATCACAGTTTCAATTTCATTACTTGTGGTTGGTCTGTTCATATTTTCTATTTCTTCCTGGTTCAGTCTTGGGAGGTTATACCTATCTAAGAATTTGTCCATTTCTTCCAGGTTGTCCATTTTATTGGCATATAGTTGCTTGTAGTAATCTCTCATGATCCTTTGTATTTCTGCAGTGTCAGTTGTTACTTATTGTTTATTTCTAATTCTATTGATTTGAGTCTTCTTCCTTTTTTTCTTGATGAGTCTGGCTAATTCTTTCTCAATTTTGTTTATCTTCTCAAAGAACCAGGTTTTAGTTTTAATGATCTTTGCTATTGTTTCCTTCATTTCTTTTTCATTTATTTCTGATCTGATCTTCATGATTTCTTTCCTTCTGCTGACTTTGTTTTTGTTTTTTTTTCCTTCTTTCTCTAATTGCTTTAGGTGTATGTTTAGGTTCTTTATTTGAGATGTTTCTTGTTTCTTGAGGTAGGATTGTATTGCTTTAAACTTCCCTCTTAGAACTGCTTTTGCTGCATCCCATAGATTTTGGTTCATTTAATTTTCATTGTCATTTGTTTCTAGGTATTTTCTGATTACCTCTTTGATTTCTTCAGTGATCTCTTTGTTATTTAGTATTGTATTGTTTAGCCTGCATGTATTTGTATTTTTTACATATTTTTTCCTGTAATTGATATTTAGTCTCATAGCATTGTGGTTGGAAAAGGTACTTGATATGATTTCAATTTTCTTTTTGAAATTTACCAAGGCTAGATTTGTGACCCAAGATATGATCTATCCTGGAGAATGTTCCATGAGCACTTGAGAATAATGTGTATTCTGTTGTTTTTGGATGGAATGTCCTATAAATATCAATTAAGTCCATCTTCTTTAATGTATCATTTAAAGCTTGTGTTTCCTTATTTAATTCTTTGTGGATGATCTGTCCATTGATGAAAGTGGGGTGTTAAAGTCCCCTACTATGATTGTGTTACTGTCGATTTCCCCTTTTATGGCTGTTAGCATTTGCCTTATGTATTGAGGTGCTCCTATGTTGGGTACATAAATATTTACAATTGTTATATCTTCTTCTTGGATTTATCCCTTGATCATTATGTAGTATCCTTCTTTGTCTCTTGTAATAGTCTTTATTTTAAAGTCTATTTTGTCTGATATGAGAATTGCTACTCCAGATTTCTTTTGATTTCAATTTGCATAGAATATCTTTTTCTGTCCCCTCACTTTCAGTTTGTATGTGTCCCTAGGTCTGAAGTGGGTCTCTTGTAGATAGCATGTATATGGGTCTTGGTTTTGTTTCCATTCAGCCAGTCTATGTCTTTTGGTGGGAGCATTTAATCCATTTACATTTAAGGTAGTTATTGATATATATGTTCCTATTACCATTTTCTTAATTGTTTTGTGTTTGTTATTGTAGTTCTTTTCCTTCTGTTGTGTTTCCTGCTTAAAAGTTCCTTTAGCATTTGTTGTAAAGGTGGTTTGGTAGTGCTGAATTCTCTTAACTTTTGCTTGTCTGTAAAGGTTTTAATTTCTCTGTTGAATCTGAATGAGATCCTTGCCGGGTAGAGTAATCTTGGTTGTAGATTCTTCCGTTTCATCACTTTAAATATGTCCTGCCACTCACTTCTGGCTTGCAGTTTCTGCTGAAAGATCAGCTGTTAAACTTACTGGGATTCCCTTGTATGTTATTTGTTGTTTTTCCCTTGCTGCTTTTAATATTTTTTTCTTTGTATTTAATTTTTGATAGTTTGATTAATATGTGTCTTGGCGTTTTTCTCCTGGATTTATCTCTGCACTTCCTGGACTTGATTATTTCCTTTCACATATTAAGGTAGTTTTCAACTATAATCTCTTCAAATATTTTCTCAGTTCCTTTCTTTTTCTCTTCTTCTGGGAACACTATAATTCGAATATTGGTGCATTTAGTGTTGTTCCAGAAGTCTCTGAGACTGTTGTCAATTCTTTTCATTCTTTATTCTTTATTCTGCTCTGTGGTAGTTATTTCCACTATTTTATCTTCCAGGTCACTTCTCTGTTCTTCTTCCTCAGTTATTCTGCTATTGATTCCTTCTAGACTATTTTTAAATCCATTTATTGTGTTATTCATCCTTGTTTGTTTGCTCTTTAGTTCTTCTAAGTCCTTGTTAAACGTTTCTTGTGTTTTCTCCATTCTATTTCCAGGATTTTGGATCATCTTTACTATCATTATTCTGAATTCTTTTTCATATAGACTGCCTATTTCCTCTTCATTTGTTTGGTCTGATGGGTTTTTACCTTGCCCCTTCATCTCCTGTGTATTTCTTTGTCTTCTCATTTTAAGTTACTGTGTTTAAGATCTTCTTTTTGAAGGCTGCAGGCTCGTAGTTCCTATTGTTGTTGGTGTCTGCCCCCAATGCCTAAGGTTGGTTCAGTGGGTTGTGTAGGCTTCCTTGTGGAGGGGACTGGTCCCTGTGTTCTGGTGGATGAGTTTGGATCTTGCCTTTCTGGTGGGAAGAATCACGTCCAGTGGTGTGTTTTGGTGTGCCTGTGACTTTATTATGATTTTAGCCAACCTCTCTGCTAATGGGTGTGGTTGTGTTCCTGTCTTGCTAGTTGTTTGGCATAGGGTGTTCAGCACTGTAGCTTGCTCGTCATTGAGTGGAGTTGGGTCTTAGCAATGAGATGGAGATCTCTGGGAGAGCTTTCACCGTTTGATATTACGTGGAGCCAGGAGGTCTCTGGTGGACCAGTGTCCTGAACTTGGCTCTCCCACCTCAGAGGCACAGGCCTGACACCCGGGTGGAGCACCAAGACCCCGTTAGCCACACCACTGAAAAGAAATGGGAGAAAGAAAGAAAAAATAAAATACAAGTTATTAAAATAAAAAAGTTATTAAAAATTAAAAAATATTAAAAAGTAATTAAAAAAGAAAGAAAGAAAGAAAGAAGAGAGCAACCAAACCAAAAAAGAAATCCACCAATCATAACAAGTGCTAAAAACTATACCCCCCCCCCAAAAAAAAGTATAAACAGAACGTTAGGACAAATGTAAAAGCAAAGCTATACAGACAAAATCACACAAAGAAGCACACACATGCACACTCACAAAAAGAGAAAAAGGAAAATATATATATAACTATATATAAAAAAATGAAAAGGAAGAGAGCAAACAAATCAGCAAACAAATCTACCAATGATAATAAACTCTAAATACTAAACTAAGATAAACATAAAACCAGAAACAAATTAGATTCAGAAAACAAGCCCCAAGTCTACCGTTGCCCCCAAAGTAAACCACCTCAATTTTGGGATGATTTGTTCTCTATTCAGGTATTCCAGAGATGTAGGGTACATCAAGTTGATTGTGAAGATTTAATCCACTGCTCCTTAGGCTTCTGGGAGAGATTTCCCTTTCTCTTCTTTGTTCACACAGCTCCTGGGGTTCAGCTTTGGATTTGGCCCCACCTCTGCATGTAGCTTGCCTGATGGCATCTGTTCTTCGCTCAGACAGGACAGGGTTAAAGTGGCAGCTGATTAGGGGGCTCTGGCTTACTCAGGCTGGTGGGAGGGAGGGTTATGGAATGCGGGGCAAGCCTCTGGCGGCAGAGGCTCGTGTGACGTTGTAACAGCATGAGGCATGCCAGGTGTTCTCCCGGGGAATGTGTCCCTGTTTCACGGGACCCTGGCAGTGATGGGCTGCACAGGCTGCTAGGAGGGGAGGTGTGGATAGTGACCTGTGCTTGCACACAGGCTTCTTGGTGGCTGCAGCAGCAGCCTAAGTGTTTCATCCCTATCTCTGGTCTCTGGAGCTCGTTTAGGCAGTGCTCTGAATCCCCTCTCCAAGCATACCCCGAAACAATGGTCTCTTGCCTCTTAGGCAGTTCCAGACTTTTTCCTGGACTCCCTCTTGGCTATCTGTGGCGCACTAGCCCCCTTCAGGCTGTGTTCACACAGCCAAACCCAGTCCTCTCCCTGGGATCTGACCTCCGAAGCTGGAGCCTCAGCTCCCAGTCCCCACCTGCCCTGGCAGGTGAGCAAACAAGCCTCCCAGGCTGGTGAGTGCTGGTCAGTACTGATCCTCTGTGCGGGAATCTCTCCACATTGGCTTCTACACCCCTGTTGCTATGCTCTCGTCTGTGGCTCCGAAGCTTCCCTCTGCCCCTGCCCACCCCCCGTCTCCACCAGTGAAGAGGCTTCATAATGTGTGGAAGCTTTTCCTCCTTCGCAGCTCCCTCCCAGAGGTGCAGGTCCCACCCCTATTCTTTTGTCTTTTCTGTTTCCTTTTGCCCTACCCAGGTACGTGGGGGAGTTTCTTGCCTTTTGGGAAGTCTGAGGTCTTCTGCCAGCATTCAGTACATGTTCTCTAGAAGTTGTTCCACATGTAGATGTATTTGTGATGTATTTGTTGGGAGGAAGGTGACCTCCATGTCTTATTCCTCCACCATCTTGAAGGTCTCCTCCTGTCCCATAGACTTTGGATCGTTGGGTTTTCCTTTTCTTTTGTCTCCATGTATTTTTTGATTTCTTAAGTAACCCATTGCCTGTTTAGTAGCATATAGTTTAGCCTCCACGTGTTTGTGTCTTTTGCTATTTTTTTTCTTGCAGTTGATATCTATTCTCATAGTGTTGTGGTCAGAAAAGATTCTTGATATGATTTCAATCCTCTTAAATTTATTGATACCTGTTTTGTGGTCTGGCATGTGATCTACACTGGAGAATGTTCCATGTGCACTTGAAACGAATGTGTGTTTTGCTGCTTTGTATGGAATGTTCTCTCTCTATATCTGTTAAGTACAGCTGGTCTAATGTCATTTAAGGCCAGCATTTTCTCGCTGGATCATCTGTCCATTGATGTAAGTGGGGTGTTAAAGTCCTCTACCATTATTGTTTTACTGTCACTTTCTGCCTTTATGTCTGTTAATATTTGTTTTATGTGTTTAGGTGCTCCTTTGTTGGGTGCATATATATTTACAATTGATATATGTTCTTGGATTGCTCCCCTGATCATTTTATAATGTCTTTCTTTGTCTCTTATTACAGTCTTCATTTTAAAGTCTATTTCGTCTGATATTAAATTGCTATCATGGTTTTCTTTCTATTTCCCATTTATACTTTTTCCATCCCCTCACTTTCAGTGTGTGTGTGTCTTTAGATCTGAAGTGAATCCTCTGTAGGTGGCATACATGTGGACCTTGTTTTTGTATTCATTCAGCCATTCAGTGTCTTTTGATTGGAACATTTGGTTCATTTACATTTAAAGTAATTATTGATAAGTATGTACTTATTTCCATTTTTTTGGTTGTTTTTGCAGTTGTTCTTTTCTTCTTCTTTTACTCTCTACCCCCTTATGATTTGCTGACAATTTTTAGTGTTATATTTGGATTCCTTTCTCTTTTTGCATGTGTATCTATTACAGATTTTTGGTTTGTGTTACTGTTATATACATGATTAAAGTTACTGATTTCTTTAGTTTGAAGGTATTTTAACAACCCTGCATTTTTATTCCCCTTCCTGTATATTTAATGTTCTGATATCATATTTTACATTTTTTTGTTTCCTTTAACTACTTATTGTGGATATAGATGATTTTACTACTTTTGTCTTTTAATTTTCCTAGTAGCTATATAAGGGGTTGATTTTGATTGGGATTCTGTTGACTCTATAAATCAAGTTGGGAAGATCTGAAATTCTAAAAATATTGACTTTTTCTATCCATGAATATGGAATATCTCTCCACTTGTGTACATTTTTTTGTTTAATTTCTTTTATCAGTTTTTTGGTTTCCTAATATAAACCTTGTACTTCTTTTTTTACCCTTATGCCCAAGTATTATTATTTTTTGGCACTAAGGCAAATGCTTGTATCTTTAATTTCAAATTCCTATTGTTCACTGCTGGCATATAGAAAAGTAACAATGTAGATTCTTCACTTTTTATAACAATATGTTAACTTTATTACCTACACACCTGGTTTCCAAAGTTATGTTGATTTCCTCTCAAACATATAACATCTGTTATTCAGGGACTCAGTAAGAACTAAAATCCAAATTGACTACTAATGAACTTCTTAAAAATCCTATCCAAGTTAAGTTGGGGAGAAATAATGATCCATTTCTAGATTCTCTGCTCTGAGAAGAAAAACTTCTTGTACTTCAAACTCAAAAAAGTTGGTCATAATCCATCTCAATCAATCCCTGTAAATTTGCTTCTTTAACTACACTTCTGAAAGCTAACCACTGGGAACATCATCACTTGGCTGAAGGCCAGGCAATCAGCAATAGCCTCACTATGACTGACTTTTAGAGACACTTCTACCGCTTGAAATGCTTCCACTTTTAGAGACACTTCCATAACTACTAAAGATCAACTAATTCTGAGTCATTCCGAGTTCTGAAAGTCTAACAGTCCCCAAAATCTCTGCTTCCCCAAACCCTGTATAAGATCAGCAACTTGCTTTGATCAGTAATACTGAGCTCTGTTCATACAGATCTCTCTTCCTTACCAGATAATCCATTAAACTTTTTGTTTCAAACGTAAAGTGGTGACCTCTTTTGTTGAGAGCTTTTTTTCCCTGTTATCAATTAAGCTATCTAAAACAGCACCTGTGGGGGCTTCCCTAGTGGTGCAGTGGTTGAGAGTCCGCCTGCTGATTCAGGGGACACAGGTTCATGCCCCGGTCCGGGAAGATCCCACATGCCGTGGAGCGGCTAGGCCCGTGAGCCATGGCTGCTGAGCCTGTGCGTCCGGAGCCTGTGCTCCACAGCGGGAGAGGCCACAACAGTGAGAGGCCTGCGTACGGCAAAAAATAAAATAAAATAAAATAAAATAAAATAAAATAAAATAAAAATAAAACAGCACCTGTGGATTGCATTGTTTTAGAGCCAGGTGGAAACTCTTAATGGAAATATGATTTTACTATTTTCTTGGCAATTTTTTTTGTTGTAAATTTGTGTAAAACTCAGTTACATGAATATAGTTTCCATATCTTTTGTAAAACAGCTATTTAATTCATTGCTTAATAGCTAGTTAAATGTTCTTTGTATAAAGAAAAAATTTTAAGTTCCCCTTAGAGTTTAATGCTAGGTAAAATTGTGTCTCCTGAGCAAATGATTTCCTCTTTTCTTTGGCTGTCATGAATCTCAACACTACAATTTCTAATCAGTTATAAGACTTAATTTCTCACTTTAAGATTATATTCTTAACCATAAATGATACATGACTTTCATTTATTTTCATGTTTTTTATTGTTGTAATCCTTATCATAATGGTTTTATTGCATATGACTTTTGCTTAACCTACATTAAAAATCCATGTTTGGGACCAGGTATGGAAAAAAATTTATAATACATTTCTCTTTGAGGAACATTATGATAATACACTAGAATTTGCATACTTCTTGCTCTTTCCAGGCACTTTCACCTTTGATAATAATCCTTCTTTTTTTTTTTTTTTTTTTTTTTAAACATCTTTATTGGGGTATAATTGCTTTACAATGGTGTGTTAGTTTCTGATTTACAACAAAGTGAATCAGCTATACATATACATATGTTCCCATATGTCTTCCCTCTTGCGTCTCCCTCCCTCCCACTCTCCCCATCCCACCCTTCCAGGCTGTCACAAAGCACCGAGCTAATATCCCTGTGCCTTGCGGCTGCTTCCCCCCAGCTATCTACCTTACTACGTTTGTTAGTGTGTATATGTCCATGACTCTCTCTCGCCCTGTCAAAACTCACCCTTCCCCCTCCCCATATCCTTAAGTCCGTTCTCCAGTAGGTCTGCGTCTTTATTCCTATCTTACCCCTAGGTCCTTCATGACATTTTTTTCCCTTAAATTCCATATATATGTGTTAGCATACGGTATTTGTCTTTTTCTTTCTGACTTACTTCACTCTGTATGACAGATTCTAGGTCTATCCATCTCATTACAAATAGCTCAATTTCATTTCTTTTTAAGGCTGAGTAATATTCCATTGTGTATGTGTGCCACATCTTCTTTATCCATTCATCCGATGATGGGCGCTTAGGTTGTTTCCATGTCCTGGCTATTGTAAATAGAGCTGCAATGAACATTTTGGTACATGACTCTCTTTGAATTTTGGTTTTCTCAGGGTATATGCCAAGTAGTGGGATTGCTGGGTCATATGGTAATTCTATTTGTAGTTTTTTAAGGAACCTCCATACTGTTCTCCACAGTGGCTGAACCAATTCACATTCCCACCAGCAGTGCAAGAGTGTCCCCTTTTCTCCACACCCTCTCCAGCATTTATTGTTTCTTGATTTTTTGATGATGGCCATTCTGACTGGTGTGAGATGATATCTCATTGTAGTTTTGATTTGCATTTCTCTAATGATTAATGATGTTGAGCATTCTTTCATGTGTTTGTTGGCATTCTGTATATCTTCTTTGGAGAAATGTCTATTTAGGTCTTCTGCCCATTTTTGGATGGGGTTGTTTGTATTTTTGTTATTGAGCTGCATGAGCTGCTTGTAAATTTTGGAGATTAATCCTTTGTCAGTTGCTTCATTTGCAAATATTTTCTCCCATTCTGAGGGTTGTCTTTTCGTCTTGTTTATGGTTTCCTTTGCTGTGCAAAAGCTTTGAAGTTTCATTAGGTCCCATTTGTTTATTTTTGTTTTTATTTCCATTACTCTAGGAGGTGGGTCAGAAAGGATCTTGCTGTGATTTATGTCATAGAGTGTTCTTCCTATGTTTTCTTCTAAGAGTTTGATAGTTTCTGGCCTTACATTTAGGTCTTTAATCCATTTTGAGCTTATTTTTGTGTATGGTGTTAGGGAGTGATCTAATCTCATACTTTTACATGTACCTGTCCAGTTTTCCCAGCACCATTTATTGAAGAGGCTGTCCTTTCTCCACTGTACATTCCTGCCTCCTTTATCAAAGATAAGGTGTCCATATGTGCGTGGGTTTATCTCTGGGCTTTCTATCCTGTTCCACTGATCTATCTTTCTGTTTTTGTGCCAGTACCATACTGTCTTGATTACTGTTGCTTTGTAATATAGTCTGAAGTCAGGGAGCCTTATTCCTCCAGCTCCTTTTTTCGTTCTCAAGATTGCTTTGGCTATTCGGGGTCTTTTGTGTTTCCATACAAATTGCGAAATTTTTTGTTCTAGTTCTGTGAAAAATGCCAGTGGTAGTTTGATAGGGATTGCATTGAATCTGTAGATTGCTTTGGGTAGTAGAGTCATTTTCACAATGTTGATTCTTCCCATCCAAGAACATGGTATATCTCTCCATCTATTTGTATCATCTTTAATTTCTTTCATCAGTGTCTTATAATTTTCTGCATACAGGTCTTTCGTATCCTTAGGTAGGTTTATTCCTAGATATTTTATTCTTTTTGTTGCAATGGTAAATGGGAGTGTTTTCTTGATTTCACTTTCAGATTTTTCATCATTAGTATATAGGAATGCCAGAGATTTCTGTGCATTAATTTTGTATCCTGCTACTTTACCAAATTCATTGATTAGCTCTAGTAGTTTTCTGGTAGCATCTTTAGGATTCTCTATGTATAGTATCATGTCATCTGCAAACAGTGACAGCTTTACTTCTTCTTTTCCAATTTGGATTCCTTTTATTTCCTTTTCTTCTCTGATTGCTGTGGCTAAAACTTCCAAAACTATGTTGAATAAGAGTGGTGAGAGTGGGCAACCTTGTCTTGTTCCTGATTTTAGTGGAAATGCTTTCAGTTTTTCACCATTGAGGATGATGTTTGCTGTGGGCTTGTCATATATGGCTTTTATTATGTTTAGGAAAGTTCCCTCTATGCCTACTTTCTGGAGGGTTTTTATCATAAATGGGTGTTGAATTTTGTCGAAAGCTTTCTCTGCATCTATTGAGATGATCATATGGTTTTTCTCCTTCAATTTGTTAATATAGTTTATCACATTGATAGATTTGCGTATATTGAAGAATCCTTGCATTCCTGGAATAAACCCCACTTGATCATGGTGTATGACCCTTTTAATGTGCTGTTGGATTCTGTTTGCTAGTATTTTGTTGAGGATTTTTGCATCTATGTTCATCAGTGATATTGGCCTGTAGTTTTCTTTCTTTGTGACATCCTTGTCTGGTTTTGGTATCAAGGTGATGGTGGCTTCGTAGAAGGAATTTGGGAGTGTTCCTCCCTCTGCTATATTTTGGAAGAGTTTGAGAAGGATAGGTGTTAGCTCTTCTCTAAACGTTTGATAGAATTCACCTGTGAAGCCATCTGGTCCTGGGCTTTTGTTTGTTGGAAGGTTTTTAATCACAGTTTCAATTTCAGTGCTTGTGATTGGTCTGTTCATATTTTCTATTTCTTCCTGATTCAGTCTTGGCAGGTTGTGCATTTCTAAGAATTTGTCCATTTCTTCCAGATTGTCCATTTTATTGGCATAGAGTTGCTTGTAGTAATCTCTCATGATTTTTTTTATTTCTGCAGTGTCAGTTGTTACTTCTCCTTTTTCATTTCTAATTCTATTGATTTGAGTCTTCTCCCTTTTTTTCTTGATGAGTCTGGCTAGTGGTTTATCTATTTTGTTTATCTTCTCAAAGAACCAGCTTTTAGTTTTATTGATCTTTGCTATTGTTTCCTTCATTTCTTTTTCATTTATTTCTGATCTGATTTTTATGATTTCTTTCCTTCTGCTAGCTTTGGGGTTTTTTTGTTCTTCTTTCTCTAATTGCTTGAGGTGCAAGGTTAGGTTGTTTATTCGAGATGTTTCCTGCTTCTTAAGGTGGGCTTGTATTGCTATAAACTTCCCCCTTAGAACTGCTTTTGCTGCATCCCATAGGTTTTGGGTCGTTGTGTCTCCATTGTCATTTGTTTCTAGGTATTTTTTTATTTCCTCTTTGATTTCTTCAGTGATCACTTCATTATTAAGTAGTGTATTGTTTAGCCTCCATGTGTTTGTATTTTTTACAGATCTTTTCCTGTAATTGATATCTAGTCTCATGGCGTTGTGGTCGGAAAAGATACTTGATACAATTTCAGTTTTCTTAAATTTACCAAGGCTTGATTTGTGACCCAAGATATGATCTATCCTGGAGAATGTTCCATGAGCACTTGAGAAAAATGTGTATTCTGTTGTTTTTGGATGGAGTGTCCTATAAATATCAATTAAGTCCATCTTGTTTAATGTATCATTTAAAGCTTGTGTTTCCTTTTTTATTTTCATTTTGGATGATCTGTCCATGGGTGAAAGTGGGGTGTTAAAGTCCCCTACTATGAATGTGTTACTGTTGATCTCCCCTTTTATGGTTGTTAGTATTTGCCTTATGTATTGAGGTGCTCCTATGTTGGGTGCATAAATATTTACAATTGTTATATCTTCTTCTTGGATCGATCCCTTGATCATTATGTAGTGTCCTTCTTTGTCCCTTTTAATAGTCCTTATTTTAAAGTCTATTTTGTCTGATATGAGAATTGCTACTCCAGCTTTCTTTTGGTTTCCATTTGCATGGAATATCTTTTTCCATCCCCTTACTTTCAGTCTGTATGTGTCTCTAGTTCTGAAGTGGGTCTCTTGTAGACAGCATATATAAGGGTCTTGTTTTTGTATCCATTCAGCCAATCTGTGTCTTTTGGTGGGAGCATTTAGTCCATTTACATTTAAGGTAATTATTGATATGTATGTTCCTATTTCCATTTTATATATCGTTTTGGGTTCGCTACTATAGGTCATTTCCTCCTCTTGTGTTTCGTGTCTAGAGAAGTTCCTTTAGCATTTGTTGTAAAGCTGGTTTGGTGGTGCTGAACTCTCTCAGCTTTTGCTTGTCTGTAAAGGTTTTAATTTCTCCATCAAATGTGAATGAGATCCTTGCTGGGTAGAGTAGTCTTGGTTTCAGGCTATTCTCCTTCATCACTTTCAGTATATCCTGCCACTCCCTTCTGGCTTGTAGGGTTTCTGCTGAGAGATCAGCTGTTAACCTTATGGGGATTCCCTTGTGTGTTATTTGTTGTTTTTCCCTTGCTGCTTTTAATATGCTTTCTTTGTATTTAATTTTTGACAGTTTGATTAATATGTGTCTTGGCGTGTTTCTCCTTGTATTTATCCTGTATGGGACCCTCTGTGCTTCCTGGACTTGATTAACTATTTCCTTTCCCATATTAGGGAAGTTTTCAACTATAATCTCTTCAAATATTTTCTCAGTCCCTTTCTTTCTTTCTTCTTCTTCTGGAACCCCTATAATTCGAATGTTGGTGCGTTTCATGTTGTCCCAGAGGTCTCTGAGACTGTCCTCAGTTCTTTTCATTCTTTTTTCTTTATTCTGCTCTGCAGTAGTTATTTCCACTACTTTATCTTCCAGGTCACTTATCCGTTCTTCTGCCTCAGTTATTCTGCTATTGATCCTATCTAGAGTGATTTTAATTTCATTTATTGCATTGTTCATCGTTGCTTGTTTCATCTTTAGTTCTTGTAGGTCCTTGTTAACTGTTTCTTGCATTTTGTCCATTCTACTTCCAAGATTTCGGATCATCCTTACTATCATTATTCTGAATTCTTTTTCAGGTAGATTGCCTATTTCCTCTTCATTTGTTAGGTCTGGTGGGTTTTTATCTTGCTCCTTCATCTGCTGTGTGTTTTTCTGTCTTCTCATTTTGCTTATCTTACTGTGTTTGGGGTCTCCTTTTTGCAGGCTGCAGGTTCGTAGTTCCCGTTGTTTTTGATGTCTGTCTCCAGTGGCTAAGGTTGTTTCAGTGGGTTGTGTAGGCTTCCTGGTGGAGGGGACTAGTGCCTGTGTTGTGCTGGATGAGGCTGGATCTTGTCTCTCTAGTGGGCAGGTTCACGTCTGGTGGTGTGTTTTGGGGTGTCTGTGGCCTTATTATGATTTTAGGCAGCCTCTCTGCTAATGGGTGGGGTTGTGTTCCTGTTTTGCTAGTTGTTTGGCATAGGTTGTCCAGCACTGTGGCTTGCTGGTCGTTGAGTGAAGCTGGGTGCTGGTGTTAAGATGGAGGTCTCTGGGAGATTTCCGCTGTTTAATATTATGTGGAGCTGGGAGGTCTCTTGTTGACCAGTGACCTGAAGTTGGCTCTCCTACCTCAGAGGCAGAGCCCTGACTCCTGGCTGGAGCACCAAGAGCCTTTCATCCACACGGCTCAGAATAAAAGGGAGAAAAAGTAGAGAGAATTAGTAGAAGTATGAGGAAAGAAAGAAGGAAAGGAGGAAAGGAAGGAAGGAAGAAAGAAGCAAAGAAGGAAAGAAAGGAGGGAGGGAGGGAGAGAGGGAGGAAGGAAGGAAGGAGGGAAAGAAGGAAAAAAAGACAGAAAGAAAGATGATACAGTAAAAATAAAATAAAGTATAATATAGTTATTGAATTAAAAAATATTTAGAAAAAAAAAAAAGGGACGGATAGAACCTTAGGACAAATGTTGGAAGCAAAGCTATACAGAGAAAATCTTACACAGAAGCATACACATACACCTTCACAAAAAGAGGTAAAGGGGGAAAAATCATAAATCCTGCTCCCTGAGACCACCTCCTCAATTTGGGGTGATTCGTTGTCTAAAGGAGGGAGGGAAGGAAGGAAAGAAAGAAAGAACGAAGGTAAAGTATAATAAAGTTATTACAATTAAACTTAATTATTAATTAAAAGAATTTAAAAAAAAAAGTCATGGACGGATAGAGCCCTAGGACAAATGGTGGAAGCTAGAGTATACAGACTAGATGTCACACAGGAGCATACACGTACACCTTCACAAAAAGAGGAAAAGGGAAAAAAATCATAGATTTCGCTCCTAAATTCCACCTCTTCAATTTGGGATCATTCCTTGTCTATTCAGGTATTCCACAGATGCAGGGTATATCAAGTTGATTGTGGAGCTTTAATCCGCTGCTTCTGTGGCTGCTGGGAGAGATTTCCCTTTCTCTTCTTTGTTTTCACAGCTCACAGGAGCTCAGCTTTGGATTTGGCCCTGCCTCTGCGTGTAGGTCGCTGGAGGGCGTCTGTTTTTTCGCTCAGCCAGGACGTGGTTAAAGGAGCCGCTGATTCGGGGCCTCCGGCTCACTCAGGCCGGGGGTTGGGGGATGGGGGTAGGAGGGGCACTACGTGCGGGGCGGGCCTGCAGCTGCAGAGGCAGCGTGACGTTGCGGCAGAGGCCGGCGTGACGTTGCACCAGCCTGAGACCCGCCGTGCGTACTCCCGGGGAAGTTGTCCCTGGATCCCGGGAACCTGGCAGTGGCGGGCTGCACAGGCTCCGCGGAAGAGGGGTGTGGAGAGTGACCTGTGCTCGCACACAGGCCCCTTGGTGGCGGCAGCAGCAGCCTTAGCGTCTCCCGCCCGTCTCTGGGGTCCGCGGTTTTAGCCGCGGCTCGCGCCCGTCTCTGGGATTTGCGCTTTCAGCCGCGGCTCGCGCCCGTCTCGGGGGCTCGCGCCCTCAGCCGCGGCTCGCGCCCGTCTCTGGAGTTCCTTTAAGCAGCGCTCTTAAACCCCTCTCCTCGCGCACCAGGAGACAAAGAGGGAAGAAAAAGTCTCTTGCCTCTTCGGCCGGTGCAGGCTTTTCCCCGAACTCCCTCCCGGCTAGTCGTGGTGCACTAACCCCTTCAGGCTATGTTCAAGCCGCCAACCCCAGTCCTCTCCCTGAGCTCCGTCCAAAACCAAAACCCGTGCCTCAGCTCGCAGCCCCGCCCGCCCCGGCGGGTGAGCAGACAAGCCACTCGGGCTGGTGAGTGCCGGTCAGCACCGATCGTCTGTGCAGGAATCTCCCCGCTTTGCCCTCCGCACCCGTCGCTGTGCACTACTCCGCGGTCCCGAAACTCCCCCCTCTGCCTCCCGCAGTCTCCTCCCGCGGAGGGGCTTCCTAGTGTGTGGAAACTTTTCCTCCTTCACAGCTCCCTCCCACTGGTGCAGGTGCCGTCCTTATTCTTTTGTCTCTGTTTTTTCTTTTGCCCTACCCAGTTACGTGGGGAGTTTCTTGCCTTTTGGGAGGTCTGAGGTCTTCTGCCAGCCTTCAGTAGGAGTTCTGTAGGAGTTGTTCCACGTGTGGATGTATTTCTGGTGTATCCGTGGGGAGGAAGGCGATCTCCGCGTCTTACTCTTCCGCCATCTTCAAGGTCCCCCCCCCAATAATCCTTCTTTATTTTGTTTCTATGATATCTAGAGTTTGGCAGCAATATTTTAATGAAGTCAGTCAACTGAATTTATAGTTTTACAAATCATTTCTAACATTGATATTCTTTAGAACAAAATTCTGTGTGAAAATATTAATTCTCAGTGTAACTGGTAAAAGTTATACCTCCACAGCAGTTAGTTGGCCAACTGCACAGTCACCTTTGAAAGTGCAACAACTTTAATAGCAACATTGTACAAAAATAAAAGGCAGCATCTTAACCTTGAAACTTTGGTGCTAACAATGGAAATCAAAATAAACATTTCTAAATGTTTATTTCACTCCTCTATTCAGCAAGGCAACAGGTTAGTTAATGGAAGAATTTGACATCCTGCGTGGAAGAATCGCTTTCAGGAAATATATAACAAAAAGCACATCCTAAATGAGACTGATTTTGAGTCTGATATAAATTTTCCTGTTTCCGTTGCAGGTTCCTTACCATTCACAAATCCAACAACTTGTATTAGGGTGTTTGAAACTAATTTGTTTGGCAGAATTATAGTCATTGCTGTTGTTATGTATAGTTTTTATTTTCTTTTTAAAAAAAAATCAATTCTGGGGTTTTCCTGGTGGTGCAGTAGTTAAGAATCCACCTGCCAATGCAGGGGACACGGGTTTGAGTCCTGGGCCTGGAAGATCCCACGTGCCACAGAGCAACTAAGCCCATGTATCACAACTACTGAGCCTGCGTTCTAGAGCCCACAAGCCACAACTACTGAAGCCCACGTGCCACAACTACTGAAGCCTGCGTGCCTAGACCCCATGCTCCGCAACAAGAGAAGCCACCGCAATGAGAAGCCTGCACACCGCAATGAAGAGTAGCCCTCGCTCACTGCAACTAGAGAAAGCCTGCACGCAACAACGAAGACCCAAAGTAGCCAAAAATAAATACAGAAATAAATAAATAAATTTATTTTTAAAAAGTATTTAAAAAATCAATTCTATCTATCTGGCTGCGTCAGGTATTAGTTGCGGCCTATGGGATCTTTCATTGTGGTGAGTGGGCTTCTCTCTAGTTGTGGCACATGGGCTCTAGAGTGTGTGGGTTCAGCAGTTGAGGCACACAGGCTTAGTTGCCCTGCAGCATGTGGGATTTTAGGTCCCTGACCAGAGTTCGAACCCATGTCCCCTGCATTGGAAGGCAGATTCTTAACCACTGGACCACCAGGGAAGTGCTTAGTTTTTGTTTTCATATAACCAACACAGGTCCTATAAAGAGATGGACTAAATCATGGTGCCCATGGTAGGGCTTAAAGAGGTGGTGAGAAAGGCTTATTCTACTGTATATTTCTTCCCTTCTTCCCTAGATGCCATCCTGCTTAAAATTCTGTCTTTAGAAGGGTTGCAGGGAGGGGTGCAGTGGAAGAGAGATGTGAACTACCTTTTCCAAATTCTAATGAAATATAATAAAAGATTAAGCAGAATTGACATCATTAAGACCAATTATTCTTTTTTCCAGGAAATATAGTAGGTACTTCTGGGGGATGAAACACAATAAATTCCTATTTTCTGAGGACATACAGATTACTGGATCTTTTCTGAGGCACAGGATGATAGGGTGGGGAAGGCAATGGCAGGGGATGTTTGAGAATCCTCTAAAATTAGGTACGTGCAGAAACAGCAGTCTTTAGAAGAAACAGCTAGTAAATCTGCTTCTGATTAGTAGTGGACTTAGGTCTGGATAAAAAGGGAGGGTTAGTTCTAGTTCCAACAACCTGAACTTCAGGAAAGGAAGGAAAGAGGCAATCTTTGCCTACTTCCTAAATCTTTCTCAAATGACCTTGTTTTTAAGGAATATAAGGTTTAGCTATTCTAAAGTGCCAACATGGCAACAAATACAATACTAGACAAGAAACCACCTATTTTTCTAGTAAAGAGAGGAAAATTGTTGCAAAAGAAAGTGTTTCTGACTTTCATAGATGTCTCCACCTGTTCCTGAAACCACTGGAATCGAAGTTGGGAGGCATCTGTTTTTGTCTTGTCATCTCTACTGATTTTCTCAGCTACTCAGGATATCCCCAACATCATTTACATCTCATATACAGAGGTTTTCTTAGGATGAGGCCAAGAGAGGCTCCTTGGGCCTGCTTTGAAGACCCTCACTATGAGCAGCTGGGAAACCACCACTGAAGATGAAGAAATTGGCTCTACCATAACTACTTTTTAAATTCCAAAGTTTTATTTTATTTTATTTTAGTATTTAAAAAAAATATCCAACTTATTAGATTTCCTCATTGAAAGCCAAGGCAAAGCAGGTAATATACTTTTATCCACCCAAGGCTGTCCTTTGGTGATTTCTATTCCTATTTAAAATGACCACTAACGCCGCGGAATCGTGCAGAGACTGAGGCTCGGGTGCACTTAAGATTCGGCTCCACCCATAACCCACCACCAGGGCCGAGGAAGGCACTACTGCTGGAGGTGTAATGGACGTTAATCCTGCTCTGCAAGAGGTGCTGAAGACCAACCTCATCCACGATGGCCTAGCACGTTGAATATGCGAAGCTGCCAAAGGCTTAGACAAGCGTCAAGCCCATCTCTGCGTGCTTGCATCCAACTGTGATGAGCCTATGTATGTCAAGTTGGTGGAGACCCTTTGTGCTGAGCACCAAATCAACCTGATTAAGGTTGATGACAACAAGAAACTAGGGGGATGGGTAGGCCTCTGTAAAACTGACAGAGAGGGAAAACCCATAAAGCGGTTGGTTGCAGTTGTGTGGTGGTTAAGGGCTGTGGCAAAGAGGCTCAGGCCAAGGATGCCATCGAGGAGTACTTCAAATGCAAGAAATGATCAAATAAAAACACTGGGCTCTTGTTCCTCAAAAAAAAAAAAAAATTAAATTTAAATAAAATGACCACTGATGTATATTGTAACCTGAACCACATGGGAGCTACTTATAGTGATATCCCTACTCACACTCCATAGTTAAATTTACATTTATTGAGGACCTTAATGAGCCATCTGCTTCATATTATCACATCAGCAGCAGAAGTACCACTGCCACCAGTATAACAGCTGCCATTTATTTAGAAATAACTATGTGTCAGAACCAAAGCTAAAGACTAACTTTATTTCATCCAACTATTACATAAACTATGGCAGGTAACATTATCCTCATTTGATGGAAGAGAAAACTGAAGCAGAAAGAGTCTCAGTAATCTGCACTAGGTCGCAGAGATAACAAGTGGCAAGAATTCAATCCTTATGACACTGCAGTTTACAACTAAGGACATTGAGGCCCAGAAAGACCAGAACCAAGGGGACACAGTAAATGGAAAATTGGAAATCAGATCTGTCAGAACCCTCAAAGAACATGTTCTTTCTATTGTATCATATATCTTTCATTCTGTGTTTTGTTTCTCTGCCCTCTCTGAAGTGTAGGAAGAGGAAATAAAATTTATAAATTAAAAGGTTTTGAGATATTCTGGAATGTTCCATTTTATGAATAGGCATAATTCTCTGCCTGAGTCCACATTTTAGAAGGAACATGTCAGATATGAGTTGCTGGCTTGGCAGTGGTCTCAAGCATATGTTACCTGGTGACCTCAGTGTTGCCAGTTAATCATTGGCATATGAGCCAACACAAAGTTACTTTTTCTTTTTCAATTTTTTTTATTGAAGTATAGTTGATTTACAATGTTGTGTTAGTTTCAGGTGTAAAGAATATATATTCTTTTTCAGATTCTTTTCCATTAAATTTAGGTTATTGTAAGATATTGAATATAGTTCCCTGTGCTATACAGTAAGTCCTTATTTTTTTTATCTATTTTATGTGTAGTAGTGTGTATCTCTTAATCCAATACCCCTTTTGCCCCTTTGGTAACCATAAAATTTTTTTTCTAACGTTACTCAGCCATAAAAGAGAATGAAATAATGCCATTCACAAACAACATTGATGGACCTAGAGATCATACTAAGTGAAGTAAATCAGACAGAGAAAGACAAATATCATATGATATCACTTATTTGTGGAACTTATTTATAAAACAAAGTTACTTTTATATAGGACAGAGGCAGCTAACAGTAGCTTGCTTCAGAAATCAGTGTTATTGATGATGGGAGAAATTGTGAGATGAGTTTCACTAGAAAGTGTTGTAAGGTTTCTATTTAACTAATTCCTGAGCTCACATCTGGGCTGAGTCCTGGTGACTTTGGGAAGGAACTCAAAAAGAAAATGCAGACAACAAGAAGGCTGCTTCACTTTCTTTGCCTTCAGCTGGAAACAGGTTAGTGCTCACCCACATCAAGGCAGTACTTGGACTGGCTGCCTGAAGTACAATTATATTCTACAAAGTGGCCTTGTAGTTTGCATTCTCCTTCTTCAGTGGCTTTCATATCAAAGCTGCTTTGTTTCCAAGTTAACATAATGGGACTAACGTAATATTTTGCCAAGCTCTCACTGATCCTCAGTGTGGAATAAATGTGAACACTGCCTCATTAATCCTCTCCACGGTCCTTGGAGAGAAGTGGCAAGCAATATCCCATCCATTTTGCAGTGGAGGAAAGAATGGCAAAGTAAATTGTTCACTTTGCATCTGTGCCCAGCCTTCTGGGCATTTCCATCTGGATATCCTGCTGGCTTGTCAAACTCAACTTACCCCAAATTGAACTCATTCCCTTCCGTTTTCCAAAGCACATCTCTCTGTCTGGGCATTGTCTTGGTTAATGGCACTACTATCCACACAGTTCCCCTGGTGGAAGCCTCGAGTCATCTTTGACGTCTTTCACTTTCTATATACAATCAGTTATGAAGTGTATCTCATTTTCCTCTGAGATGGCTCTCCAATTCATCCATTCTCTTGAAACAACCCTGCCCCAATCTCTTGCTCTGTCCAGTGTCACATCATCCCTCATCCAGGTTAGAGCCCAAAAATAATCCTTACTAATATACCCAATTTGGGTTTTTCAATTTGTCATTTATACTGTCTTCAAAAAATTAATTTTCCTAAAACCAAGGTGGTATTATTTTCTCTCTTGCTCAAAAAGCTCTGATGGCCCCACATGGCCAACAAACATGGTCCTGACTCTTCACATCAATATCTTTTAAAATCAGGCACAACCTCATTCTGAGAACTTGTCTCCCACTTTTTGTTACCATGTACCCCCTACTCTAGACACAAGGCCATCTCACTATTCTCCAAGTGCTTTGGCCCATCTCCTAACTTTAGTTCATGATGAGCTTGCCTTAATTTCAGCTGATTCAACACATTTCTAGTCATTCTTTACAGTTCATATGGAACATCTTATTTGTTATCTTAATGACTCATTCATCTGCCTACTTTCCTAATTAATCTCTCCCTCTTTTGGATCTTCATAACAAGTTGTTACCATTTATCATGCCTTGTTTTACAGTTAATTATCAGTATTTCTCAAAACAGCCTATAAGTTTCTTGAGGACAAAGTCCATATTTTATTTATCTCTGAATTATTAGTACTTAGTATGGTACTTACTTGGTGCTAAAATTTTTTTGTATAGCAATTTATATACAATCAAGAACTTCTTTTAGAAAAAAATTACTATATTTAATAACCACAATAACTGTAATACAGGTACTACTACTGATCCCTAACTTACAGAACAGACTGAGGCCTTAAAGAAGTAAAAAGACTTTTCTATGGCCTGTCTAGCATGAGGGCCAAGACTTAAACCCAGGATACTCATCTGAAAACCCTGATTTTATTTCACTGTACTGGACTGCACGTAGGCAGAAGTATATTTGGAAATGTGGCCTGAAACAGTACCCAATTTTGATAAAGCAAGCATTTCTGGTTACTGCAACATGCTAGATGTTGTTCATATTGAGGGGTCATCAATTTCCAAAAGATTGTACATCATTCCTGGTTGTTTTCTGTGTCTGAGTAAGAACACAAACATCTCAGGGGCAAGGATTCTGTCATGTTCATGTTGGAGCAACCATAGCACCACTATGGACTTGAATATAGATGATGTTTAAGAATTATTGATTGTCTAATGGAATCTAGTCAAAGGACTTTGTTATCTTTGGCCATTTTCTCTTGTCATCTCCAACCCACACAATGTGTTGCCAAATGTTTATGAAGAGAATGTATATACCTTGGTTGAATTTTTAAAGATAATATTATAAGCACAGTTCCACTTCCTTCTTTCCCAGAGAAAAATCACTATTGTTATGTGGGAGAGTAGATTTCCCATATACAGTTATATATTTTTCACCACATATATCTGAGCATATAGCAATTTTCTGTGTGTTGGGGTGAGGGTGTGGGAATAGGAAATAGGAGCTCAGCAGGACATTTCAAGAGCATTAGTTCTTAACCAGAGTTAGGTTATGGACCTCTTGGACAATCTGATGAGAGCAGTCTACTGACACTCTCCTAGAAAATATACAAATGAAGACAAGATTATGCATATATTTTCATGGTGCACAAAGATCCTCTAAGCTTATATGATTAAAAACCTCTGCTCTAGAATGCAACTGAGTGGATATAGAGTCAAGTAAGCGAGTAGGTTCCTGTAACTAAGATACAGGTAAACACCTTAGAAGTTTTGAATTTTGGGGGAATGGGGTGTAAATATCCTCCTTGTCTCCACCATAGTTTAGAACCAAATGAGAGATGAGAGATACAGCAGCAGGTCTCCCCTCTCACAGCATAGCCTTCCCAGCTAAGCTTACCACACAGCAGTCTTTCCAGGCAGAAAGACATGGAGGAGAGAATCTGGAGCAACTAAGTTGAATTCTTTTCTTGAACTTAGCATCCCATCAAGTGTCTCCTCCTCCATGGGAAGGGATGAAGAGGGACAGAGAAGAGTCAACCTGTCTCCTCCTGGTCAGTAGTGTACAAATCATTTCTGTCTCTATGGAAGCATGAGGAATGAGGATTAAGAATTAACACTGACAGGTTATGTGGCTGTTTTTGATCAAACCAATAGTAGCCAACAAAAGGCAAAGAAGCCAAACCTCTCTGAAGCGTAGGCTATCCCATCCACACACAAAACAAGCTAGATTGTAGGTTTCTCAGGCGGGGTCAAGAGAATGGTGGATAAGACACAGTTTCCAGTTACTCGGGAAGCTGTAACTGGGAAAAAGATATATCAGACTGAAAAGTTGGAGAGGCAGATACTCTAGAATTTAATATCTCTTTCCCCTTCCTTCCACTCTTCGCTGACACTGCCTCAGTGCCCTTCTCCTTCCATCAATAGTGTCCTCAAAGCTCTTCCAGCTTCTTCTACCTGCTGCTGGTTCCTAAAGTCATTGCCACATGTTTTAGTTTTTTGTTATAGTAGCACTTCTGGGGACCAATTTCTGTTTACTTATTTCTGTATAACAAGTCACCCTAAATCTGAGTGGCTTAAGATTCAACAATCATTTAATTTGTGCTTGAATATGTGGGTCAGGAATTTGGGAAAGGCTTGGCTGGATTATTCTTCTTTTCCATATGGTGTTGTCTGGGGTCACTTGCTGTTCAGCTGGTGGCTGGTATTTTCTAGAAGTTCAAAATGACAACTGGAAGACTGGGTTCAGCTGAGCTTCTCTTCCTTTCCACATAGCCTAAGAGCCTCTCCATGTGGTGATTTATACTTGCTATATAATGAATGAGGTTGAGCATCTTCTCAAGTATTCAGATCCATTTATATTTCCCTTTCTATGATCTGCTTGAAAAAATTTTTTCTGTTGGGTTTTAGTCTTCTTTTAACAATGTTAAGGACATCTTGCCCTTCATCTATCATACGCGGTGGAAATAACTTTTCCCAGTTTTCAACTGGCCTTTTGGTTCATTTTCCTTGTATATTTTCCTAAGCATAAGTTTTAACTTAGATCTTTTATCCTTTTAGTAATCTTTCTAAACTGGTTCTGTCTGTATACAGATAATGCTGTGATTTTGGTTAATTATAATCAAAATGACCAAACTTCTAATTCTTTTACTTTCAAAGCTTTCAGAATCACCGTACTTTAGATGTCTCTATAATAACATATAGGGCTTCCCTGGTGGCGCAGTGGTTGAGAGTCCACCTGCCAATGCAGGGGACACGAGTTCGTGCCCCAGTCCAGGAAGATCCCACATGCTGCAGAGTGGCTGGGCCTGTGAGCCATGGCCAATGAGCCTGCGTGTCCGGAGCCTGTGCTCCGCAACGGGAGAGGCCACAACAGTGAGAGGCCCGCGTACCACACAAAATAAATAAATATAATAACATATAATTATATAATGTATTTAGAGATATGCTTTCCAATTCAACTTGTCTTTTTAATTAAATATATTTGCTTATCCTATTACAGTTTTTTTTGAGGCTCAGAAACCTGTGCTATTTTATGTATTTATTTATTCATTCATTCCAGCTTTATTGAGATATAACTGACATGTATAAATTTAAGATGTACATCATGATAATTTGATACACATATATTCAAAGTGATTACCGCAGTAAGGTTAGTTATTATCTCCATTACCTCACATAATTACCATTTCTTATTTATGGTAAGAACATTTAAGGCCTTCTTTCTTAGCCATCTGCAATTATATAATACAGTACTGTTAACTATTGTTACCATGTGGTACCTTGGAATCTCCAGAACTATTCATCTTATAACTGGTGATTTATACCCTTTGATGAACATCTCCTCATTTTTCCCACCCTTGGCCTCTGGCAGCTACCATACAACTATCTATTTCTGTGAGTTTGGTTTTCTTAGTTTCCACATGTAAGAGCCATAAGGGTTTGTCTTTTTCTGTCTGACTTATTTTACTTAGCACAGTGCACTCAAGTTTCACCCATACTGTCACAAATGGCAAGATTTCCTTTTTTTCTCATGGCTGAATAATATTCCAGTGTGTGTGTGTGTGTGTGTGTGTGTGTGTGTGTGTTTAACATCATTAACTATTAAGGAAATGCAAATTAAGACCACAATGAGATACCGGTACACACCTATTAGAATAACTAAAATGAAAAATAGTAACAATACCAAATACTGGTTAGGATGTGGAAAAAGTGCACTTCTCAGACATTACTGATAGGAATATGAAATGGTATAGTCACTCTGGAAAATAGGCAGTTTCTTAAAAAAGTAAGCATACACTTACTATGTCACTCAGCATACATAATCCTGGGCATTCATCCCATCTAAATGAAAACTTAGGTCCACACAAAGCTGTACATGATAGTTCATAGCAGCTTCATTTATTATAGCCCCAAATGGAAGCAATCCAAATGTCCTATCATAGGTGAGTGGGTAAACAAACCATGGTAGATCCATATCCTGAAATACTACTCAGCAATAAAAAGGAATAAGCTATTGATATACACAAGAACTTAGGTGCATTTCAAAGGCATTAAACTGAGCGACATTAGCAGAAATGGTGGAGTAGGTAGCTCCAAGGGCTCAGGCCTCCATGGAAACATTGAATAATAAAGCAAATGCTATTAGAATCAACTTTGTCAGCATTCTGGAAAATAGTCAAAGGTTTATACCAACCAAACAAAGGCTGAATCAGGAAAAAGGCAACTTAAAAATGGTAGGAAAGCTTGGCAGCCTTTTATTTGCCCTTGTTCCATACCTCTCCCAGGCTTGATGATGGTCTTAAAGATGGCAGCCTGCATTTCCAGCATGGGACCTTAGTCTCTGGTTTTGGAGGGAGCAGAGCTGACTTGATTTGTAAACTATTATTCTAACCTATCTGGGGGTTACCTGAGGGCAAGGTTTGTTTCACCTACCTTGGAACTCACTGAGGGCAGAAAAGCGCTGGTCACTGTTCAAAAATATTATGAGGTAAATGAACAATCAGCAGCTACCTGAGGCAAAAGGTTAAATTGAGGCCAACTATAGACACTGGGAGCCAGGGAGGTAAAGCTGGGGAGAGAGGTTCTTTGGGGAATTTGAGCATACAAAAGTGTCTGTATATAGTGGGGACTTTAGAATGCCACAGACATGACCAGGGCAGAATGCATGCTTAGCACAGACCTCAGAAGACCTTAAGCTTTTACCTCTGACTTATCTCTAGGCACAATGCAAGCAGAAGTGAAAGCTAAGGCAGGGTTGTAAATAGCTTGGTTAAGCATTGAAGGAGTGCCAGTCTTCAAAAACTGGGAAAGGGTTTCTTTTCTTTTTATTTCTTACTCTTATTCTACTTCTCCTTTGTCTTCCTCTCCTCCTCCTCCTTCTTGTTCTACTTCTTTTTCAGCTCTCTCTCTCTCCCCTATCTCAGCTAGTTCCTGGCATTTAAGGAAACCTTTCAAAATACTAGCTGAACCTACACTAAATGAACAGTTCCTTTCAGAGACCACATATAACAAAAAAGTACAGTTTAACAAAAATCGTTTAGAAAAGTCACAAAACAAAGTCACTAAATAAAGAAAGAGCTAGTGTCTACATCAAGCTACATAAACAGACTCCAAAGGGGGGGAAGGAGTCTGATTTTCAGGGCTATTACATTATAGTATTCAAAATGTCCAGTTTTCATCAAGCGCATTATGCTGAACAGGAAAAAAAAAAAACTTAAGTCACATGCTGTAGCTTGTATGATTCCATTTATTTAACATTATTGATGTGAAGAAATTACAGAGATGGAGAACAACTTAATTATTGTCAAGCATTAGGGATGGTGAGGTGGAAGGAGATAGGTAAGATCTATACCTACATCTTCTCAAGGTAGCATGAACTACATCTTTTAATTGTTTCTTGATTGTAGGGTGGTTACATGAATCTACACATGTGATAACATGACATAGGAATACATACACACTGTATACCAATATCAATTTCTTGCTTTGGTATAATATTTTCATTCTAGAAGGTAACCATTGGGATAAACCAAGTGAAGAGTATGTGGGACCTGTCAGTAGTATTTTTATAACTTTTATGAACCTATAATTAGTTCAAATAAAAAGTTAAAAAATGGGAACTTAAAACATTACATTTTGTAATTGGATATTGATAAGGAGTAGGAAAGCTATTGATTTTAGTGTTAACATCTATATCAAGTCTCCTTAATAAATTCTAACTAGAGCTAATTGCCTTTTCTGTTGGCTTTTTTGTAAATTATAACTCATTACCTCAAAATAATGACAGTTTTAAGCTTTTCCTCTCTTAATGTCTTTGTCTTTTCTTACTGAATTATTAAGACATTGAGCACAATGTTGGAAAGTAAAAGTAGTAGCAGGCATTTTTTTCCTGTAAAGAATGCAACTTCTTTACATTTTCAATCACTAAGTATGATGCTTACTGTAGGTTATAGTAGATTTCCTTTATGATGTTAAAAAACTTCCTTCTATTCTTGATTGTATATTATTTGGCACATTATGTATCCCATCGTTTAAAATTTAGTATGTCAGTATTTCATTGTATTCCCCTGGATGTACTATGACTTTTAAATTCTAAACTTCCTAAATAAGTTTGTTAATTATAGTAGTGTAGATATAGTTGTCCATTTTTATTAATTTTCATATTTTCCACAGGTAAAAGCACACAGAAGGGTAGATTCAGACTGAAAAATAGGCAAATGAACATCACTGCTTCACAGAATGTGATTTGTTTCCAAATCTGTCAAGGAAATCCTATTTCTCTGCCTTGTGACTGTAACCAAATTCCTTTTGTGTGAATCACATTAACTCTTCTAGTGTCTGTTGTGAAATAAGAAATCTGTTGTCCTGAGTCCTCAGTTTTATTGCTAATTTAAGCAAATCAATAACTTGGGATCTTGATTTTCCCATGTATAAAATGGAGGATAGTTTTCTCTTTCTTTGTCCATCACATAGGGCTATTGGGAAAATTGTTATATTTATTAGTAAGGAAAAGATAATTACTCATAAATAAAATATAATGTTATTACTTCATCATTATTTGATTGATTTTCAGAGAATGAGTGTAATTCTGGTTTCCAGGCTTGACCATTTTTTTAAATAGCTGAGTACAGTCTTTGATGGTTCATGTCCCTTCATAGAAAAACAGACATAAATGGACAATATTTACTCAATTTAAATATATGTGACATGTGACTCCAATGCTCCCCATCTTTCTGATATTCTTTCTTAGGCTGCCTTGTCTTCCCGGCTTCAAGTACTCAGAACCTTTTTGCCTCTAGGCAGTTTTCCAGGGAGGAGTCACAAGTTACCTCACCTATGAGAATCAGCTGATCTGATTGAAGACCTCACTGAGTCTTACATAGGTATTATCTTCTATGATTAGCTTTCTTCTTTAGTGCTGACGGTCTGTTCTGCTTGAATAGTTGCATAAGATGGCTTCTCAACCTCAGATGATTAGCTAAAATTAGTCTAAAAACTGAGGTTTTAGACGTTTATATTGATAACTATAAAACTTGGCTTTCCTTGATACTACCTAAGATTTATACAGTGTGAGGAGGCCTCTGGCCAGGGGAAATATTTTACTCTGTTGACATCTCTTAAATACTAGTGGTTCAGCACAGATTTTAATTTTCCTTCCAGTTCCATGGCAAACTCAAGTTGCAATATGCTGTTTAGTCCTGTCCATCTACCTCTTGAAAAGCATGAAAGAAAAGTCACAATAGTGTAAGCTTTCTGTGAGATTTTATACTTCTACTGAGTGAAATGCAGCCTTCCCTGTATCCATGGTGGTATTGGTCTGATATCTTTTCCTCTGCCTATTATCCTGTCTAGTGACATGAGTCACCCAAGCCCCCTGGGCAACATTTTCATCTGATTTATCTAATTAAAGGAGAGAGAGGCCATGGATTGGTGTCAGGCTAGTGGCCCAGCTAAACCATTTGAGTAAGAGTCTTTGAAACATATCAGAGAAATATCTGAAGTAAATTTCTGATGAATAATAGACAACAGATTAATTGGAAAAATAAATTCAGAAAAAAGAGAGAGAAAAACCTTGCTTATCTTCATTGTAACTTATCAAGTTTTTTTTTCTGTCAAACCTGAGGATAAGGACAGTGATGTAATTCTCCTTAAATATGCCAATACTCAGGAAGAGATTGAGTCTGAATGGCTAAAAGTCACTCCTGTGGAGATATGTTCTTATAAGATCAAGGTCTGATTATTACAGTAATACTGCTAGTAATGTCCTATAAGTGTGCTAATCTGTATAATAGGGAACTTCTTGGTTTTGAAAAAAATGTTTTCTACTTTCCATGAATGGCTCGTGTTTGATGCTTCCTCTGGAGTTTACACGAGTTACGAAAGTGGGACGTGGTGGTATGGAGCTTCATGCTCCTAATTATTTCTATTCTTCCATTTTTGCCCCTATTCATCATAATTTGCCTTGGAATGTGAAGAGGAGATAAGGCAGAGTGCAGAAGAACAGCATGGACACTTAACATCAGAAATGTTTAAATCTTCCTCACACAGATCCCCAGTTGAAATATTTTTTTCTTTCTTTGTTTTCTTATTAGTCATCCATTTTATACACATCAGTGTATATATGTTAATCCCAATCTCCCAATTCATCACAGCACCACCCCCAACACCCCCCACCGCTTTCCCCCCTTGGTGTCCATACGTTTATTCTCTACTTCTGTGTCTCAATTTCTGCTCTGCAAACTGGTTCATCTGTACCATTTTCTAGGTTCCACATATATGCGTTAATATATGATATTTGTTTTTCTCTTTCTGACTTACTTCACTCTGTATGACAGTCTCCAGATGCATCCATGTCTGAACAAATGACCCAATTTCATTCCCTTTTATGGCTGAGTAATATTCCATTGTATATATGTACCATACCTTCTTTATCCATTCGTCTATCAATGGGCATTTAGGTTGCTTCCATGACCTGGCTATAGTAAATAGTGCTGCAATGAACATTGGGGTGCATGTGTCTTTTTGAATTATGGTTTTCTCTGGGTATATGCCCAGCAGTGGGATTGCTGGGTCATATGGTAATTCTATTTTTAGTTTTTTAAGTAACTTCCATACTGTTCTCCCTAGTGGCTGTATCAATTTACATTCCCACCAACAGTGCAAGAGGATTCCCTTTTCTCCACACCCTCTCCAGCATTGGTTATTTGTAGATTTTCTGATGATGCCCAATCTAACTGGTGTGAGGTGATACCTCATTGTAGTTTTGATTTGCATTTCTCTAATAATTAGTGATGTTGAGCAGCTTTTCATGTGCATCTTGGCCATCTGTATGTCTTCTATGGAGAAATGTCTATTTAGGTCTTCTGCCCATTTTTGGATTGGGTTATTTGTTTTTTTTAATATTGAGCTGCATGAGCTGTTTATATATTTTGGAGATTAGTCCTTTGTCTGATGATTCATTTGCAAATAGTTTCTCCCATTCTGAGGGTTGTCTTTTGGTCTTGTTTATGGTTTCCTTTGGTGTGCAAAAGCTTTTAAGTTTCATTAGGCTCCATTTGTTTATTTTTGTTTTTATTTCCATTACTCTAGGAGGTGGATCAAAAAAGATCTTGCTGTGATTTATGTCAAAGAGTGTTCTTCCTATGTTTTCCTCTAAGAGTTTTATAGTGTCTGGTCTTACATTTAGGTCTCGAATCCTTTTTTTTTTTTTTTCCCAGTATGAGGGCCTCTCACCATTGTGACCTCTCCTGTTGCAGAGCACAGGCTCCGGACATGCAGGCTCAGCAGCCATGGCTCACGGGCCCAGCTGCTCCACGGCATGTGGGATCTTCCCGGACTAGGACACAAACCCGTGTCCCCTGCATTGGCAGATGGACTCTCAACCACTGTGCCACCAGGGAAGCCCTCGAATTCATTTTGAGTTTATTTTTGTGTATGATGTTCGGGAGTGTTCTAATTTCATCCTCTTACATGTAGCTGTCCAGTTTTCCCAGCACCACTTATTGAAGAGACTGTCTTTTCTCCATTGTATATGCTTGCCTCCTTTGTCATAGATTAGTTGACCATAGGTGTTTGGGTTTATCTCTGGGCTTTCTATCCTGTTCCATTGATCTATATTTCTCTTTTTGTGCCAGTACCATATTACCTTGATTATTGTAGCTTTGTAGTATAGTTTGAAGTCCGGGAGCCTGATTCCTCCAGCTCTGTTTTTCTTTCTCAAGATTGCTTTGGCTATTTGAGGTCTTTTGTGTTTCCATACAAATTGTGAAAAATTTATTCTAGCTCTGTGAAAAATGCCATTGGTAGCTTGATAGGGATTGCACTGACTATGTAGATTGCTTTGGATAGTATAATGATTTTTACAACGTTGATTCTTCCAATCCAAGAACATGGTATATCTCTCCATCTGTTGGTATCATCTTTAATTTCTATCATCAGTGTCTTATAGTTTTCTGCATACAGGTCTTTTGTCTCCCTAGGTAGGTTTATTCCTAGGTATTTTATTCTTTTTGTTGCAGTGGTAAATGGGAGTGTTTCCTTAATTTCTCTTTCAGATTTTTCATCATTAGTGTATAGGAATGCAAGAGATTTCTGTGCATTAATTTTATATCCTGCAACTCTACTAAATTCATTGATTAGCTCTAGTAGTTTTCTGGTGGCATCTTTAGGATTCTCTATGTATAGTATCATGTCATCTGCAAACAGTGACAGTTTTACTTCTTCTTTTCCAATTTGCATTCCATTCATTTCTTTTTCTTCTCTGACTGCTGTGGCTTGGACTTCCAAATCTATGTTGAATAACAATGGTGAGAGTGGACATCCTTGTCTTCTTCCTTATCTTAGAGGAAATGCTTTCAGTTTTTTAACCATTGAGAATGATGTTTGCTGTGGGTTTGTCATATATGGCCTTTATTATGTTGAGGTAGGTTCCCTCTGTGCCCACTTTCTGGAGAGTTTTTATCTTAAATGGGTGTTGAACTTTGTCAAAAGCTTTTTCTGCATCTATTGAGATGACCATATAGTTGTTATTCTTCAATTTGTTAATATGGTGTATCACATTGATTGATTTTTGTATATTGAAGAATCCTTGCATCTCTGGGATAAATCCCACTTGATCATGGTGTATGATCCTTTTAATGTGTTGCTGGATTCTGTTTGCTAGTATTTTGTTGAGGACTTTTTCATCTGTATTCATCAGTGATATTGGTCTGTAGTTTTCTTTTTTTGTAGTATCTTTGTCTGGTTTTGGTATCAGGGTAATTGTAGCCTCATAGAATGAGTTTGGGAGTGTTTCTTCCTCTGCAATTTTTTGCAAGAGTTTGAGAAGGATGGGTGTTATCTCTTCTCTATATGTTGATAAAATTCACCTGTGAAGCCATCTGGTCCTGGACGTTTGTTTGTTGGAAGATTTGTAATCACAGTTTCAATTTCATTACTTGTGATTGGTCTGTTCATATTTTCTATTTCTTCCTGGTTCAGTCTTGGGAGGTTATACCTTTCTAAGAATTTGTCCATTTCTTCCAGGTTGTCCATTTTATTGGCATAGAGTTGCTTGTAGTAGTCTCTTAGGATGCTTTGTATTTCTGTGGTGTCTGTTGTAACTTCTCCTTTTTCATATCTAATTTTATTGATTTGAGTCCTCTCCCTCTTTTTCTTGATGAGTCTGGCTAATGGTTTATCAATTTTGTTTACCTTCTCAAAGAACCAGCTTTTAGTTTTGTTAGACTTTGCTATTGTTTTGCTTGTTTTTATTTCATTTATTTCTGCTCTGATCTTTATGATTTCTTTCCTTCTGCTAACTTTGGGTTTTGTTTGTTCTTCTTTATCTAGTTCCTTTAGGTGTAAAGTTAGATTGTTTATTTGAGATTTTTCTTGTTTCTTGAGGTAGGCTTGTATAGCTATAAACTTCTCCCTTAGAACTGCTTTTGCTGCATCCCATAAGTTTTGCATCATCGTGTTTTCATTGTCATTTGTCTCTAGGTATTTTTTGATTTCCTCTTTGATTTCTTCAGTGTTCTCTTGGTTATTTAATAACGTATTGTTTAGCCTCCATGTGTTTGTGTTTTTTACATTTTTTTCCCTGTAATTGATTTATAATCTCATAGTGTTGTGGTCAGAAAAGATGCTTGGTATGATTTCAATTTTCTTAAATTTACTGAGACTTGATTTGTGATGCACGATGTGATCTATCCTGGAGAATGTTCCATGCGCACTTGAGAAGAAAGTGTAATCTGCTGTTTTTGGATGGAAAGTCCTATAAATATCAATTAAATCTATCTGGTCTATTGTGTCATTTAAAGCTTGTGTTTCCTTATTAATTTTCTGTTTGCTCTGTCCATTGGTGTAAGTGGGGTGTTAAAGAGGCCCATTATTATTGTGTTACTGTCGATTTCCTCTTTTATAGCTGTTAACAGTTGCCTTATGTATTGAGGTGCTCCTATGTTGGGTGCGTAAATATTTATAATTGTTATATCTCCTTCTTGGATTGATCCCTTAATCATTATCCAGTGTCCTTTCTTGTCTCTTGTTGAAAGTTTATTTGGATTCTTTAATCTCTATGTAGCAATGGTTTCAAAGGCCAATGGCCAATGGTATTCAACCCTGCCTATATATTAGGAGGAGGTGTGTGTGGGGCGGTTGTGGGGTGATGGTGGGCTGCATGCATGTGTGTGTTGTGCAGGGCTGAAAAATACTGATACCAAGGCCTTGCTCCAGATCTATTATATAAGAATTGCTGGCATTGGGGCCTGGGCAGTTGTGTTTTAAAGTCTGGAGAAGGAAAGCAGGGACATCCAAGGTATTAGCATTTAGAGGAATTGCTGAGCATGATAGGAACCTCAACAACCTGCCTGCTCTCAGTCTTACAGTTTTCTGGAGGCATGAAAAATATAACTCAAATGAGGTTGCAGACTTCAGATTCTTTGAAATGACAGGTAAATTCAGGCACATTGTAGAAAACAATATTGTTTGACAATCTGTACTTTACAGACACCTTTAGTAACTGCTTCTTGGAGTCAACCTTTAGGCTAGTGGTTCTCAAACTTGAGTGTACATCAGAATCACCTGGATGGCTTGTTAAAACCCAAACTGCTGGGGCCCACCCCCAGAATTTCTGATTTAGTAAATCTACAGTAGATCCCTGGAATTTCCATTTCTCACAAGTTCCCAGGTGATGCTGATGCTGATGTTACTGGTCTGGGAACTATGCTTGCTTTAAAGAATAGCTTAGGAGAGGTGTACTTTTCAATCATAGTTGATTGTTTCTTGGTTCAGTCAGATCCATCTCTTAATAAAATAATTATTTTATTCTTAACAGTTATGGGTTATTAAAATGGCATAGATATATAAACATAGGGAACTGAGGGCTGTGGACCTAGGAGGCTTCAATGATCAGAAGGGGACCGTGCATCTTTTCCAAAGTCCATTTGTAAGTCATCTGTTCAGAGTGAAAGGTGTTTTATCCCCAAAGGAGCAGTGTCTTGAGTGGGTGCTGGGATGCTTAGTCAATCCATACAGCCTAATCAACTGGTGTGCTGGTTTTCAAATTATATGTATCAATTAATTGTAACTGAGTTTTATTACTTTTGCTTCTTCACCTTTGCAGTGTAAATTTTAATTTTTATATAGATTGTTGGATATTTAACTCTGAACTCAAGGAGATTTTTCCCAGTCTGTCCATAACTTGTTATGGAAATATTTCTGGTCATAGATAAACTCAACTCCAAATGGAAAGTTATCATTAATGTTTTAAGTTAGAAGCAATTACCTTTGAAATATGTTTGTAACAAAATATGTTTGTATGCTCCCTGCCACTGACTCTACTTTTCTTCTGAGGCCATTCAAGATGGCTGTTCTCTTGCTGCCTGTATATCCCCTGCTCTACCAGTCCCTGCCTCACTCCCATGACTATCCAGTCCTCCTAATTATAGGGCGTAATCAGTAACTGCCTACATTCCTGCCCCCGCCCTATTCACTCGTTTCCCTGGTAACAGATGAGTCAACACGACTTCAATTGCCTCTATAAATGGTAGCCTCTTTCTCTCCCAAGCAGTGAAGAGTGCTGCCACACATCCTGCTTGCTGTCTGCTGTACACAGTGTGGTGTCACTCCAGGACCCTTTGTTTCAGATGTGTAAGATCCTCTGTACAATATACTGTTGCTGTGTCTGTAGCTGTCTCTGGGTTCTTTCTTAGGTCTTGAGGCTGGGCAACTATAAGGCCTGCAGGTCTGTGGGGGGTAGCCCAACAGAGGCTAAGGGAAAAGGCAATATTTGTTTAGCTTAAATTAGAAAGCCTGACATTGATATTGAATACTTGAGAGTAGTATCTGCAAACTTTTTTTTTGCGAGAAAGTGTTTGAATTATTTCAATATCTTTAAAACTTAAGTTTTCTATTTCTGTTGCAACAGTGTTGGCTTTTTAAAATTTTTGAGTAATTTATCCGTTTAATTTTGGTCAGCATCTTGATCAGAGTATAGTAGACTATTGTTGGAGGAGGTCTTGTGAGCTGGACCCTGGCAATTGGAGGCTCTTCACCTCCTCCCCTGTCTAGGAATATACATTCTGTCCACTGTTCCTACAGTGGGACTCGGTTTCAAGGATAAAACCTTGAGAGAGTAAGGAGTGATTGACACCACCTGAACTGAATATGGGGTTGAACCCAATTAGGACCTCTATATAAACTCTTAAGATTCTGGTGGGTCGGTGTGGAGATCTGCTCGTCTTATGACCACCTTAGACAAGCCCTGTATATAAGTTCTGTTGCTTATTGTTGTAAAACTGCCACCTACCAATTTGGAGTGGTCTGCCTCTTTTCCTGTTCTCTCTTTGCCCTCTAGTTTCAGATTTTACCTGGCAACTCCCAAAGGTGTTCCCCAGCCACACCACTTCCCTTAGCCTCTGTTGGGCTGAACTGTAATACTGAGAGTCTTTATAGTTCTTTATTTTTTCCACTGCTACTTAATAGGACAGAAGGAACAAGAAATATTTGGAGGCTTTATGTACCAGTTTTAATTTTGGTAAAAAATGAAAAATATGCTTACTTGATATGTAATGTAGTTAAGATTCTCCCAGAAATGGCTTTCTGAAGGACCTGGGAGCCATTCCTTTAAAATGTAATCAAGAAAGATAGCATCCCTATCTCCTCGTCTCTGTCAGAGGGTCAGAGCCTAACTTCAGTGGGTCCATTGCTCCAAGATGTAAAACTACCTCCCATCATAAAGATATGAGACACTTATTTTCCTTTGGCTAAAGCAAATTAGCAAACACAGGTGGCCACCATAAATACTAGGTGAAGTTAAGATGGACTATGCATGACACATGGTGCTGTCAAGTCATCTTGCTTGAGGACTAGTTATTGTCCACCTTGAACATGTGGTTAATGGGCTGCATGTTCTTGGCTACATAAAAGGGGAAGATTTCTTTCTGTCTTCACAGTCCCTTAACAGACTGTGATGCACTTATATTCTGGCTTAATGTTCATTCAATAATAAACTCTATTTCTACTTTTGTGAAAAGTTTTCTGGGTTGGCAGAACGTTTTGTCTTGGATTTATATTTCTCCAATATATTTGCTATGTTTGCATGTGCTATATAATATAACCCTCTGAACTATGCATTTTTATGTCAATGTTTTGAAACAAAGCTTAAGTTCAGAGAAATTGACTTACCAAAGTTCATATAACTTATAAATGAAGAATATAATTTGAACTTTTTTTTTACCTCCACAGTCTTTTATTTCATTGTGCCACATTTCTCATAAGCAGACATATCACTTATTTATATGTTGTCACACTGCATTCAATAACTTTGACTTGTTGACATGAGAATTACTAAGGTTTACTTGCTAAATGTGCTCAATTGACTTATGAGCCAAGTCAGATGGAAGACAATTCTCTTCATTTATGCCTGGAGCAATAGTGAGGAGCATATTTATCTCCAAAAGCATAAATTCAAGTCCTTTATTTAAAGTACCTAGACTGCAAAGCAACCATAAACAGTTGGAATACTACCTGTTAAACTAATACCTTATTTAAAATGTTTTTCTAACCTTCTTTACCAATGTAAACAAACCAAAACTTACTACCTGGTGTTTGTGCTTTCTTGGTTTTTTTTTTTTGCCTCAGGTTCTGCATTCAAATAATGATATCTTTGGAAGTACTTATGAATTTAAATAGCATTTCCTGACTAAAGAAATCCTTGTAAGAACTAAACACTAATGTTTATTAAGATAAAACATTGTTATACGTAATTGATTTTAAATTATTCTAGTACCCACATTTTTAATATTTCTTTTCTATTTCTCTCTGACTTTTCTCTTTACACCTTTGAAAAAGAGTTTTGTTTTGTATATTCTTAAGTTCATATGAATTCAAAATGTTGAAGTATGTTAACTGCTTTTTTATTGAAGTATAGTTGATTTACAATATTAGTTTCAGGTATACAACATAGTGATTCAATATTTTCACAGATTATACTCCATTTACAGTTATTCCAAAACAATGGCTATATTTCCCTGTGCTGCAAAAGGGTATATTATCTGCTTCTTGCAGTTTTCAAAAAGTCCTACAAGAGAGGTGAACTCTTGCTAGAGCTAGCCTTTCTGCAGATGGAAATGGCAAAGTCTTCATCTTATAAGGCACCTGCCTCAGGTGAGGTCTTTGCAAGGTGTCCAGGCAAGTGAAGTCTGGCTCTCCATCAAGAAGGTGGGATCTGCTACAATTGGCCGAGGGGGTTCAAGTTTCTCAGTTTCTTTCATGCAAATGAGTCTTTCCCAGGTATCAGGGTCCTACTCTCTATTAGGGTCCTGGTTTTGATGCAGAAGTCCTGCTGAGGCTATCATTCATCTTGTAGGTGTCCTACCAGTACCTTTAAAGCCTGAACCTGATATTTTCCCCACACTTGGACCTGCAAAGGGTCTTAAATATTGCTATGAAGCTTTCTGACTTTCACAGTATGCCTTGAATTGAGTTGAATAACCCAAACCTGTCTTTGCTTTAAAAAAAAAAAACAAAACTCTAAAAAACAGTTAACCAAAGGCAGCCACTTCTATAGACCTTATTACCATTGACCCCAAACCTTTCAAGTGCTACCCCTACCTCATAAACCAGTGCTTCACTTTCACCTGTAACCTGTCCTAATCTGCAGAGGATTAGAGTGTTATAATTATGATGCTTCTGCAGCCAGTTCTGATCACCACTCCACCTATTGACAGCACTGGGGTCCTGATTGCCAGCTGACCTGTTGGTCACTGAGAACAACCAAGGATCCTAACCTGAGGACTCTCCCAAACTAAGGATCTCCCGTCTAGGGCCACTCTCTAGACCAGCTATCTTAACCTGGGTCCCCCCAAAAGCAGAACCTGAGACAAAGCCTGCCTTTCAGGTAGGTTAATTTAGAATGTGCTTCCAGAGACCCAGGGATGGGGGGGATGGGAAGAATAAATCAAGAAAGGAAGGAAAGTGTATCCCAAGTAACATCTTTGGGCTGGTTACTGCTGTAGAAAAGTGGGACTCAGTTCTGTTGGGGACCCTTGGAAAAATGGTGTGAATTTTTCCACGTTCCATTCAAAACGTGAGGTTAACATTTATCAAAAAGTCCCTCTGTTAGTTTTCTCTTGCTGCTGTAATAAATTACCACAAACTAGCAGCAACACTCATTTACTATCTCACTCTTTCATATATCAGAAATCAAGGTATTGGCAGGGCTGTAGTGTTCTCTGGAGATGCTAGGAGAATCTATCTCCCTGTTCATTCAGGTTTCTAGCAGAATTCAGTTCTTGCTTTTTATTATTTTCAGAAGATCCAAGTTTCCACCAATATCATTTTCCCACAACCTGAATAATTTCCTTTAGCATTTATCATAGTGCAATTATATTGGTAATAAGTCTTCTTAGTTTTCTTGTACCTGGGAATCTTTAGTTTGCCTTCATTCTTGAAGGAAAATATCCTGTATATCTAGGATAAAGATATCACAGAATCCTTGTTAGACCCCCCCCAAAAAATAAAAACAGTTTTCAGCACTACAGAGAGATTTTCTCACTCTTCATGGTTTCTGATGAGAAATCAGCCATTAATTGGATCATTTGTCCCTTGTATATAACGTTTTTTCTTACTGCTTTCAAGAGTTGTTCCTTATCTTTGATTTTTACCATTTTGACTATGATGAGCCTCATAACAGGTTCTTTGTGTTCTGCTTGATGTTTAATATCTTCTTTTTGAAAAATACTATATTTCAATAAATTGGGAAAGTTTCAACTGTTATATTTTTTCTGCCTCACTTTCTCCTCCTGGTATATCAACTACATGTATATTAGATCATTTGATACCATCTAATCAGTTCTTGAGACTATTTTTTTTCTCACTCTTTTATCTCCATGTTCTTTGCCTTGAACAATTTTCTATTTCTTCTATTCGCCAAAAGTTTTACTTCATTGGTGATAATTATAAGAGCCATTTAAAATTTCTTATAGTTAGCTCCAACATTTGTTCATCTCTGGGTCAGACTTGACTTTTTTTCCTTTTCTCCTTTGTATTTTCTTGGTTTTTCTCATGTTGGATAATTTTGGATTGCATTCAAGATATTATGAATGTTGGAAAGATTCTAGCTTCTGTTATCTGTGATAAGGATCATTTCCTTTGCAGCAGGTACTTGGCTTGTCTGGATTTGAACTATAAGCTCTGCTGCATGGGTATCAGATCTGGTCTCAGTTGAGAGCTTTTGTCTTTAATTAAGGTGCTTTGAGCCTATTCTGCTTTGAGCATGTTCAGGTTCAGTTGGAGATACTGACAGAAGAGTTTGGGGATCCCCTTTATGGTTTTTGCCACTTCAGAACTGCCACACTTCCTTCAGAGTTTGACATTGCCTAGCTTCACTTTTCTGGTTCCCGAGACCAGAGAGAGTGGGACTTTCTCCATGTGAGACCCTCTCACCACTGTGTGTTCCATGTGCATGTATTTAGTTCTAGGTTAAGGCCACAAAAGATGGAAACATACTCATGGAGCATGCCATATTCCCCATTCCAAGTGAGTGTGCACTTTCCACCAGACTGTGTTATCTTCATTCTCCAGTACCTTCAGATATTTGCTTTTTGTATTATGTCTAAGTTTTATAGTTGTTTTCTGTAGAGGTGTCCATCTGGTAGCCTTAATGTCCTACTTGAAAGTGAAATTTCCAGTGAAATCTGGTCCTGGGCTGTTAGAGACACAGTGGTCATCATTTGTTCCCTTTCTACTTCCCTCTCAGAAAGAGACAATATTCTCAGCAGTATGGGCTCTCCACACACTGGTGATCCCTCTATGCAAAGAAGGCATGGACACCACATGCTAGTGGGTTCACTCTTGAGATTTAGGCTCAAATTCTACAAGTACAAAAATATTCTAGTTGGTGTTCAGCTGCCTTAGTAGTAAATCCATAGTCCTCATTCATTCACTTATTCATTTCCCTTATTTAACAAATACTGAGTGTCTACTATGTGCCTGGCACAACACTGTTATTTTGAGTTATGACAGTGAACAGTATATACATGGCCTCTCCTATTACAGTTAATGTTCTATCAGGAAAGACATTATAATTAATGAGATATAAGATATAATAGGGAGAATACATGTTGTTATAGAAGCCCACCTAAAGGATTTATAATTTAAGTTATCTAGTGATGGTTCTATGCTGAAGTGATAAAGTTGATAGCTGAAAGGCAACTTGGAATTATCCGAGTGAAGAAGAAGAAGAAAGGAAAAAAATAGCACATACAGAGAGATCATTTGCAAAGGCCCTCAGGAAAGTAAAAATATAGAAGACTCAAATACATAAAAAGAAAAAGAGTGGTATAGCATAGAGTATGGGGAAAAGGGTGGTGAGATACGTGGGGTTAAAAGGACTGGGGAGTAGGGGGCAGGTCATGATGTGTCATGTAATATATGTGTGCTGGGTGTCTTCCAATATGTCCCTTACTCTCTGCACTGGAGGTCAACATGCATGGATTATATCAATGGTTCCTGTGCCTGTAGTTTCTGCCAATGAGGACCCCAGACAGTAGACTGGAAGGCAGGAGGAGAGTGAAATCAGGGTATTTATTTCCCTACTGTCCTTCCTATGAAATAGCCTTGAAGTAGTTGTGTTCCATAGCTTGAAGTCCCTCCTAATCTCAAGGAGGCTTCCTCCACCTGATTGTTTTCTCTCTTTTCTGCCTAGGGATAACAATAATCCCAGACTCCTAAATGCTCTGCAAAGTCAGGGAAGCAGAACTGCTATGGATATTATGAAATAAGAGATTTATTATAGGAATAAGACCTTCCACAATGGTGGGAGAAGCTGGGGAAATAATGGTCCATGGGGAGAGTTAGAGGATGAGAGAGAAGTCATAAATCAGCCCTTCTGAAGCACTGGTACAGGTGTGTAAATCAAAACTTCTCAGGCAATCTGGGATGCCAGTCACTTTCAGCTCGTGGACTGGGGTGATGATGGAACCCTGGGGGAAAAGTCTGCATTTAACAGGGATCCTGAGGTTGCAGCTGGGAAGGACAGCTGGAACTGGGGCAAGGACCAGCTGGGACCCATCTGTACCTCTGTATCTGTCCTTTACCACTGTAAAACACTTGCCATCAGATTGTAATGGCCTCTACCTCACTTCTGTCTTCCAGATCTCAAAACTTTTTTTCTGGTCAACTCACATCCATAACCATACAATGAAGGAGATTCTGAAAAATGTGGTTCTAGCTTAGCCATATTGACATGATGCAATCTCACCACACTATTCCTTATGGTTTCCTTATGTTATACCCTATAGTACCTAAATAAGTCATTACTTATAAGATCCACCTGAAATGATACTAATTTGAATGTGTCATGTCTTTCCCATTGGGACCCTGGATGATACACCATTAAAGTGTGCTTGGATTTATTCTCAGGAAAATTGAAAACTATTGGATTTCGAGCAGGGCAATAATGGAACGGAGTTGTATGTTGAGAGATTATTTTATTTTTATTTATTTTTAACAACTTTATTGGGGTATAATTGCTTTACAATGGTGTGTTTCTGCTTTATAACAAAGTGAATCAGTTGAGAGATTATTTTAGATGCAGCATATAAAGAATGAAACAGAAGACTGAGGTTGTGTTGGCTATGAATGGAATTGAAAAAATTCAGAGGCACAGAGATCAAGACCACTTAGGAATCTCTTGTGATTATCCATATGAATGGCCATGGTGATGAAGGTAACTGGGCAGATTTAAAAGACAGTGACATCAGGTAGAATGAGTGGATTTGATGACTAATGAGGGTGGTGATTCTGTGCAGACTGACATAATAGGTACCACTGAGGGAGATATAGTTGTCACATCTAAGAGAAACATTCATAAATACAAGCTGATATGAATGAAAATACAATATTAGAAAAGTGGGCATAACTTATATTGTAAAATGTACAAGAATGTAACTGCTTGTATATTCTTAAGCCCCCCCTTTCTGCTGATAGTAGAAGAGAAAGGAAAACTTGCCAGTTAGAGGTAACTCTTCTGGCCTTAAGCAGTCTGTTTCAGTTTAACTGAACATCCTTTGGGTAAACTCTTCCCTAGGTCTGTCTCTCCCCTACTTTGTGCCTCCCAACTTGTGGAGAAAGCTTGTGGAAAGCTTCACCATAGCATTAAGGGAGGGGCATGTTACTCTTCTCTGAGGGCTCTGGCTGACCTTGACTACAGTCACTGAAGCAAAGTCTGGGCTTGTATAAGTTCTAGCATGCTCTTTTGTTACAGGCAAGGTATGATGGCTTTTTCTACAGTGTTCTTGAAAGCATGGTTTAATCCCTGAAGCCTGGCTGCAGCACCATCTGATCAAGCATTTAAGTTTCTTTGTCTTTCTGCTTCAATGCCACTTTTGTCCTTTGTTATGATGAAAGAGTTTACACAGCCACTCACGGACATTTGAGATAATCTGGATTCTTTTAACATGACACAGAAGATCAGAGAAACTTGAGTTCAGTCTTCCAGGACCATCTATCTCGATGCATTTCTGTCCTTGGAGCTCTTACTCCTGTGTCATATTGTAAGGATGTATATCACCAGCTTGACAATCTGACAATTCCCCAGATGTTTTTTCTCAACAATGTCTCTCCCCAGAAACTCAGGGTTCATAATTCCCCTAGTCTTATACTTCCATATCTCTTTACAATCCAAAATGCACAAGATTTCTACTTCTTCTTCCTGTCAAGTAGGAACTTTTCCTTTGTCATATTATCTATCCTTTCAAAAGTAGTACTTTAAAAAACCAATGAGCCAAATAACTTTTGGGTTTAGATATATAAAGGGGAGACTTCCTCTGTAAATATGGCCTAGCTTCAAGACTATTAGAGATAACTATGGACTGAGGAAATTAAATTTGCAACCAAAAGCTGAGTAATACTGTCTTTGTTTTAAGCTATATTTATTGGTCTTTGCACTGATGTAAGGAGTGTCCTTGGGTCAATAGTTGAAGTTTCCAAAAGACAAAGGGAATAAAAAATTCTGAGTTTGATATATAAAAAATAAACAAACACCTTCCCATTCAGGATGTTGATGTAATCTGTCATACAGCATTGTAAGTCAAAAGCACGTGGAAATCTATAGAGAACTGGACAGTTGAAATAATGGATACATTTGGCCCCATCTCTATAAAACCTGTGGAGTTTTGATGCTATAACACCCAGGATTACATACTTCATTTAAATTTAAACATCTTTCTTGACTGTATAGCAGCAAGTAGATGGCTTTTAGCTTTGTTCCCTGGCTCATGTGGAAAGGAGACAGAAGGAGTTTTTATGTTAGATACTGCCTGACACTGAGCTCTTTCCCTGGACTAGAAGGAAGTATTATAAAACAAATCTATGGAAGAAAAGGCAAGAAACCTCTCTAGGTATTGAATTAGAACATTTACTGAGGAAAATGTTGCTGCATTTAGAAAAAGAAAATGATGTATTTCAAAACTTAGATATGAAGGCTAGTATGTTCACTAGGAAGTGTTTGTTTCTCCTTTGTGAGTTGCCATTCACATGGCACACAAAGCAATCTCCCAGAGAAGAGGGGACGGGCAATAAGCACCAGATTCTGAAAACCTTAGCTATGAGATATTATCCCCCTACTTTGAAGGTTTTTTTCTTGTTGACATTTAATGATTCTGAAGGTTTACTTGTTACTTTGTCATTCTATAATTCAATCAAGTTGCATTAAAATATTTAAATATGCCAGAAAAATATTTAAATATGCCAGAAACATATATCAATGAACACTGCTAAGGGGTAGAGAGAGGGTGGAAGGTCTTTCCATTTTGGAAGAATTCAGATGCCCTGGAGTATTAAAAGACATTATTATAAAAACTCTGGAATTCTTTCCAGCTGGTCTTTGTGATACTGATATAAGCTAAAGGATTACTGAAAAATAGAGATGCCTCTAAAGCAATAGGTCTTTGTAACTTAGAATGGGACCTCTGATGCCTCAGAAATTAACTAAGAAAGAAATAAAGACATTGGAATCTTCATTTGAGTTATTTGTTGAGCATGGTGCTACCCATGGGGTGGGTTAGCATTCATAAAAGATGTTTCCCCCTGATATGCTTGCATAAGGAAGACATTGCTTACTATGATTATGTTTTTCACTGGTTTCTCTCAGACATTGTTTTCATCTCCAGAATATTTTGTTTGTCCCCCAAATGACTTCTAAAATATGTGGATTTTCAGAATTTGGGAAAACTCAAGAAATTTTAAAGCCAATACTTTATAGGAAGGGCATAGGACAATAAGGAAGATAAGTTTTAGGAAGTGTAAGAGAAGATTGAGAAGCTATGGTAAGCCACTTGGTACAGAAATATACTGAAACATTGAAATCCCATCTCTGAAATGACCTTGGGATTATAAATTTAGAGTATATATTTCTAAATAGGAGACAGCTCATTATGCTGAGCTAGAATAAGAGACTGATGCCAACTGTGAGGTAATTTGTTGAGATCACTGTCAACATTGTTTTGCCCAGGCAGTATTTTTCAGGTCCATGTGATTTAATAAAAATATCAACAAAATATCAGGACTACATTGGATACAGTGGGAATGAGAATGGATTGGTGAGAGGGTTGAATGTCTCTTTCTCCCCCTTTGCCATGCACGTATCAGCCCTGGAAACCTGTGTTTGATGACCCATTTTGATAGGCAGTGATGGCAGTAGTTGGAATGATGACTAACACCATGACACTCAGCAACACTTTAAGTCCCCTCTATTTCACAGATGGGAAGGTATTCACTTGTTCCTGGCTCTCACTTGAATGGCTATTTCATATTCGTAGATAGGTATGACACCCCTATTACTTATGTTTAGATGCCAGTAGCAACTCACTATTTTAAACTAGTTGACAGAGAAAATATTTGCAAATTCTAAAATGTGTTTTGTCTTTCAGTTGCATTAAGCAGATGAGGAACATTGTTGCCTTAAACATGGGAATTTTCTAACACATGCATGAATTTTCAAAATTATACTAGTATCCTGGAGTTCTACCACATGCTTGACACCATGTTACATCTATTCTTAGAAAGTGAAATTATCCCTTTAAAAAAAAACAAAAAAATTGTCCCTGTGTGAAGACAGTAAATTAATAGATATTCAGGGGCCAGAAGAGCACCAGAAGGCAGATGCATGGGGTTGAGAACATGTTTTACGGACAGCTTTGATAAATCAGCAACTGAAAAGCCTACAAATTAGAAGTTCTGCGGGGACTGAAAACACTATCTGACATACTATTAAAGCTAATTTGTTTATGTTAAGGAAATAAAGAATAATTATAGACAAAGCTAACAGAAACTGCCGTCACAGGCTTAATTAAATGCTTCCCGTGACATTTTGTAAATTATTTGTCAATTGGTGCTGTGCTGATGGAAGTGGCTGGTGTGGTCAGTTGACCATTTCATTGTTGTTCTTTACTATTCTTGCAGTTGTTATGTTAACACACAATCCTAGAGAAAAACTTGCTTGTTCTGAGGGAGAAGACCATATATTCCCTTCGTTATTAACTCTTTTTTCCCTAAATAATCATACAGACATCATATTCCTCCTTGTAACATTTTCGGATTGGGAAATGTGCTTCAATATAGTGGTTTGGTTGTTGATCAACTGTATTCACTTGGTCCCCTTGCTCATGATTCTAATATCAAATAAACTTAGTTAAATTACTTCCGGTTTTAATGATCAGAGGCACTTCAAGTTGAATCAACTAATTAAGTACTCTCACGGTCTCTGGTTTACTCATGGCTTCTATTGCTAACTGCTTCTGTGTACTACCCTATCTTAGTATATAAGCATTTGGGATATGCCAGCAGCCACCAACTTCATTATCTCTAAAGATTGTGTGTTCAAAATCTCCAACACAGAGATGTTATTCGGTTAGTTAGACATTTTTGACCCTGTTGGGCAAATCTGTCATGCCAGATCACTTCAGATGCTCCTGGCCATAAAGATATTGGCTGCCTATGGGAGAGGCGTAGATCTCTGTTTTACTCTGCTGTGGCTAGGATAGTCACATAGTCACATGAGTCACATAGTCAGTCTACCTTTTAAGGAGCTCCGAAAATGCACATAGAGCATAATAGACTCCTTCTTAATACCCACAGAAATGTAAAATCCTGCATCATAAAGAACAGCTTCCACAGTTGTTTGCCATGTTTTAGATCCTGAACTAAGTACATCATACGTCTTGAGACATACCAGTCTCATAACAGGACAAAGTATTATTATCAACAAGGAAGTTTAGCCTGAGGAAGGTTAAATAATATGCTCAATGGTATAATATCAGTAAGTGATACAGCCAGTACTTGAACTACATTCCAGGTAATTTATAATCCTTGTTTCCTTGCCTACCACACTATGCTGTATCTGAGGTTATGGGAAAGTAGAGAGCTAAGAGGAGTTGGCTATGCTTTTGCTACCAATTTGCTAGACATATCACTCAAAGTCCTTTAATATATAAGTTCTCTCATTTGGAAGAGTTTGCTGTGGTTAGGCAATGATACTATTCTTCTTTAAAAGAGAATCTATATGAAGATTGAGTGAGAGTTTTATATAAAGCCTCTAATACAGTTCTTGGCACAAAATAGGCCCTCAGTACATTATTATCGTTGGGGTCGTCAGTCTACTACTTCCAGGTAAAATTACATCATGCATAGATAAACTCCTTTACAAAGGCACAGCACAGATGCAGCCATACCCATTGAAATCCTCCTGTTTCCAGTGGCTTGTTTTTATTTTATCATTGATCGTTTCTCTTTCTCCCCTCTTTTCTAGGCTGGACCTTTAGGTATATGTAGCTGAGTTGTGTTCCTTTCCTAATAATAATATATCACTGGGGTAATGGAGAAGGAACTCTGTAGAGTGCTTGTTGTCATGAAAGGACTTTTATCCTTAAATATGTCCTCAAATAGGAAAGGTAAAACAAGCTGATTGTGTGATGGAGAAATTAAATTAAATCATTAACTCTTCATTCGTCCAACCAGTATTAATACTTGCCACGTGCTAGATGCTGCAAGCATGTTATACAGTAATGTGTAATCTGTTACCTGAATGTGAAATCTTTTTGATTCTGATGCAAAGAGTCTTCCGCTTAGCATAAAACTAAGCTGACTTATTGGTTAATTATTATTTCTAGCTCATCATTTTTATACAGGGTCCCAACACAGGGACTCATCACCCGTGATTCACAAATTGAAAATTCTACAACATATAGTATATTGTGGGTGATTTATAGTATCTCTTCCCATCAGCCACAAGAAAAATTATAAGCAATAAAGATGCTCATATAAGAAACAAAAAGTATATAATAAAAAATTAAAAGCCATATACAGCAAGTGCTAACTTGGTTATTTTCACATTTTGAGGACTATAGATAATTCATATAAATGGGCATGTTTTTATTCTAATTATTTATGCTTCCAGTTCCAAGGCGTTAGTCTTTTTAAAAAGGTATATAATTGAGGCCTGAGGAACTAGGCAACATATTTATCCAAGCATTACAGGGCTTTAGAATATGTTAAGAATCAACACAATTAAACTTCGAGATATTACTGCCTTGCTACTTTAAAAATGAGCTATTTTTAAAAATATACCCAGGGAAGCACTTTTTAAAAAGCAATTCTGCTTATCTGTAAAATGTACATTTTAGGTTTGATATCAAGGTTTGAGCTAGTTGTTTCTACTTATTAAAATGGAAAACTGACTCAGATCTTGGTTTGCATCAAATAATTCAATATGTTACATGTAGCTAGGACTGAGATTTACATCAGTGAGAACATGTTCGAAAAGGGTGAATTTTGATTAGGTCCCAAGAGGAAAAGCACTTCAGGATCTGTTTGTGTGTATGTGTGTGTTTACACTTACACTTACATTTGTACTAAAATTCATAGGCTTTTATGTTCTTGTTTGTTAAAATGCAATGGATTCCATAATCTTGGGAGCTCTATTTTTATACAGAAATTAGAAACCAATAGTATAGATACAGCAACATGTTATTTTGAAGCAGTCACTTTACTTTTGGAGTTCTGGACAAGGTGAATGCACCAAAGGAGAAATAAAGTATCATTACCCCAACCACACACAACACTCTTGTGTTCCTTGGCTCCCATAGAAGATAATCAGAAAGGGCAGAGGAACTCTCTAAATAATAGAAGCCATTTCTTCCATATCAATTGGAAAGCCTTATTGTATTTGTGCCCAGCAATTGTGCTGATCAATGAAAAGAGACAGTTTTTTGATTAAAGCAATCATTGATACTTTAATAAAATAACTATTATACAGAAGATACTGCATTGAGAAATGGGCTCTGAACTTATGAAATTTATAGTTTAGCTGAGAAGATGAGATAGGTAGGGTTGACATTAATTATACATAGTATATGCTAATTAGTGAACACATAGCTTGGACCAGTAGGTCCTAAATATCATCAGAAGCATCAGGAAATATTTTCACTCTCCTCCCTCCTTCCCGCCCTTCCTCCCTTCTCTATGGAGACTTCAATTTTCTCCAAAGAAGAACATTCTAGTCTCCTGGCTGGCCACCAATGTCCCTAGAACTGGCTGGTGGTGGATGGGGAGAGGGGAGTTGGGGAGGCCTCATCCTTCATTATGAAGACTTTCATATATTCCTTTTCTTGTCAGTTAGGGGCCTTTTCCCTGAACTTGCCTATGCCTGTTGTCACGAAATCTGGAGCCTCTGTCGTTCAGTCCTCCAGATCTACATCTAATCATTTCCTTCAGGAGTTGGGGAAGAATAGTTGCTTCTTGCTTGGGAGTGGGTGAGAGGCTCTCAAGTCTAACTAGACTTTCAAATAATATCTGATACCAACTCTTTGTGTCGTCTTTGCCTATATGCCTGTTGATTCCAAATCCTGGAATCAATCTATATGCCTGTTGATTCCAAATCCTGGAATCAATCTATATGCCTGTTGATTCCAAATCCTGAGCTTCTCTTGGATTCTATAGGATGAATCAGATTGCTTCTTGTATACAGCTGTTGACAGCACAATTACACCTAAGTCAATTGTATTCTTTTATTGTCCATCTTGCAAAATTTTGGTGACCTCTCTTGTCTGTTATCTACTCTGTAGTTCATTTTCCTTTTGGATTTATACTTTTAGTTCCTTTACTGTAATTTTAGTGAAATTTCTGAAGTAAGCCTAGATAATAGTTTACATACAAGTTACTGTGTTTAACAGAATATCTCATAGTTTTCATTGGACCTCTATGGAAGTATCTACTTGGCTTCTAGAGAATTAGACCTGGATTACAGTATCTGAATTCTATAGTTAGTTGTGTTTTCTGTCTTGTGATACATATTTTCACTTGTCTTAAGTATTTAGAGGATGGCTTCTTAAATATCCCCAAATCACTCCCAGGTAGATTCCTTCCAACTGGCTGTTGATGAGACTTACATTCCCATCCTCCACTGTCTTGAATGTCGTTCTTACACCTAAATAGGCCAGTTCCAACCATCCTTGATGTCAAATGGCAGGGAGGAGGCTTTGTGTGTTGCTCATATTCTTAGTTCAGTTAAAGTTATGAAATGGCTTAGAAACTTTTTCCTTAGCCAGTTAGGGTCAACAGATGCCCCAGTTTTACAAGGTGTCAATAGAACTGGAAAGGAGAAAGTAGTTCCTATGGTAGCAACCCACTTTGTGGAGATGTAGGTAATGCAGAGAGAAGAATGGAAACAAAGTTAGATTCTTTTAATTTCTGGAATTGTGGCCCCACAGTTGACTTCTGTAAGTTGTTTTCTGCTTTGTGGCATATTCATACATCCTTTTCTCTTTCTAAACAAGCATTCTCTAAAATTATTTAGGGTCTGTTTTATATATATATATGTGTATATATGTATGTTATGAACGTGTGTGTGTATAAATATTGGCATGTGAATTAACCCAAAGCGCACACTAAGGTCTTTAATATACTTTCCTATTGGTCTTACTGGGCTTCTTGGTTGTAAAGTGATCCTGTCTATATTTTACATCTTTTCTTCCAAAGACAGACATTAACCCGAGCTTGTATTTGTTAGTACAAGCTCAAGCTGACATTGAGGTTCACAATTCAAGATAATTATCAGGCTATTGGAAGGTGGGGATCAGTGGTTTTAGTGTTAGTGACATGAACAAACTCCAACCTAAGTGAAAAATATTCTGGGAGGTTAGTTTTTATGAGGGAGAGGAGTATATAGGGGGTGAGTAAGAATATTCTTACCACAAAGAGGCATAGTCCAAGTGCTTCTTGAGTTCAAGGACTGTGTCTAATTTATCCTGTATCCCTCAAAACCTTGAACATAATAGATGTTCAATAAATTGTTAAATAAGTGAAAGAATAAAAATATTAGGTGGTTCCTGCCTGTCAGAGCCTCTTCCTGAGCCTAGCCTTACAGGAACTCAGACAATGACAGCTTTGGGTTTTGTCCCAGCATATGGCACAAAATGATAAAGTAGAGTTTTCTAGTGGTATTCTCTGAATTCTAGACCTTGGTGGTGATCCATAAGGATGGTTTTTGCTGTGCTGTCAGTAATTTATTTCCCCCTGCCTGCATAGCTACACTCCTATAATTTCCTGAAATGAGACACTTTCTCATTGTCTGCATTAAATACTCTGTTTGGCCAACATTCATGTATACTTTAAAACTGCTAGGCATCCCAAATGATAGATGAATTAAGATAGAATTAAAATATGCTTTAGTAAGTTCATATATTTTAATCATTTCAGCTTGTTGTTTTTCTGGTCGTTTACTAATGTGGTTTGATTGTTCTTGTATCCTGGGGCTGTTTTAATGAAGAGCAGTTTTTAGAAACTCAGGAAAATAAACAAACGGATAAATTGTCTTTGCATAGCTCTGCATCAGATTAAATGTTTGTCACTGGAAGTTCAGTTCTTGCAAGAAGTAAATGAAATGCTCTGATCTCTGCTCATAAAAATCAAGAATGAAGATGTCTCTTCACTGAGTCCCGTGGCTCTCTGGGAGGTGAGAGCGTGGGCCGCAGCAGCAGTTTTTATTGCAAACATCCTCAATTCTCTACCCCACCTACAGTTAGCAGGTTGCCTGTTCAGAGTGTGCTGTCAACCCATTAGTCCACGTCAGCTCTGAGTTGGGATGTATCTGCGAAACAATAAGTTATGACATTTTGCTTTCTTCCCATCTTTTGTTTTTAATTGTTGTTTAGAGGAAAATGTTCATGATTATTTTTATACTAATAGAATCATAATTCCATTTGGTATATGATTCCGAATCTCTAGATCTCATTTCCCCCTCCATTCTCTTATACATAAAATAAGGTTGGTAGTATTATCCATTCAGAGTCAAATAGGAATATCAATAAATCCAGCAGTTACCCATTTCCTGTCAGTTTTCTATCTAGAACAATTAAGGTAGGAGATGTGTCTCTTTACAACTACCTGAGCAAATTTTAATTAGCAGAGCTAAATTAGATGAGTAAGGATGAACTGGAAAGAAAAGGTTGCCTGGGAATATTCCTTAAGGTTCCAAAACTTGAGAAGTAATCTCCTAGAAGCAGTTTGTGGGTCTATCTAGCACACAAATTTATTTACTTGGTATTATTGCTCCCCCTGTGGCCCTCAAGTTGAATGTCACATTCTCAGCCTTTCACAATGTTCTTTCTCTATTTTAAGTTTGACTTAGTCACTCTGTGACATTCTAACACTGCAGAACAAAACTTTCTAATGTCTCTATAGTAGTTAACCAAGAAATGAAATGAAGGTTTAGCCAAAACAGAAGAATGTGTACTCATACAGACAGATGGACTCTCCCTCTCCCTCTCCCTCTCCCTCTCCCTCTCCCTCTCCCTCTCCCTCTCCCTCTCCCTCTCCCTCTCCCTCTCCCTCTCCCTCTCCCTCTCCCTCTCCCTCTCCCTCTCCAAGGGTAACTTTCATTGTAGATGTGTGGCTCCCATCTCCTTTGAAGTTACCTAAACTTCTAGATACAGATGAATTCCTAAAATAATTCGTGGACTTCTAAAAGCATGTGTTTGGTATGTTAACTGCTAATGGAAAGTACTGAAACACTGGCTAGAGCAGAGGGCTTGCCCTGCTGTCACTGACATCAGGATAGAAGACAGAGGGTATTGTAGCTTAGTCTTTATTTCAGCAACTTGATTGTAGCCCCAAGGAAATGTCCTCATTATTACTGTGTCTTCTACAAGGTGTAAAGAGACAAGGGAATGCTGAGATTCTCCTTTTAAATGTTGAATAATAGCTACCATTTTTTCACCATGACTTTGTGAAAAATTAGATTTTTTTAATCTCTGAAGCATGGAGTGCCCTCTATTTGTTTTCTTACTAGGTTTCCCTTGTCCCATTACTTGGAGTGGAAGTGTATATTTTACCAGCCATTAGCAGTGCTTCTGAGAAAGAGCTTTAGAAATAAAGGTTGGCAAAAGTTAGTAATTAGAACTAGAATCTCTGACCTTACAGCATGCATCCATTTCAATATAGGGTTAAAAAAAAGGGAGTTGTCAGGTGACTATGCACCCCTTTCTTTGTTCCTCTGGTTTCTGGAATAGAGAGACTTTTTAGATAAGATAAAATAGCTTAGATTTCTTTCACCATTTTCTTCCCTGTCCACGTAAGGAGAATGAGAGGAAAATATGATAGTACAAGTATTTTCAGAGAGGATTCTTTCTCTTTGATAATTTTACCATTTTTTAATGTTTATGCCTAGTCTGTAGGGCATATGTGTTGCACATTTTATCCCTACGGTGTAGCATTGTGTGCCACACATTCTTGGTAAGTATTTGCTGAGTGCTGAAGAGAATGATAATGATGATCACAGAGATTCTATCTGTAAAGACCAACCCACATTAAGAATCCTATTCTCATCTTTAGATTTTCTTCCTCTGAAACATTTTAACTAAAACAAAATATACTTAGTCTTCTGCAAATATATCTTGTTCTTTCCTGCTTCTGCTTTTTTTTTTTTTTTTTTTTTACTTATAATTGTCTTCCTTTCAGGCTCTATAATTCCTGCTTTTCCTTTAAGACTCAGTGCAGAAATTCCCTTTTTCCATCAAGGTCTGTAGCCATATCATCTTGATCTTCCTCCTTTTAGCTGCTTAGAGAAGCCACAGTCTGAGGGGGTCAGTTTTGGCTGGGGAAGTTCTTGATGGTTTGGTGAGGATACTCTGTGGGTTCCATATGGGGCTGTATTGCAGGGACCAGAGAGTGAAAATAATCCTTTCTAAGGTAGGATCTCCATCAGGATTAAAAGAAACACTTTATTAAGTGGTATCTTAGTGTACCCTTGATTGCCCTTCCTTAATAACTAATAATGTTGGCCATATGTTCATGTGCTTATTTGCCATTATTTTATTTTTTTTAAAGAAGACATTGGGGGTAGGAGTTTATTAATTAATTTATTAAAGTACTATTGACATACTAAGTTTCAGCCACTGTAAGTGTACAATTCAGTGAGTTTTAATAATTAATAAAGTTGGGTAACCATCAGCACAATCCAGTTTTGGAGCATTCCCATCACCCCAAAGATCCCTCCTTTCCATCTTTAGTTAAGCCCCACTCTCACCTCCAGCCCCAGTCAACCACAGAGCTTTCTGTTTTATAAGATTTGCTTTTATGAATATTTCATTTAAAGGGAATCATATGTATCTGTCTTCTTTCACTTAGCTTAATATTTGGCATGTGTCTTTCACTTAGCGTAATGTTTCTGAGGTTCATTCATGTTGCACTGCAGTTCATTTTAATTGGTGAATAGTATTCTATAGAACTGATAGATCACATTTTGTTTATCCATTCACCAATTGATGAATAGTTGAATTATTTCAAGTTTTTGGGCTATGACAAATAATGCTAAGAATATATGTATGTAAACAGTTGTGTGGACATATGTATTCATTTATCCTTGGTATATACCTAGGATTGGAATTGCTAGATTGCATGGGAAGTTAAGGTTTAGCTTTCAGAAATGGCCTGTATTAGTTATCTTTTGCTGTGTAAAAATAAACTGCAAACTTAATAGCTACGTATTGTTTTTAGCTACTATCTCATAGATTTTGTGGGGCAGAGTCTGGGCTTGGTTTAGATGGGTCCTCTGGCTCAGAGTCTCTCACAAGGCTATAGTCAGGGTGCTGACAGTGGTATTATCTCAGATCTCAGCTGGGGAAGAATCTGCATCCAAGCTCCTGTGGTTCTTGGCAGAATTTATTCCCTTATAGGTTGTAGGACTGCTGGCCTCAGTTTCTTAATGTCTGCCAGAGGCTACTGTCACTTCTTTGCCATGTGGGCCTCTCTGTAGGACAGCTCACAACACAGCAGCTTACTTTATCAAAGTCAGCAAGGGAGAGAGTCCACTAGCAAGATAGTAGTTACATTCTTACAAAATGTAATCATGGAAGTAACATTCCTTTGCCATATTTTATTGGTTAGAAGCAAGCCACCTGTCATACCCAGACTCAAGGGGAGGTGACTACAAAAGGAATGACTACTAGGAGGTGGGAATTATTTGGGGTCATTTTAGGGTCTGTCTGCCATACTACCAAATTGTTTTCTAAAGTGCTTCTAACATTTGACACTACCATCAACAAAGCATGAGGGTCCTAGTTTCTCCACATCCTTACTAGCACCTGTTATAGTCTGTCTTTTTGATTATGGTCATCCTAGTGGGTGTGAAGTGGTATCTTAGTGTACCCTTGATTGCCCTTCCTTAATAACTAATAATGTTGGCCATATATTCATGTGCTTATTTGCCATTATTATTATTTTTTTAAAGAAGATGTTGGGGGTAGGATTTTATTAATTAATTAATTTATTTTTGCTGTGTTGGGTCTTCATTTCTGTGCGAAGGCTTTAGTTGTGGCAAGCGGGGGCCACTCTTCATCGCGGTGCACGGGCCTCTCACTATTGTGGCTTCTCTTGTTGTGGAGCACAGGCTCCAGACACGCAGGCTCAGCAGTTGTGGCTCACAGGCCTAGTTGCTCCGCGGCATGTGGGATCCTCCCAGACCAGGGCTCGAACCCGTGTCCCCTGCATTAGCAGGCAGATTCTCAACCACTCTGCCACCAGGGAAGCCCCTATTTGCCATTATTATATCTTCTTTGATGAAATGTTTATTCAACTCTTCTCCCATTTTTCAGTTGGGTTATTATTTAGTTGTAAGGGTTCTTTTTATATTCTGGATACAAGTTCTTTATCAGATATGTGATTTGCAGATACTTTCTTCCAGGTCTTGGTTTGTATTTTTATTTTCCTACTAATGTATTTTAAAGTACAAGTTTTTTTCAAGTTTGATGAAATTCATTCATTGATAGTCTTCTTTTATGGATCATATTTTGGTGTTATATCCAACAGCTCTTTGCCTGATATAAGTTCTCAAGGATTTTTCTGTGATGTTTTCTTCTAATTATTTTATAGTTTTAGACCTTATATTTACATGTATAACACATTTTGGGTTAGTGTTCATGTATAGTGCAATGTAAGGGTCCAAATTCATTCCCAGTATTGCTAATTTGTGTCTTCTTTCTTTTTTTTTCATTCATTCTATCTAAAAATGTTAATTTTGATCATCTTTTCAAAAGAAAATTAGTTTCCTTGATTCTTTTTTTAATCCACTGTCTTCCTGTTTTTTATTTAACCTATTGGTCTCTAATCTTTATTGCTTCCTTATTCTATTTGCTTTGGGTTCAGTTTTTTGTTATTTTTGTGGTTTTTTTTAAAAGTGGGATCTTAGGTTACTGACTTGTGATCATTCTACTTTCCTAAGATAGGGGTTTCTACATACTTCTGTCTCAGCATTGCTTTGGTTCCACCCTGCAAATTTTTAATCTGTTTTGTTTTCAATTTAATTCAAAAATATTTTCTAATTCTACTTATGATTTCATATTTGACACTTGTATTATTTAGAATTGTTTAATCTCCAAATATTTAAAGATTTCCCAAAATTCTTTATATTGCTTATTTATAATTCTGTTATGGTTGGAGAATGTATTTTGGATTACTTCAGTCATTTTAAATTTATTGAGACTTGTATTATGGACTGTCATATGGTCTATCACAGAAAGGTTTATATTCACTGAAAAGAATGTTTGTTTTGCTCTTACTGTATGTAGTATTCTATAGATGTCAGTTAGGTCAAGTTAGCTTTAACCTTGCTGATTTTCTACCTTTTTGTTCTATCAATTGTTGAGACTCGGGTATTAAAATCTCCAACTATTATTGTTGGATTGCCTATTTTTTATTTCAATTATATCAATTTTTGTTTCATGTATTTTTGGGTTCTCTTGTCAGGCACAATGTGCTGGTGTCATTATGTTTCCCTAATGAAATAATATTTTATCTCTATGAAATGGCCATCTTTGTTTTTAGTAATATTTTTTGTATTAAAGGTTATTTTGTCTGATATTAGAATAGCATTCCAGCTTTGTTACAGTTACAATTTGTGTTGTATATTTTTTTGCCATCCTTTACTTTCAACCTATTTGACAAAATCCAACATCATTTCATGATAAAAATACTCAATAAGCCAGGAATAGAAGGTAACTTCTCAGCCTGATAAAGGACAACTCTGAAAAAAACAAAGGAATTATCATCTCTAATGCTTAAAGACTAAATGCTTTCCTCTAAGACCAGGAACAAGGCAAGGATGCCTGCACTCACCACTTGTATTCAACCTTGAACTAGAGGGTTTAGCCAGGGCAATTAGATCCAAAAAAAAAAAAAATCATTTAGATTGGAAAGGAAGAAGTAAAATTACTTCTATCTGTTTCTATTCACAGATGATAGAACTGTGTATATAAAAATCCTAAAGAATAACTAAAAAGAGTTAGAACTAATAAACAAGTTCAGCTGGTTTGCTGATACAAGATCAATATACACAATTTATAGTATTTCTCATGGTTTTAATAACATTTCAAAATGATATTAAGAAAACAATTCTAATTCCATTTGTAAAACATAAAAAATAGGAATACATTTAACAAAAGAATTGTAAAAACTATACTTTTAAATAACTTCAAAAGGTTGGAAGAAATTTCAGAAGATCAAAATAATTGGGATAATATATTAATGGATTAGAAAACTTAATATTGTTTGTTAGGATGGAAATACTACCCAAATTGAACTACAGATTCAATACAATTCGTACCAGAATCCCAGATGACTTCTTTGTAGGTATTAACCAGATATTTCCAAAAACTCATATGGATTACCAGGGGCTCAAAATAGCTAAAAAATTCTTAATGAAGGAGAACATAGTCGGAGTACTCACACTTCCCAATTTCAAAACTTACTACAAAGTAAAATTGTGGCATTGACATAATGATATACATTGATGAAATAGAACTGTGAGTCCAAAAATAAAGCATACATCTATAATCAAGTGTTTTTTTAACAAGGGTCCCAAGACCCTTTAATAGAGTAAGAAAAGTATTTTCTTTTCTTTCCCCATTATTTTGACCTACTTATACCCTTATTTTTTTACATCTTTATTGGAATATAATTGCTTTATAATGGTGTGTTAGTTTCTGCTTTATAACAAAGTCAATCAGTTATACATATGATCCCATATCTCCTCCCTCTTGCGTCTCCCTCCCTACCACCCTCCCTATCCCACCCCTCTAGGTGGTCACAAACCACTGAGCTGATCTCCCTGTGCTATGTGGCTGCTTCCCACTAGCTATCTATTTTACGTTTGGTAGTGTATATATGTCCATGACACTCTCTCACTTTGTCACAGTTTACCCTTCCCCCTCCACATATCCTCAAGTCCATTCTCTTTTAGGTCTGTGTCTTTATTCCCGTCTTACCCCTAGGTTCTTCATGACATTTTTTTTTCTTAGATTCCATATATATATGTGTTAGCATACAGCATTTGTCTTTCTCTTTCTGACTTACTTCACTCTGTATGACAGACTCGAGGTCCATCCACCACACTACAAATAACTCAATTTCGTTTCTTTTTATGGCTGAGTAATATTCCATTATATATATATGCCACATATTCTTTATCCATTCATCTGATGATGGACACTTAGGTTGCTTCCATGTCCTGGCTATTTTAAATAGAGCTGCAATGAACATTTTGGTACATGACTCTTTTTGAATTATGGTTTTCTCAGGGTATATGCCCACTAGTGGGATTGCTGGGTCATATGGTAGTTCTATTTGTAGTTTTTTAAGGAACCTCCATACTGTTCTCCATAGTGGCTATACCAATTCACATTCCCAGCAACACTACAAGAGTGTTCCCTTTTCTCCACACCCTCTCCAGCATTTATTGTTTCTAGATTTTTTGATGATGGCCATTCTGACCGTTGTGAGATGATATCTCATTGTAGTTTTGATTTGCATTTCTCTAATGATTAATGATGTTGAGCATTCTTTCATGTGTTTGTTGGCAGTCTTCTTTGGAGAAATGTCTATTTAGGTCTTCTGCCCATGTTTGGACTGGGTTGTTTGTCTTTTTGTTATTGAGCTGCAAGGGCTGCTTGTAAATTTTGGAGATTAATCCTTTGTCAGTTGCTTCATTTGCAAATATTTTCTCCCATTCTGAGGGTTGTCTTTTGGTCTTGTTTATGGTTTCCTTTGCTGTGCAAAAGCTTTGAAGTTTCATTAGGTCCCATTTGTTTATTTTTATTTCCCTTTCTCTGGGAGGTGGGTCAAAAAGGATCTTGCAGTGATTTATGTCATAGAGTGTTCTGCCTATGTTTTCCTCTAAGAGTTTGATAGTTTCTGGCCTTACACTTAGGTCTTTAATCCATTTTGAGCTTATTTTTGTGTATGGTGTTAGGGAGTGTTCTAATCTCATACTTTTACATGTACCTGTCCAGTTTTCCCAGCACCACTTATTGAAGAGGCTGTCCTTTCTCCATTGTACATTCCTGCCTCCTTTATCGAAGATAAGGTGACCATATGTGTATGGGTTTACCTCTGGGCTTTCTATCCTCTTCCATTGATCTATATTTCTGTTTTTGTGCCAGTACCATACTGTTTTGATTTAATATATATAATAACAAAAAGTCATTCAACTTCATTTGCAAATATTTTCTCCCACTCTGAGGGTTGTCTTTTCATCTTGTGTATGGGTTCCTTTGCTGTGCAAAAGCTTTTAAGTTTCATTAAGTCACACTTGTTTATTTTTGTTTTTATTTCCCTTTCTCTAGGAGGTGGGTCAAAAAGGATCTTGCTGTGATTTATGTCAAAGAGTTTTCTTCCTATGTTTTCCTCTAAGAGTTTGATAGTGTCTGGCCTCGCATTTAGGTCTTTAATCCATTTTGAGTTTATTTTTGTGTATAGTGATAGAGAGTGTTCTAATTTCATACTTTTACATGTAGCTGTCCAGTTTTCCCAGCACCACTTATTGAAGAGGCTGTCCTTTCTCCATTGTACATTTCTGCCCCCTTTATCAAAGATAAGGTGACCATATATGTGTGGGTTTATCTCTGGGCTTTCTATCCTGTTCTATTGATCTATATTTCTGTTTTTTTCCCATTACCATAGTGTCTTGATTACTGTAGCTTTGTAGTATATTCTGAAGTCAGGGAGCCTGATTCCTCCAGCTCCATTTTTCGTTCTCAAGATTGCTTTGGCTATTTGAGGTCTTTTGTTTTTCCATACAAATTGTGAAATTTTTTGTTCTGGTTCTGTGAAAAATGGCAGTGGTAGTTTGATAGGGATTGCATTGAATCTGTAGATTGCTTTGGGTAGTAGAGTCATTTTCACAATGTTGATTCTTCCAATCCAAGAACATGGTATATATCTCTCCATCTGTTGGAATCTTCCTTAATTTCTTTCATCAGTGTCTTATAATTTTCTGCATACAGGTCTTTTGTCTCCTTAGGTAGGTTTATTCCTAGATATTTTATTCTTTTTGTTGCAATGGTAAATGGGAGTGTTTTCTTAATCTCACTTTCAGGTTTTTCATCATTAGTGTATAGGAGTGCCAAGGATTTCTGTGCATTAATTTTGTATCCTGCTACTTTACCAAATTCATTGATTAGCTCTAGTAGTTTTCTGGTAGCATCTTTAGGATTCTCTATGTATAGTATCATGTCAGCTGCAAACAGTGACAGCTTTACTTCTTCTTTTCTGATTTGGATTCCTTTAATTTCTTTTTCTTCTCTGATTGCTGTGGCTAAAACTTCCAAAACTATGTTGAATAATAGTGGTGAGCGTGGGCAGCCGTGTCTTGTTCCTGATCTTAGTGGAAATGGTTTAAGATTTTCACCATTCCCATTATTTCTTCTAATAGATTTTTCTTTCCTTTCTCCTTTCCTTTTAGGACTCTATTGACATGCATGGTAGAGAATTTGGTATTGTTTCCCAGGTCACTTTTTTCAGTCCTTTTCCTCTGTGCTTCATTTTGGGTAGTTTCTATTGCTACCTCTTTTATTTCCCTGATCTTCTGTTCTACAGCATCTAATCTATCAATCCTATTCATTGAACTCTTTGTTTTTGATGTTTTCTTTTCTTGATTTCTCATTCATTTATTTGTAAGTTCCATTTGTTTTCACAGAGTTATAATATCTTCTTTTTCAAAAATATCAGATTTATTTAGACATAATTTATATATACTTTTATCCTTTTAACATGTTCAGTTCAATGAGTTCTAAAAAAAATATATATATATAGTCATGTAACCACCACCAAAATCAAGAAATACTTTCATAAGTTAAGAATAGTCCTGTTACCAGTACAACCAAAAATATTTTAATCGCCTCATAAGTTTTCTTCTGTCCCTTTGCAGCAAATCCCCTATTTCCATCCCAAGCTCTTTGCAACCTCTGATCTGTTTTCTATTATTATAGTTTTACATTTTCTGGCATCTTATATATAGGGTATAATTCAGGGTATAGTCTTACATGTCTGGCTTCTTTCACTTACAGTGATGCCATAGTTTTATTAATATTAGTACATGTATTAGTGGTTCATTTCTTATAAAACCATTTAATGTCCTTGTCTGCTAATTTCAACATTTCTGTGACTACTAGGTCTTTTTTCCTTCTGGGAAATGAATCACATATTTCTTCTTTTTTTGCATGTCTTACAACTTTTCATTAGATCCCAGACGTTATGAAGTTTATGTGATTGATTGCTTGAGTGTGTTGTACTCAGAGACTGTTGGCCTTTTTCCCGGAAGGAAATTACAATTCTGGCATAGCAACTTCATTCTTTCAAAGCCTATTTTGAAGGTTTTTAAGGTCATGTACATTGTAGCCCCTATACTAAGGCTAACTTAGTCCTGAAATTAAGGTATTGATATTTGGGATACTTACTTAAAGCTCCATGGATTCAACAAGTCCCCTTCATTATGGTCTGTATAATCTTGGATGATTCTCAGCCTTTTTTTAGGTCTTGAAATTGTTTGGCTTAAAGTTCCCAAGAAAACTTTCTTTCCCTGGAAGTTATTCTTCACTTGGCCTATTTTAATATATAAATACATAGCTTAGTATATGGCCAAAGACTCAAGAGTCAACAATTTATGGACACTTTACCCTATGTAGCTCCTACCCCTTGATACTCTCCTCCTTAAGTTCTCACCACCTTGGTGTATCTGTCTCATCTTCTAATTGAGAGACCACCAGGCTCTGCTTATATCCCGCTCCATGAGCCACGGTCTAGAAATTGCTTAGAGACAGAAATCTGGGGTGATCGTAGGGCTGACTTCATTTTTTTCCCCTTCTCTCAGGGATTTCAGTCATGCACTACCCATTGTCCAATGTCTGAAAATAATTAATATGTATTTCTTCAGTTTTGTAATTGTTTATAGTGGGAGACATTCCTCATGCCCTAAAACAGAAGTCCTTTATGATGTCTTTTGAAAAATGAATTATTTTTAATGTAAGTTCTTATTTTTTAAAATGGTCTGTACTTCTTATTTCATTATACATGTTTCTATGTTTTCTTCTAAAAGTTTTAAAGTTTTGTCTTTCACATTTAAGTACTTATTAATTTGATTTCTGTGTGATGTGTCAATCTTTTATTTTTTCCCTTATGTGTTAACAGCTATCCTATCACCATTTTTTGAATAGCCAATTCTTTACTTAGTATTCTGCAATGTCAGCTAGACCATTTATCAGATTTCCACCTTTAGTTGGGTCTCTTTCTCATTTTTTAATGTTATATATGTAATCATTTCAACTTCTGTAGTCTTTGCATATCTGAGGCTATTGTTTGTTGTGTCTCTATGTTCTTGCTCATAATGGCTTGTTTTCTCAATTCTTTTTGTGTATTTTTTATTGTGATCTCATGATTTTAGCAATGCTGCCCATGACAATACTTTGAGTTTTATGTTTAAAATAGTTGGTTCTGAAATTATTTAAATATATTTCTGCCCTACTCCCAGGGGCACTGACAACCCAGGATATTTATAATTTTTAACTTAGGTTTGAATTATAACTCCAAACTCATTATGAGTATGTGTTCAAGGTGAGTAATTCTTAGCTGAGATCTTAATTTTTTACATTCTCTCCAGGTATAGAGGAAGCTAAGATAAGGAAAGTATCCTTCTTTAGCACTTTTTTTTTCTAGTATGACAACCTTTTGCCACCCTAACTTTATGTAGTAATCTCTAATCTAGCATCTCATCATTTTCAGACTGCAGGATTTGTTGCCTGTTCATCCACCTGGTGAATACTTTAAAACCCAGGCATCTGCATATCCAGAGATGGCCTCAGGGAAATTGCAGGTTTGGATCTTCCATCACTCTTATCAAATTATTGATTTGGGTCATTTATACCCTTTACTTTTCTTACTTTAGTTAAAGCTAGTTTTTATGTTTTATATATCTTTTCTATGCATTATGATAGGCTTCTTTCTACATTAAGTCTAACATATTACCAAAAAAGGCATTTTAATGCTCTCAAATTGATTCTTACAAATTTCAAATATAAATCAAATTTCAAATGCAAATGAAGCATATTCCTGAGCAATGTCATATAATGTGTGCTCTCATGGAAAGGTATTTAAAAATAAGTCTTTTCATCAGTATTGGCAAGCAAATTGAGCATGTCAAAGAAAATACAAGCAATAGGTATTTAAGTATAGCATATCATCAATAAATCTGAGGGGTTGATGAAAGTAATCCAGATTCAAAATGCTTATTTAGATTAATGACATAGACCTTGATGAAAAATAACTCAAAATATACTCAGTTATCTATGTAGCAGAAGACAAGTATGTATTTGTAATATAGGAAGAGAGCAAATTATGCCAAATTCTATAAATAAATATTGGTGATAAATACTACATCCTGCTTTTGAATTTTATGTGAAGACATCAGATCAAATCCTCACCCTACTTGTGATCTAGTTACTTTGTGGCTCTATCAGTTCTTAGAATGGAGTGTGAGTGCATAGCCAATAAGTTGTGTAGAATACAAAGTGGGGCAAACAGCTTTTTATAATGAAAAATGTTTGACATTTCATCACAGTAATTATCTTCCCCTATACAAAATGATAAAGATAATATCTAGCCAAAAGAAACAAAAAAGAACAAGTGTACAGCAACTAAATCAGGCCGTCCTCAGCTTTCTCCAAACTATATTCAAAGCCAGATAATAATAAATCAATACCAATAAAATTTTGAGAGAAATTGTGACTCAGGATTATTATGCCCACTCTAGATTCAATTTTTTTTACTAGGACAACAGATACATATTTCTAACCAGGAAAGAACTCAAGGAATAAAACATACATATATACTTCTTGGGGATAAAACAAGAAAATATTTGCTGATAAAATTCAGCCAAATTAAGAAATGAATCTAAATAGAGTTCAGGAATTGAGGCATCAGGATTAAAATCTTAGTTGTAAGTACAGAATTCATTGAAATTTGGAAAATATCAAAAAACTATGCATATTATGGTTACAGAATAGAATGTGAAAGTTATAAACAAGAATATTGTATAAAACATATAAGCTAAGATAACTCACCAATACAGGAGGCTGCAGGTGGGAAGGGGAAAAATTGTGAGAATATTGCCTTCATTTGTCAATGTAGGAAATCAATCTACTGTTTTAAATAGAAACATGCTTTAAAAAGCACTTTAGTAAGATTATTTTCTTAATCTTAGAGATTTGGGGGAAATACCTTTTTGTTGAAAGAAGTTTTCAGTTTCTTTTTCTGTTAAATTGGAATAAACTGAATGGTATATTTGTTATTAAAGATAGAAGATATGAGGGGATTCAAGTGGTCCAGAAAGAAAAGATTAGAAATTTTATTTGTATTTTTAAAAAATCTACAAATAAGGAAATTAAGCTTTACTTAATTTTTGATACAATTTGACATCTCATTTCTTTGGTTAGTCAGTGTGGTAGATTAATTACACTAATTAATTACACTAATTAATTACATTAATGGCCCCCCAAATGGCCCCAATTCTCCTCTCCTTCCTGTAAACATGCCCATTACAATATTTCTTGCAATTCTTCCTAGTAAAATGTAGAGTCTACTTCCCCACTTTGAACTGGCTGGCCTTATGCCTTGCTCTGGCCAAAAGCATACTAGTGGAAGCAACAGCATCAGTTCTGAACTACAAGAGGGCTTGCCTACTTCACTCTCTTTCTTGGGACATCTGTGACAGCTATGTGAATAAGCATGGGCTTTTGAATCTCTTAATTACCTTTTTCCATTTCCAATTGCCCTTTTTTTGGGGGGGGTATAGCTGATTTACAATGCTGTGTTAATTTCAGGTGTACTGCAAAGTGAATGTTATACATATAAAAATATCCATTCTTTTTCAGATTCTTTTCTCATATAGGCCATTACAGAGTATTGAGTAGAATTCCCTGTGCTATACAGTAGGTCCTTATTAGTTATCTATTTTATATATAGTAGTGTGTATATGTCAATCCCAATCTTCCAATTTATCCCTCCCACCCCCTTACCCCCTAGTAACCATAAGTTTATTTTCTACATTTGTAACTCTACTTCTGTTCTGTAGCTAAGTCCTTTTGTAGCCTTTTTTTAGATTCCACATATAAACAGTATCATATGATATTTGTCTTTCTCTGTTGTCTTACTTCACTCAGTATGACAATCTCTAGGTCCATCCATGTTGCTGCAAATGGCATTATTCATTCTTTTTATGGTTGAGTAATACTCCATTGTATATATGTACCACATATTCTTTATTCATTCATCTGTCGATGGACATTTAGGTGGCTTCCATGTCCTGGCTATTGTAAATAGTGCTGCAATGAACATTGGGGTGCACGTATCTTTTCGAATTACAGTTTTCTGTGGATATATGCCCAGGAGTGGGATTGCTGGATCATATGGTAGCTGTATTTTTAGTTTGTTAGGGAAGCTCCATACTGTTCTCCATAGTGGTTGTATCAGTTTATATTCCCACCAACAGTGTAGGAGGGTTCCAGTTGCCCTTCTCATGCCTACTTCCTCTACCTGTCTTTCTTCCACACCAAATATTTAAATTGTCTTTTCCATTTACTCTAGTTTTCCTTTGTCTTTCTCTTCTCCAAATCAAAGGCTTTCAACTGTGGGTTTTTCCTAAACTAAAAAAGAAATGATAAAAGGAAAGAAGCATGTCTGTATGACATCAAAACATTCAAATACAAAGTAAGATTTTTGTCTGAATATTTAGATGCACTTGAAAATGAGAAGAGCGTTTTCACATGCAGTCTTGGAAATATGTGCTTGTTTTGTTTTGTCTGGCAATGAGTATTCAGAATGTTGACAAGAATCTATGTTTTTAATTCAAGTATGTTTGCATTGTAAGGACACAGTGAGGACTAACCCTGTTTGAGGAATATTTTACCCTTGGCATTACTTGATATTTGAGCCATTCTGCAAATGCTAATGACAAACACTCCCTTTACATATTCCATAATACTAGGTTCTAAGCAAAATCTTCAAGTTTGTCCATGCTCTTTCTCTATATTACTATCACGTGAACCATGGTATTTCATTACTTATTAAATATTCACAGATCATTAGGTCCTAGCTTAGGGGGCAAAAAAGCCAAAGAAATTAAATTCATTTCATTCTTACTGTATTTAGAAAAAAAATTTCCTTATAACAACTCTTTATTAATCACACAGAATAAAATTGTAAAACTCTAAACTTTGTTGGTTACAGTATTTTTTCTTCTATGTCTAATCCCTAAAAATTGACATATACTTCCAAGTTATTTCATACAAAACCATGCATTGTGCACAAAAAAATGACATATTATTCAGACTGTCGATAGGTAAATTTGATTCACCACGACACATAGCTTTTCCATGATAATTCTTTTTTTGGTTTCCTTTTTCCATCTGAAAAAGCAGCAATATTTATGTCTTAAAGAGTTGATTTTACAGTCATTTTCTTTGTTTTCAATTGAAACTTTTGAAAACTTCTTGTGATTTCTGCAAAAGACATTGGAGAATAAAAAGCAATCTTTTTATAGAGTCCAGATCTCTTTAGCTTTCTCATAACCTTGAACAGGCTTTCACTTCAGATCTTCACAATATACTTATTTCCATCAAGTTATAAACGTGGGGAGCAGGTGCTGTGGGAAGTTTAAATAAGGTCATATATTGGGTAATTCCAAATGGCCTCCACTTTCTTCTAAGTCACTTACAGAGAAACAGGTAATCATTCCTTTCAAGAAAGTCATATACTCTTGTAGAAAGAGGAGGTAATGGCAAATCTTTTTTTTTTTTTAAGTGTAGTTTTTTAGTGTTTTAGGTCATATCTCATGACTTTGAGTAAAACTCAACCCTTTTAGAAACTGTTTTATATGTGACTATAATTAATCCATGAATATAAGTTAGCTGGTAAAGCTTTGGAAATATTTTGTAGAATGTCAGGTAATAGCATTTGCCAAATTATTATCATCAGGATGTGTGTGGGTCTGTGTGTGTGTTTGTGTTGATATTAATTGACATTGCTTTATGATTGTGATTTTTACTTATCATTATTTGACTTCTTAGCACTTTTTGTTTTCTGGATCCAACACCTTTCAGGAACCTACTTAACTGTACCTTTTCATATTGAAATGATAAGACCTTTTCTATGTAAAAATATACACTTTGAAATATTTTTAAAGTGAATGTTTTTAAACATGTTGTTAAGCAATTTGATAATATATAAATAAAACATAATTTGGACTAGAAAAGGTAATTTTCTGTAAAGTATAAAAAAAGATGTTTTAATTAAAATTATCTTGGTGAGATTTTATTCTTGCTAACAAATGAAGTCCACATTGTCCTCCTCCCTGCAACTCCTAAATGGTTAGTTGACTGGCTCATCTATTGCTGTGCACCTCTGACTCTCATTATTTTATAACAACTTAAATATTTCAAATGGAAGCTGAAGGTAATTGGCTCCAAGGCTATTGTGAGATAGAACGGACGTATAGAAATATTCTATTTTTAGTGATTGGTTTGAAAAATGCAGATTCCCAAATGTTGATTTCAAGTGCTGTGTTTCACTTTCTTATCCTCTAAGAAGCTTGCTGTTGCAATGATGCTCAGCTTACCCAATGACTCTTGGGTTACATCACTGTGGGTTAAAAGTATGGGGTGGACCCTTAATACTTGGTATAATTTTTTTTTAAAGAATCAATTTTATTTATTTTTGGTTGCGTTGGGTCTTCATTGCTGCATGTGGGCTTTCTCTAGTTGCGGCAAGTGGGGGCTGCTCTTTGTTGTGGCGCACAGGCTTCTCATTGAGGTGGCTTCTCTTGTTGTGGAGCATGGGCTTCAGTAGTTGTGGCATGTGGGCTCAGTAGTTGTGGCCCACAGGCTCTAGAGAGCAGGCTCAGTAGTTGTGGCACACGGGCTTAGTTGCCCCATGGCATGTGGGATCTTCCCGGACTGGGAATTGAACCCGTGTTCCCTGCATTGGCAGGCGGATTCTTAACCACTGTGCCACCAGGGAAGCCCTCATTTTTTTAAATGAAAGATTTATAGCTGGTAACATTTTGCTCTCATGTAATCAGCAACGTTCTTGAATATGTGGGTATAAAATTCTAAGTACAAAATAATTTTACTACAATACTTTGAACTTAATTTACCTATTTTCCATGATCTAGAGTTGGCAATGGAAAGTGTGATGTCAGTGGAATTCTTGTAACTCTTTGTAACCTATTTTCCCCTCTGGAAAAGATTAACTTTTTTTTTATGTACCCAGTATCTTAAAGCTCACATAAGTGTGTGTAGGGCAAGTATTCTTTCTCCTTCATCCTGCTTTGTATGAGATAAACCTTTTCAATCTGAATACCAGAGTTTTTAATTATCTCTAAAATATTGTAATATTTATTCATTTACTTTAATATATTCTGTCTTTTCTCTTACAAATCTCAGAAATAGACTGTATCTTTTTTTGTTTATTCCTTTAACTGTTATCACATATATTTTCATCTGTCTTTTCATTTTAGGAGAAACCATTGGCTTGAACTTCTAGCTAACAAATTTGTCTTCCATTTTTATCATTCTTATATTCAAGCCAACTATTACATTTTATATAGAAATAATATTAACATGTCTAAGATGTTTCTTATTACAGCTTGTTATGAATATTTTCACAGAGGATATTAATTATTTCTAAACCTTCTTTTACTTCTGCTTTGTCAAGTATCTTTCTGATGCATAATTTAGTTCTTAACTTTTGAAGTGCTGCTTTTCCTTAAATGTTTGGTGACTCTTGGTTATCTAAATATTTTTTGCTTTTGAATTTTTCTTTGCATTTGGGTTTTTCTTGGCTGACATGAAGTGGTAATTATCATGGAATATACATAGCGATTTCAAGGAAGGAAGTATGTGTGCTAAAAGGATGAGATTACTAGTAGGTTGTCTTCTGATTGCAGAGGCTTCTTGTCTTCCTGGGGCTCTCACAGATGTTTAGGGACCTGCATTCCCTCTTCAGTCACAGTTATGACCTTTGTTGGTATATATCAATACTAGTAACATTCAGCAGTGGGTCTTTGTATTTAGGCATTATGTAGTATTTTTTTCTAGGTTTTGTTTGTTTGTTTGTTTTGAGGAGGAGGATATTTTACACACAAAGTGGCCTGTGTAAAAAAATATATATTTATGTATATAACTTATATGTATAATATATGTTAATATATAATTAATTTTTACCAACAACCACCCATGTATCCCTCTTAAGCTTAAATAATCAAACATTACCAGTAACTTTGACGTATCCTATGTGCCCTTTCCCAGTCACACTCTATATCCTTCATCCCTAGAGAAAACCAGTACTCTGAATTTTGTATTAAGTACAGTGCTTGCCTTTGGCACACAAATGCACATACACATGTGTGTGTGCCCACGTGCGTGAGTGTGTATTTGCATGTAGTGGTTTAATTTTGCCTGTTTGTTGTATATTTATATAAACAGAGACATCCCTTATCTATTCTTTACCAATATCACTTTTCTTTTCCACATTATATTTTTGACAGTTGCTGTGGTTCACTTCACTGTTGGGTATATTCAAATATATAAATAATTCCACAACTCACTTATCTCTTCACTATTGATGAACAGTTGTGTTGTTTCCAGGGTTTTTTTTTTGTAATTACAATGATTCTATTTTTATGTCTACTAATGCATATATATAAAATATACCTAAGAGAATAATTGTCAGAGTGTAAGGTATGTATATCCATTTTTAGAAAGTAATGCCATATTTTCAAAAATAAAGTAATATACAATTCTGCTAATAGTTTAGAGTATTCTCATTGTTCTACATGTTTGCTCATACTTGATTTTTATATTTTCAAACTTTATTTTTGCCATAAATGTGGGTATAATGAATTGCCTTTAATTTTTACTTTCCTGATCATTAAGAATATGGAGCATGTTTTCACATGTTTATTCGCCATTTGTATTTCCTCTTCAATGAAAATCCATCCATGTTTTTGCTCTGTTCTCTATCAGATTGTCTTATTCATAGGAATTATTTTTATATGATATGGATTATTACTGTTAGTTGGCTGTATATATTGCACAGATGTCTACTGAAGTTCTCTTGTACATACCAGTTTAGAACTATCATATATTCTTGGTAAACTGAGTATTTTATTATTACGTAGTAATGCTTCTGCCTAAATGCCCTAGTGAGCTATTAAAATATTTTAATATTTTAAAGCTTTAATTATTTGGGGAGTAGTTCTTTTGTTTAACATCCTAAGAAATTTTTCTTTTTCTATAGCTATTCTTTTTACTTATAAGTTATCCTTTTAATTTTCACTGAAATTACAAATTTGGAGTTTAAAAAATTTATCCCTTGGTTTCCATCAACACCTTCTGAATACCCAGTATGGTATTTTTATTCAGGCTGATGATTATTCTTTATTGTGGAGTTATTTTCTATTTTTTCTTGCTTTAAAAATGACAGCCTAGATTGATCAGTATATTAGACCAGATAGGCTAATTGTTATCATAAATATCAGTAAACCCACAGTAAAATAAATTTTTTGCTCACATGAAGTACTTTGCAGATGGTCCTGGCCAAGCAGTTCTCTGATCTATGATTTTACCATGTAAGAAAACATATATATATACACACACACACACACACATGCACACACACACACACATATACACACACACACGTACATACAAGTATAGAAAGGTAGATCTCTTCACTGAGGTCTGTGGACTTTAAAGAAACAGTCAGAGGCCAGCCAAGATTCAAGAAGAGGGAAATAGACTCTACTTCTTCATGATGGAAAAACAGCAACTTGTCTGTATACAAAAACTGCCGTCAGTAGCAGGCAACAGGTAAAGTCACAATAACACAAGATATAAATGAGTGGCTCAGGCTCACAGACTCAGGGAATGTTCTTGGCCACACACATCTCAGGAAAGATGAAAGTCTTTCTGGGCTTCAGGAAATGCATGGGGCCCTGGATCCTCACCAAAGCAAAGGTGTGTGGGAGCCTTAGTTGGATATGAGCACAAGGGGCCTCGGGTATCACCCTTTGGTGCCTGGTACTCAGCAGAAGCACAAGCAGTAGGTCAGACTAGTTTGACCTATTCCCCAGCAGGCTTGGCTGAAGCAAAACTCTGAACTATGGAGAAACTATTTTGTGCCTACAGGTCCTTTACACTTTGGAGAGAGTTATTTGCTGCTTTTATTTGCTAAGTTTTCTTAGCTCCAAGTGTCCCACAGAGAGTTAGATGCTTTAATTTTCTGACCCTAGACTGGCAGTTCCAGGTGGCTACCCTAAACTCAGTTATGCCCTTGACCTAGGAATGAACTGTGGAAGCACTAGCCTGGGATACATTCAGCTTGCTCTACATGCACAAGAGATGCTGCCTCTCCCTGAGACATGTGGTCTCAAGTTGGCTCAAAGCTAGCTAATTATATTTGAGTGAGAGAACATTTCTGGAAAGTAGGTTGGTCAGGAGTAAACAGTTCCATAGCAAGAGACAATGGAAACAGACACTGCAGCATAGAACTACTCAAGAGCGTGATGGCCATGTCACTAGATAAAGCTAATACTCAATGTATAGGACCCAAGGTAAGATGGAAACTAAGAAGTTGTAAGTAAGTCTGTTGTCTGTGAAAGAACAGCACCTTGAATAAGATCCTTGTGGGGCCACTACTTTTGCAAATATCTACACTTTGAAAGAAGTCTGAAATATCTCAGATTCCATTCTCTGAAGAAAGCAGTATGCATGAGTTTCTTCTCCAAAGGTGTTAAATGCATTGTGTCAAAATTAACTTCTTGCTAGGAGATTTCTCCTTGTTGGGTTTAAGATCACATATCATGGGTTCTGGAAAAGGGACACAGATATTTTGGTATCCTGGTGAAGCCGAAACCAGAATTTTCTCCATTGATCTGCTTCACTGATAAACCTTTTGGGTCTCTGTTCTGTAGTGTGGCAACACATCTTCTATTAATTAAGTTTTTGACATTTTTTGAAATGGCACCTTGATGCATAGAAACTCAGATTTACTTTTTGGTTGCAGCACTAAGAATGTGACATATAAAGCCAATTTAAATAAAGATTTGTTGAAAGTTTAATTATTTACTTGCAAAAATAGCAATAATAATATGAAAATAACTTGGAAACAGAAAGAAATTCTATGGGGCTTCTACGTGAGGAAAATACAGAGGACCAACATTTTTACCACAGCACTTGAGGCGACAAGAAAGGGCTGTACTTTACTACCCTGGGACATTTGCATAAATCGCTCAGCTCAGAACATTTGACTTTGTAGTGATAAAAAAGTCACATATCATCGTAAGAACTCATTTTCCATAAGAAAGCGTTTCTTCAATTTTTGCCCATTGTTTTAAATTTAAATATGGTGCCGACTGAAGCAGTAACTTTCTCTATATGAGTCAGGAGTTTTTGTTATGCTCTGGTTTGCTTGCAATATTTCTTAGAGACATGGAGAACAATGATGATGATGATGAAATATTATTAATGAAATACTGATTGAAGTCTTCTATATGCTGAATACTTTTTTAATGGCTTTACATGCATTAACTTATTGAATATTTGCAAAGTCCTTACGAGGAAAGAGCTGTTAATATCTGAGCTTTACTTAGAAGAAAACTGAGATATGTAGAGAATAACTTGCCCAAGGTCACATAACTAGGAAAAGGCAGAGCCCAAGCCTAAATTCTTAACCTGAATCTTATGTAATGAAGAATACAGTGGTGCCTGACCTACCTGCCTGAATACATGAAACTATAGAACTGCCTTTAATACAAAAAGGATTTTTTTTCATCTAGAATTTTAAAATAAGAAAAGGAATGAATGAAATACAAATAATTTTAGCAGGTTATTTATACTCTGGCTTTGGTCTTTGTCCAGGTTATGCTTCAGCTTATATACTATTTGAAATGTTTCTGAAAATACACACAATACACACACACACACGCAGTATACATACGGTATGTAAGTACATATTGACCCATAGTAATTACAGTCACCAGTAAAATAAGAATCTATCATTAATTAAAACATAAAATTAATGTTACAGATATGTAGTTAATGAAAATTCTTACTTTGCTGTCTGTAATTACTAGAACTCATTTTTGCTGTATAATATTTATGTTATTGAGTAATAAATACATGAGGGTCCTAAGGCTTAAAAAGTCGATAGCTCTTCAATTTGTTAGGTCTGTCTGGATTTACATATAACAAAAATAGCAAAGCAAAGTAGTACTTTCTAAGCCCCCAATAGATTTGCTGTCTGACCTGGAAACATTTAGAGAAGGTTTTGTAGAACTTAGAGAATTTAACTTTGCCTTGAAGCCCTAGAAGAGGGAACACGAAGGAAGAAGAGAACAAGTTCATAAAGAATGGCGTGACAAGGTGGTGGTGGTCTAGGGATCTGCAAGGAATTGCAAAAATTTAGACAAATATGGCTGATTTGGAGAATGGTTTGGGCCAGCTTAGTCAAGGAGTTAGTATGTTTTTTGCTCAGAGGGTTGATGTGTGTACTACATACAAAGCAAAATTCAGTTGCTATCGTTGTATCTACCACAATATAATCAATTAGATGATGATACCATCTCCTAACTGATGATCTTGCTACTCCCTTAGATTTGGAATCTCTGTTCTCCACCATCCTGTCAAGTTCATCATGTTTTGAAGTTCTGTGGATACTTTCTCTAAGATATCTTTGAGAACTTCTTTTCCATTTACACTGTTACTTCACTAGCATGGTTTTTCAGCACCTTACAACTCTCAAGATCATAAAAACCTCCTGTTTAGTCAGCTTGTATTCTCTAGGACTCTTTAAGTGAGTTAGCTTAAGTCAAAAAGGAGAGTTTATTGGCACATGTAACTAACCTGGTAAGAAGGGAGGGGTAAGACTTGCCTCAGTGCCAACTGAATTGAAGGACTTACAAGCTATCAAATCTCTTTCCCATCTCTAATTTCTTCTCTGTTGGTTTCATTCTCATCTTTTACATAAAACTTTCTCTGTGTACGGGGCATGGTCTGGGGCTACTCCACATTCACATTCCTCCAGTTCAGTGATCTAAGAAGAAAGAGACACTTGACTGCCAGTTTTAGTCAGAAAATAATATGGCTATGTGCTGTGACTGACTCCTTTGATGAAGATACCATCTGCAGAGAAATTTCTATAGACAGGGGCATGGAGTACTGGAATTGGACTTTCATCAGAACCTGTCAGGGGGTGAGTCATAGTAAAGAATTATTCAAAATACAGAAGTACATTTCTGAGAAGGCAAAAAATTAATGAATGCCCACTGCTGTCTCTGAGTAGTGGTCTTTAAATATATTTTCATCATGGTACTCCTATATTCAAATTGAACTATTCTTCTTAGCATTGCCATTTATTTTCAATGGTTGTTAGACAATGTCTTTTCTAGGAAGAGTCAGCTTGTTAGTTAAACCCATTTGTTTTAGGTTCAAAGCTAGGTTCTCTGATGTATTAGCTAGGTGACCTTGGGCAATTTATCCTCTGAAACCTTCAGTTTTCTCATCTCTAAGCTAGGGATACTAACTGAGTCAACCTCCTGAGTTGATTGGGAGGATTAACTAAACTCATAAAATACATGAAAAACACCTAGCATAGTGACAGTCCTATAGTAGATAATAACTATTTGTGGAAAGAATGAATGGATAGATAAAATAATAAAATATCTGAGACAGAATTTCTAATTCTCATTTATTCTATGTTTTCTCTTATAAGTCTCTTCACTAAGAAGTCCATATTCTCTTGGTTATTTTTTCCCTGTTTACCAGTTTCAAGATTTGACTAATAATTATTTCTCCAACTCTGACTTTATTATTTATTGCTTCATTTTGTATCCTATTCTCTCAACCACCTGGCAGAAGGCTTTGCATTCATATAAATAAATAATACATCAAAACTGATTATATTTTTATGTCCATTTAACAAAAATGAAAAAATATATATATACTTTTTTAATTCATGATAAGATTTGACACTTGAATCCTGTATTTACCTGTATATTCAAATTTCCATCCCTTGTGCTTTGGTTTGATTATTTGCAGCCCAAAAGTTGCACGCTGCATTCAGTAAAACAAAGATTAGACAGAATAACCTGCTATGGTCCTTTTCAAAGGGCATAACTACAATAAGGCTAGCAAAAAAAGTGACAAGCTCCTTAATACAATTTTTGAAAGCATTCATTTTGCTCTGTCTCCACAATTATGGGGATATAATTTTTCTCAGAAAGCCTTTTTTTCCCCTTGACATCCATAATGTAATGGCTATGTGCACTAAAAATAACATCATGGTCTTTGCCCAACAATAGACAATTCCCTATGTCAATTGTTTTCTTTAGGATTTGTTAGCAACTTTCTGGTTTCTTCACTGAATAGTGTTGAAAGATTTCATGAAGAACACTTATTGGAAGATTTGTTCTCTTGAAGTGAAACTAAGGTCACTAAGCCTGATGCCCCTAGGTTGTTCTTGTGTAGCCGGTGACCATTCCAGGATCCTCCTGTTTCTGTGTTCCAGTCAAAGACTGGCAGTGGCTTCTGGGCACAGTGATCTCAGTAGCATTGTGCTCAGCACCAGAGGTCAAGAATGGTGGTGGTCATGGAAGGAGGAGGGAATGTGGAGATGAAGACATAGGAAGTTCTTGATTCTTGAAGTGGGATTAAAAAATGTTAAGTGACATGTATATGAGAGAATGCTCTGAAGCTACTAACATACCATACAAATCCCCATTAGTCTGTTTCTGAGAAATCAAAAAAGAGAGACTTTTTAGTAGAAGCTGAGCTTGAAAACTCCCAGGCTAGAAGAACTACTAAAGGAAGCAGGGGGTTTGGGTGAAACTGCTGCCAACATGTATCTGACTTGCTCAGATCCTTGGCCCTCTTTTTCTCTCCTTTCAGAAATTCTTCCCCAAACCATTCTTCTTCCTTGTCAGCCTTGGCCCCCAGGGGTTTTCGTAGGTTTTACTTTCATATATTTCAGATTTTTGAAAATGTATATGTGAGATAGACAGTATTTTCTAAGATGGTCCCCAAGATTCCCCCCTCCTGGCACGTCCACCCTGTATCATCTTTTACCCTTTAATGTGGGTAGAAACCATTAATATGATAAGTTACACTATATAGGAAAGGTAATAGTATAGTCACTAAAGTAATTATATTAAGTTCTATAAGACTTCTTCTTAGCAGACTGGAGAGAGTCTTCTGGCTTTGAAGAAAAACCTTCCATGTTGTAAGAGGGCCATGTAGCTAAGACCTAAGGGCAGCTTCTAGGAGCTAAGAGTAAACCCTCTCCCTTGCCCACATCCAGCAATAAATAGGGACCTCAGTATTTATTAGCCACAGGAAGTGTATTCTGTCAACAACCTGAATGATCTTGAAAGAGGATCCTGAGCTCTAGATGAGGATACAGCCCATCCAATGCCTTGATTTCAGCGTTGTGAATCCCTGAGCAGAGAATCCAGCTACATTGTTCTCAAACACCTCACCCATAAAGACTATAAGACCATACATTTCTGTTGTTTTAGGCTAATTTTGAGATAATTTGTTATGTAGCATTAAAAACTAATATATGTGTCAGATTTTAAGTCAGAATTAAGCCTTATCTTTAATTTCTTTGGACCTTTCAGGGTGCCTAGTTTAGTACCTTGTACAAAGCATGCTGCAATTAAGATTTGCTGGTGCATTAATTTTTTGATTAATGTAACTATCCTGAAATTTTCCTCCAGGTTTGGTCTCTTTTTCCCCAACTAGAAAAGTCTTTAAGATTTCTTTCTGAGCATTTAGAAAATAGCATCTTTTTCTTTCTGGAAAATTCCTCCTCTCATTAGCCAGTCAAGCACATCCATGTTGACCCACACCAAAAATGTAATTGATGTAGGTCAAAAGATACTTTGGCAGGGAAAACCACAGCTTTGGGGAGAATTGAGTTGAGTAGCCACAATCAAAGTCTTATCTACTTAAATTATTAAACTATGGAATAATGACATGGAAGTTTGGTATGAATAGGTCAGAATTTTACATTTTTTCCTGATGTTTCCCAATTGTGTTCATGTATGTTGAGAGTGATTGTAACAACAATAGCAATAGCTAACCCTTATTAATCACCTGGTATATACCTGGAAATTTTAAAGAGATTTATACTTAACATATTTCAGCTTTAAGGATATCTACAGACCTAGGTTACCATTATTATCCCCATCTTACAGATAAGGAAAATAAGGCACAGAGATTAAATGACTCATCCAGGTTCAAATGGATAATAACAACAATAAACTCCTGTATAGCACTTGCTTAGTGTTTTACATATATTAAATCATTTAATTCTTACAACAATCTTGTGGATTCAGTACTATTATTGCCTTCATTTTAGAGATAAGGAAACAGAGGCACACTAAATGTATCGTTTTAGAGCACTTTTCTTAAATACTTCTAAGTTAATGAACCAATTTTAAGGGTTTTAACTTACATAGGAGGTATTCTTATCTCAATTTGTCAAAATTTCAGTATCAGTTTGATACTGCCAGATTAATCTTCCTTGAGGGACTCCCTGACCATGATAGTCTTCTTCCAAGAAAAGTTCAGTGACTCTCAGTTGCTAACTGGCCAAATTCCAACAACTTACTGTGGCCATTCAGGTCTTCTATGACTTTTCTCCAATGTGTATTTCTAGTTACTTTTTCTACTGTGTCTCAACATGTACTCTGAGTTCAGTCAAATTACCATAGGTAATGTTCACTACAACTAAGTGTTCATGGCTTTCTAAGCTCTCTGGCTTTCCAATTTAATTCTGGCCACCTGAAAGGCTGTCCTCCATCTCCACTTGTCAAAATAGTCTTTTCCTTTCAATTTCATATATTAACTTCTCTAGCAAGACTTCCTTTAATTCCATACCCATACATGTTGCCTCCTTTATTTTGAAGATGTCTTGTGGAGCATATCACAATTATGTTTATATTAGTCTTTCTTTTCTTCCATATATTTTTCTTAAGGAGAAAAATAATGCTTACATGGAAATACAGTGAAGGATCTGATACTATTTGTTACATGATTTTAGTATAAATGCTATGTTACTCTGAATTTCTTTCCCTAATTGTTTGATGAAAGGCAAACAAGTGGAGATGTTATTTTTCAGGTTAGAGTATTCTTTCCCTCATATTCCTAAAGGTCCGTTTCTCAGTTTTCCCTTAGTTGTCCATGTGTAATGCTGGGAAGGGCTGTGATGTAAATAATGACGCAACTAAAAAGATGAAAATAAGGGAAATGGAAATTGTTTAGTGAGATAAGATAAATTCTATTATCGAGCCATACCATGTGCCAAACAAAAATCCTTGCTTTCATGGAGCTAAAATTCCAGTAGGAAGCAACAAGCAATAAACATAATAAATTAGGCCTTAGACAGTACTATGAAAACATAAATCAACATAAAGAACTGGTCATGGGGCTTCCCTGGTGGCACAGTGGTTCAGAGTCCGCCTGCCGATGCAGGGGACATGGGTTCGTGCCCCAGTCTGGGAAGATCCCACATGCCGCAGAGCGGCTGGGCCTGTGAGCCATGGCTGCTGAGCCTGTGTGTCCGGAGCCTGTGCTCTGCAACGGGAGAGGCCACAACAGTGAGAGGCCCGCGTACCGGAAAAAAAAAAAAAAAGAACTAGTCATGGCAGAAGGTAAGGAAAGGTAGCTATGGTCTGTGTAGTCCTCATTGAAAAGGTGATAGCTGAGCTAGAAGAGCTGTCCAAGAAGGTTTCCTTTTGGATTATTTCTTTTATAAGGAAGGATACTGCTTTTCTATTGATAAAAGAAAGAAAAAAAATACTTCTTAGCTTTGGTTCAATGGAATGTAATGATAGATGATTTGAAACTGTTTGACCTTCTTTGTCACTCAAATAAATGCAAAGTATGAGTCACTGGATTTTAGCTATACAATTGACCCTGGAACAACATGGGTTTGAACTGCATGGGTTTACTTGTATGCAGACTTTTTCAATAGTAAATACTATAGTACTGCACATCTGGTTGAATCAGTGGATATGGAACCAGAGGAACGGTGGATATGGAGGGCCAACTGTAAGGTATGTGCAAATTTTTGACTGTGAGGAGAGTTGGCACCCCTAACCCCCACGTTGTTCAAAGGTCAACTGTATAGTCTTTTAAAGGCTAGGTCAGATGCATGGTGTTGTGGGCTAAATTGTGCTCCCCACCCACCAATTCATACACTGAAGTTCTAACCGTCTGTACCTCAGAATATGACTAGATTTGGAGATGGGGTCTTTAAAAAGGCAATTAAGTAAAATGAGGTCACATGAGTGGGCCTTAATCCAGTATGACAGGAATCTTTATACAAAGAGTAAATCAGGACACAGATAACACACAGACTGAGGGGCATTCATGTGAGGACACAGCAAGAAGGTGGCCATCTGCAGGCTAAACCTGCCAGCACCTTAGTCTTGGACTTCTAGCCTAAAGAACTGTGAGAAAATAAGTTTGTTATTTTGTTATGGCAGCCCTAGCGAACCAATACACATGATTATATGCTAGTTGGAAAAAAAGAGACCATAAATCCTTAAAAGGTTTTGAAATAGGCAGAAGTTCAGATTGATTATGAAATTTAATCTGTGTTTTGCTCTAACAGCTACTCTGTGGAAAGATCTAGCCTTGAAAGTTGAAGATATCAATACCAAGCGTGGTAGCCAGCCTCCAAGATGGCCCCCAGTGATGCTTGCCACTTGATATTCATGTTTTATGTAGTTTTTAGTCATAACTTTTCTGTGTGACCAATAGAACACTGAAGAAGTGACAGTGTATTTTTCACAGGCTAGAGCTGATCACTGGCTTTGAGGGAGGATAACTACAATGTTTTATAGTCAAGCAGTCCTATGTAGAGGTTCTACATGGTGAAGAAATGAGGGCTTCTGCCAACAGTCAACATGAACCATCTTGGGAACAGGTTCTCCAACCCCAGTCAAACCTTCAGATGACTGCAGCTGGCTGACATGTTGACTTCAATCTCATAAAAAATAACCCAAGCAGAGTATGCCATTATTCCATTCCTACATATATCAGCAACTGCTCGTGAAGTAAAACATCAATATATATTAACTAAAAATTATCTAAGTTTTCAGGTAGCATGTTGCAGCAATAGATAACTAATATACCAGGGATGAAGTCTAACATGCTTTCTCTGCAATATACAGATGTACTCAGTTTGTCTGAGTTTATCTCAAAATACAAGAACTAGAAAAGCTTACTTATAGTTCTTACATCCTCGAAATAACTTCACTAATATCCCTACTTAGTTTGGCTCATCACAGTTGCTCTTTTGTTCAGGTGGTCAAACTTTCAAACAGATCTCAATTTTGATGTCCTTTTTATCTCTAGCTTTTAGGTTTCACAGTGTACTGTCTTGTGAAAGCTAAAGGATGGAGGTAAGGTGACAGCCATTTTGTAGCATACACACACCTTCCCCAAGTTATGTTTTCCCAGTTTTATTGAGATGTAATTGACATACATCACTGTAAAATATTAATGTGTACAGTATAATGACTTACATATATTGTGAAATGATTTATCACTATAAGTTTAGTTAGCATCTATCATCTCAAGTAGACCTAATAAAAAGATAAAGCAAATTTAAAAAGAAAAGAAATTTTCCTTGTGATGAGGATTCATAGGAATTACTCTCATAGCACTGCTATGTGATATATATGAATGCTGTTGACAAAGTCATTGTGATATATAGTACATCCCTAGTACTTATTACTGGAAGTTTGTATCTTTTGACCACATTTCTCGTAACCCTCTCCTCCCCCTGTGGCTAGTAACCACAAATTTGAATTCTTTATTTTTTTTGCGGTATGTGGGCCTCTCACTGTTGTGGCCTCTCCGATTGCAGAGCACAGGCTCCGGATGCGCAGGCTCAGCGGCCATGGCTCATGGGCCCAGCCGCTCTGCGACATGTGGGATCTTCCTGGACCGGGGCACGAACCCGTGTCCCCTGCATCAGCAGACTCTCAACCACTGTGCCACCAGGGAATCCCTGAACTCTTTTTCTATGATTTTTTAAAAAAATTTCACTTATAAGTGAGACCATAGCATTTGTCTTTCTCTGACTTATTTCACTTAGCATAATGATCTCAAGGTCCAACCATATAGTTGCAAATGGCAGGATTCCCTCATTTTTTATGGCTGAATAATATTTCATTATATATATATATATATATATATATATATAAAATCTTTATCCATTCATCTATCTATGAGCACTTAGGTTGCTTCTATATCTTGGCTATTCTAATGCTGCTTTGAACATGGGGGTTGGGTTATCTTTGAGTTTGTGTTTTCCTTTCATTTGTATATACAGTTGACCCTTGAATAACATGAGGGTTAATCTATGTATAACTTACTCATCCCCCTATATCTGCAGTTCCTCTGCATTCACAGATTCAACCAACCATGGACCATGTAGTACTGTAGTACTTACTGCTGAAAAATATCCTTGTGTGAGTGGACCTCTGCAGTTCAAACCCATGTTGCTCAAGGATCAACTGTATTCCCAGAGATGGAACTGCTGGATCCTATGTGTATTTATATTTTTAATTTTTTGAGGATCCTCTATCCTGTTTTCCATAGTGGTTGTACTAATTTACAATCCCAACAGTAGTGCACAAGAGTTATCTTTTCTCCATATCTTCACCAGCATTTGTTATCTTGTGTCCTTCTGATGACCATTCTAACAGATATAAGGTGATATAGCTCATTGTGATTTTGATTTGCATTTCCCTAATGACTAGTGATGTTGAACATCTTTTCATGTATCTGTTGGCCTTTCCTATATCTTCTTCAGAGAGATATCTATTCAGGTCTTTTGCCTATTTTTAAAATGGATTATTTGAGGTTTTGTGCTATTGAGTTCTATGAGTTCTTTATATATTTTGGGTACTAATCCATTATTGGATATATGGTTTGCAAATATTTTTTCCCATTCCATCAGTTGTCTTTTCAATTTGTTGATTGTTCCTTTTGCTGTGCAGATAATTTTTAGTTTGATGTAGTCCCATATGTTTATTTTTAATTTTGTTGCTTGTGCTTTAGGTGTCATATCCAAAAAATAACATTGCCAAGACCCCTAACAAGGAAATGTTTTTCTATGTTTTCTTCTAGCAGTTTCATGGTTTCAGGTCTCAAGTTTAAGTCTTTAATCCATAATGAGTTTATTTTTGTGAGTGGTGTAATATAGGGATCTAGTTTCATTCTTTTACATGTGAATATCCAATTTTCCCAGCACTATTTACTGAAGAGGCTGTCTTTTCTCCATTGAGTATTCTTGGTTCCCTTGTCAAATATTAGTTGACTTATATCATTGGGTTTATTTCTGGGCTTGCAGTTCTGTTCCATTGGTCTATCTGTTTTAATGCCAGTATCACACTGTTTTGATTACTGTAGCTTTATAGTATATCTTGAAATCAGGAAGTGTGATGCCACTCACTTTGTTGTTCTTCTCAGGATTGCTTTGACCATTTGGGGTCTTTTATGTTTCCATTTCAATTTTAGGAGTAGTTTTCCTACTTCTGTTAAAAAGAAAAAAACCATTGGAATCTTAATAGGGATTGCACTGTATCCCTAGATGACTTTTGGTAGTATGGACATTTTAACAGTATTAATTATTTCAATCCATGAACACAGGACACCTTTACATTTATTTGTGTCTTCTTCATTTTATGTCATTAATGTCTTGTAGTTTTCAGAGTAGAGACTTTTCTCCTCAAATTTATTACTAAGTATTCTATTTTTTTATTATTATTTATTTTTTTTTTTGGTACGCAGGCCTCTCACTGTTGTGGCCTCTCCCGTTGCGGAGCACGGGCTCCAGACGTGCAGGCTCAGAGGCCATGGCTCACGGGCCCAGCTGCTCCATGACATGTGGGATCTTCCCAGACTGGGGCACAAACCCATGTCCCTTGCATCGGCAGGTGGACTCTCAACCACTGCGCCACCAGGGAAGCCCTATTGTTTTTGATGATCTCATAAATGAGGTTTTCTTTATTTCCTTTTTAGATAATTCATTGTTAGGGTATATAAATGCTACTGAGTTTTGTGTGTTAATTTTGTATCCTATACCTTTACTGAATTGGTTGATTAGATCTAACAGGTTTTTGGTGGATTCTTCAGGATTTTCTATACATAAAATCAGGTCATTTACAAAGAGAGGCAATTTAATTTCTTCTTTTCCCATTCTGATGCCTTTTATTTCATTTTCTTGCCTGACTTCTCTGGCAGGAATTCCAGTACCATATTGAATAGGAGTGGTGACAGTGGACACCCCTGTCTTGCTCCTGATCTTACAGGCAAAGCTTTCAAACTTGCACCATTTAGTGTGATATTAGCTTTGAGCTTACCATATATGGCCTTTATTATGTGGAAGTGCATTCCTTCTATACCTAACTTTCTAAGAGTTTTTGTCATAAATAAATGTTGAATTTTGTCAAATGCTTTTTCTGGATCTATTGAGATTATCATGTGGTTTTTTTCCTTCTATTAATATGTGATTTAACACTGATTGATTTGCATATGTTGAACTAACCTTGTATCCCAGGTTAAAAAAAATCCCATTTGATCATGGTGAATGATTCTTTTCTGTGCTGCTGAATTCAGTTTGCTAGTACTTTATTGAGAATTTTTGCATATATATTCATCAGGGATATTGGTCTGTAGTTTTATTTTCTGGTTGTGTCCTTTTCTGCCTTTGATATCAGGCTGATGTTGGCCCTGTAAAATGAATTAGAGAGTATTTCCTTTTCAAATTTTTTTTTTTTTTTGGAAGGACAGAGAATTGGCATTAATTCTTCTTTAAATATTTGGTAAAATTTACCAGTGAAGTCCTCTGGTCCTGGGCTTTTCTTTGTTCTGAGGTTTTTGATTACTGATTCAATCTTCCTACCAGTAATTGATCTATTCAGACTTTCCATTTTCCTGATTCAATGTTGGTAGTTTGTATGTTTCTAAGAATATTTTCACTTAATTTTAGGCTGATCAGTTTGTTGGCATACAGTTGTTTATGATAGCCTCTTATGGTTTGTTGTATTTCTGTGATATGACGTTTAAGAATTTTGATTTTTGGTCATTTTTTCCCCTTGATTAGTCTAGATATATGTTTGTCTTTGTTGTTTATCTTAGCTTGGTTAATCTTTTCTATTGTTTTCCTAGTCTCTCTTTCATTGATTTCTCCTCTAATCTTTGTTTTCCTTCCTTCTGCTAACTTTGGGCTCAGTTTGTTCTTCTTGTTCTTGTTCCTTAATATGTAGAGTTAGGTTGTGTATTTGGGTTCTTTCTTCTTAATATAGACACTTATTTTCAAGAACTTCCCTCTTAGAACTGCTTTGCTGCATACCATAAGTTTTGGTATGTTCTGTTTCCAATTTATTTTATTTTATTTTTTTAACATTTTTATTGGAGTATAATTGCTTTACAATGGTGTATTAGTTTCGCTTTATAACAAAATGAATCAGTTATACATATACATATGTTCCCATATCTCTTCCCTCTTGCATCTCCCTCCCTCCCACCCTCCCTATCCCACCCCTCCAGGCGGTGACAAAGGACCGAGCTGATCTCCCTGTGCCATGCGGCTGCTTCCCACTAGCTACCTACCTTACGTTTGTTAGTGTATATATGTCCATGACTCTCTCTCACCCTGTCACAGCTCACCCTCCCCCCCCATATCCTCAAGTCCATTCTCCAGTAGGTCTGTGTCTTTATTCCTGTCTTACCCCTAGGTTCTTCATGACATTTTTTTTTCTTAAATTCCATATATATGTGTTAGCATACGGTATTTGTCCTTTACTTTCTGACCTACTTCACTCTGTATGACAGACTCTAGGTCTATCCACCTCATTACAAATAGCTCAATTTCATTTCTTTATATGGCTGAGTAATATTCCATTGTATATATGTGTCACATCTTCTTTATCCATTCATCCGATGATGGACACTTAGGTTGTTTCCATTTCCGGGCTATTGTGAATAGAGCTGCAATGAACATTTTGGTACATGACTCTTTTTGAATTTTGGTTTTCTCAGGGTATATGCCCACTAGTGGGATTGCTGGGTCATATGGTAGTTCCATTTGTAGTTTTTTAAGGAACCTCCAAACTGTTCTCCATAGTGGCTGAACCAATTCACATTCCCACCAGCAGTGCAAGAGTGTTCCCTTTTCTCCACAACCTCTCCAGCATTTATTGTTTCTAGATTTTTTGATGATGGCCATTCTGACTGGTGTGAGATGATATCTCATTGTAGTTTTGATTTGCATTTCTCTAATGATTAATGATGTTGAGCATTCTTTCATGTGTTTGTTGGCATTCTGTATATCTTCTTTGGAGAAATGTCTATTTAGGTCTTCTGCCCATTTTTGGACTGGGTTGTTTGGTTTTTTGTTATGGAGCTGCATGAGCTGCTTCTAAATTTTGGAGGTTAATCCTTTGTCAGTAGCTTCATTTGCAAATATTTTCTCCCATTCTGAGGGTTGTCTTTTGGTCTTGTTTATGGTTTCCTTTGCTGTGCAAAAGCTTTGAAGTTTCATTAGGTCCCATTTGTTTATTTTTGTTTTTATTTCTATTTCTCTGGGAGGTGGGTCAGAAAGGATCTTGCTGTGATTTGTGTCACCGAGTGTTCTGCCTATGTTTTCCTCTAAGAGTTTGATAGTTTCTGGCCTTACATTTAGGTCTTTAATCCATTTTGAGCTTATTTTTGTGTATGGTGTTAGGGAGTGATCTAATTTTATACTTTTACATGTATCTGTCCAGTTTTCCCAGCACCACTTATTGAAGAGGCTGTGCTTTCTCCACTGTACATTCCTGCCACCTTTATCAAAGATAAGGTGTCCATATGTGTGTGGGTTTATCTCTGGGCTTTCTGTCCTGTTCCATTGATCTGTCTTTCTGTTTTGGTGCCAGTACCATACTGTCTTGATTACTGTAGCTCTGTAGTATAGCCTGAAGTCAGGGAGCCTGATTCCTCCAGCTCTGTTTTTCGTTCTCAAGATTGCTTTGGCTATTCGGGGTCTTTTGTGTTTCCATACAAATTGCGAAATGTTTTGTTCTAGTTCTGTGAAAAATGCCAGTGGTAGTTTGATAGGGATTGCATTGAATCTGTAGATTGCTTTGGGTCATTTTCACAATGTTGATTCTTCCCATCCAAGAACATGGTATATCTCTCCATCTATTTGTATCATCTTTAATTTCTTTCATCAGTGTCTTATCATTTTCTGCATACAGGTCTTTTGTCTCCTTAGGTAGATTTATTCCTAGATATTTTAATCTTTTTCTGGCAATGGTAAATGGGAGTGTTTTCTTGATTACAATTTGAGATATTTCATCATTAATATATAGGAATGCCAGAGATTTCTGTGCATTAATTTTGTATCCTGCTACTTTACCAAATTCATTGATTAGCTCTAGTAGTTTTCTGGTAGCATCTTTAGGATTCTCTATGTATAGTATCATGTCATCTGCAAACAGTGACAGCTTTACATCTTCTTTTCTGATTTGGATTCCTTTTATTTCCTTTTCTTCTCTGATTGCTGTGGTGAAAACTTCCAAAACTATGTTGAATAAGAGTGGTGAGAGTGGGCAACCTTGTCTTGTTCCTGATCTTAGTGGAAATGCTTTCAGCTTTTCACCATTGAGGATGATGTTGGCTGTGGGCTTGTCATATATGGCCTTTATTATGTTGAGGAAAGTTCCCTCTATGCCTACTGTCTGCAGGGTTTTTATCATAAATTGGTGTTGAATTTTGTCAGAAGCTTTCTTTGCATCTATTGAGATGATCATATAGTTTTTCTCCTTCAATTTGTTAATATGGTTTATCACATTGATAGACTTGCGTATATTGAAGAATCCTTGCATTCCTGGAATAAACCCCACTTGATCATGGTGTATGATCCTTTTAATGTGCTGTTGGATTCTGTTTGCTAGTATTTTGTTGAGGATTTTTGCATCTATGTTCATCAGTGATATTGGCCTGTAGTTTTCTTTCTTTGTGACATCCTTGTCTGGTTTTGGTATCAAGGTGATGGTGGCCTCGTAGAAGGAATTTGGGAGTGTTCCTCCCTCTGCTATATTTTGGAAGAGTTTGAGAAGAATAGGTGTTAGCTCTTCTCTAAATGTTTGATAGAATTCGCCTGTGAAGCCATCTGGTCTTGGGCTTTTCTTTGTTGGAAGATTTTTAATCACAGTTTCAATTTCAGTGCTTGTGATTGGTCTGTTCATATTTTCTATTTCTTCCTGATTCAATCTTGGTAGGTTGTGCATTTCTAAGAATTTGTCCATTTCTTCCAGGTTGTCCATTTTATTGGCATAGAGTTGCTTGTAGTAATCTCTCATGATCTTTTATATTTCTGCAGTGTCATTTGTTACTTCTCTTTTTCATTTCTAATTCTATTGATTATAGTATTCTCCCTTTTATTCGTGATGAGCCTGGCTAGTAGTTTATCTATTTTGTTTATCTTCTGAAAAAACCAGCTTTTAGTTTTATTGATCTTTGCTATCATTTCCTTCATTTCTTTTTCATTTATTTCTGATCTGATTTTTATGATTTCTTTCCTTCTGCTAGCTTTGGGGTGTTTTTGTTCTTCTTTCTCTAATTGCTTGAGGTGCAAGGTTACGTTGTTTATTCGAGATGTTTCCTGCTTCTTAAGGTGGGCTTGTATTGCTATAAAGTTCCCACTTAGAACTGCTTTTGCTGCATCCCATAGGTTTGGGTCGTCGTGTCTCCATTGTCATTTGTTTCTAGCTATTTTTTTATTTCCTCTTTGATTTCTTCAGTGATCACTTCATTATTAAGTAGTGTATTGTTTAGCCTCCATGTGTTTGTATTTTTTACAAATCCTTTCCTGTAATTGATATCTAGTCTCATGGCCTTGTGGTTGGAAAAGATACTTGATACAATTTCAATTTTTCTTAAATTTACCAAGGCTTGATTTGTGACCCAAGATATGATCTATCCTGGAGAATGTTCCATGAGCACTTGAGAAAAATGTGTATTCTGTTGTTTTTGGATGGAGTGTCCTATAAATATCAATTAAGTCCATCTTGTTTAATGTATCATTTAAAGCTTGTGTTTCCTTATTTATTTTCATTTTGGATGATCTGTCCATGGGTGAAAGTGGGGTGTTAAAGTCCCCTACTATGAGTGTGTTACTGTCGATTTCCCCTTTTATGGCTGTTAGTATTTGCTTTATGTATTTAGGTGCTCCTATGTTGGGTGCATAAATATTTACAATTGTTATATCTTCTTCTTGGATCGATCCCTTGATCATTATGTAGTGTTCTTCTTTGTCCCTTTTAATAGTCCTTATTTTAAAGTCTATTTTGTCTGATATGAGAATTGCTACTCCAGATTTCTTTTGGTTTCTATTTGCATGGAATACCTTTTTCCATCCCCTTACTTTCAGTCTGTATGTGTCTCTAGGTCTGAAGTGGGTCTCTTGTAGACAGCATATATAAGGGTCTTGTTTTTGTATCCATTCAGCCAATCTGTGTCTTTTGGTGGGAGCATTTAGTCCATTTACATTTAAGGTAATTATCGATATGTATGTTCCTATTCCCATTTTCTATATTGTTTTGGGTTCATTACTATAGGTCGTTTCCTTCTCTTGTGTTTCTTGTCTAGAGAAGTTCCTTTAGCATTTGTTGTAAAGCTGGTTTGGTGGTGCTGAACTCTCTCAGCTTTTGCTTGTCTGTAAAGGTTTTAATTTCTCCATCAAATCTGAATGAGATCCTTGCTTGGCAGAGTAGTCTTGGTTGCAGGTTTTTCTCCTTCATCACTTTCAGTATGTCCTGCCACTCCCTTCTGGCTTGCAGGGTTTCTGCTGAGAGATCAGCTGTTAACCTTTTGGGGATTCCCTTGTGTGTTATTTGTTGTTTTTCCCTTGCTGATTTTAATGTGCTTTCTTTGTATTTAATTTTTGACAGTTTGATTAATATGTGTCTTGGCATATTTCTCCTTGGATTTATCCTGTATGGGACTCTCTGTGCTTCCTGGACTTGATTAAATATTTCCTTTCCCATATTAGGGAAGTTTTCAACTATAATCTCTTCAAATATTTTCTCAGTCCCTTTCTTTTTCTCTTCTTCTTCTGGAACCCCTATAATTCGAATGTTGGTGCGTTTAATGTTGTCCCAGAGGTCTCTGAGACTGTCCTCAGTTCTTTTCATTCTTTTTTCTTTATTCCGCTCTGCAGTAGTTATTTCCACTATTTTATCCTCCAGGTCAATTATCCGTTCTTCTGCCTCAGTTATTCTGCTATTGATCCTATCTAGAGTACTTTTAATTTCATTTATTGTGTTGTTCATCATTGTTTGTTTCATCTTTATTTCTTCTAGGTCCTTGTTAAGTGTTTCTTGCATTTTGTCCATTCTATTTCCAAGATTATGGATCATCCTTACTATCATTATTCTGAATTCTTTTTAGGTAGACTGCCTATTTCCTCTTCATTAGTTAGGTCTGGTGCTATTTTTTTTGTTGCTCCTTTATCTGCTGTGTGTTTTTCTGTCTTCTCATTTTGCTTATCTTACTGTGTTTGGGGTCTCCTTTTGCAGGCTGCTGGTTCGTAGTTTCCGCTGTTTTTGATGTCTGTCTCTAGTGGCTAAGGTTGGTTCAGTGGGTTGTGTAGGCTTCCTGGTGGAGGGGACTAGTGCCTGTGTTGTGGTGGATGAGGCTGGATCTTGTCTCTCTAGTGGGCAGGTTCACGTCTGGTCGTGTGTTTTAGGGTGTCTGTGGACTTATTATGATTTTAGGCAGCCTCTCTGCTAATGGGTGGGGTTGTGTTCCTGTTTTGCTAGTTGTTTGGCATAGGTTGTCCAGCACTGTAGCTTGCTGGTTGTTGAGTGAAGTTGGGTGCTGGTGTTAAGATGGAGGTCTCTGGGAGATTTTTGATATTATGTGGTGCTGGGACGTCTCTTGTTGACCAGTGTCCTGAAGTTGGCTCTCCCACCTCAGAGGCAGAGCCCTGACTCCTGGCTGGAACACTAAGAGCCTTTCATCCACATGGCTCAGAATAAAAGGGAGAAAAAGTAGAGAGAATTAGTAGAAGTATGAAGAAAGAAAGAAAGAAAGGAGGGAAGGAAGAAGGAAGGAAGGAAGGAAGACGGAAAGAAAGGAGGGAGGGAGGGAGGAAGGAAGGAGGGAAGGAAGGAAAAAAGACAGAAAGAAAGAAGATACAGTAAAATAAAATAAAGTATAATAAAGTTATTGATTTAAAAAATAATTATTTAGAAGAAAAGTAAAAGGGACGGATAGAACCTTAGGACAAATGTTGGATGCAAAGCTATACAGACAAAATCTTACACAGAAGCATACACATACACCCTCACAAAAAGAGGTAAAGGGGAAAAAAATCATAAATCTTGCTCTCAGAGACCACCTCCTCAATTTGGGAGGATTCATTGTCTAAAAGAGGGAAGGAAGGAAGGAAAGAAGTAAAGAAAGGAAGGAAGGAAGAAAGGAAGAAAGAAAGAAAGAAGGTAAAGTATAATAAAGTTATTAAAATTAATTATTAAGAAAAAAAATTTTTTAAAAAAACATGGACGGATAGAACCCTAGGACAAATGGTGGAAGCAAAGCTATACAGACAAGATCTCACATAGAAGCATACACATACACATTCACGAAAAGAGGAAAAGGGGAAAAAATCATACATCTTGCTCTCAAAGCCCACCTCCTCAATTTGGGATGATTCATTGTCTATTCATGTATTCCACAGATGCAGGGTACATCAAGTTGATTGTGGAGCTTTAATCCGCTGTTTCCGAGGCTTTTGGGAGGTCTGAGGTCTTCTGCCAGCCTTCAGTAGGTGTTCTGTAGGAGTTGTTCTACGTGTAGATGTATTTCTGGTGTATCTGTGGGGAGGAAGGTGATCTCCGCGTCTTACTCTTCTGCCATCTTCAAGGTCCCCCCTGTTTCCATTTTAAATTTCCTCTTTAATTTCTTATTTGGTTCATATGTTCACTAGAGATTTTTAAATTTCTATGTATTCATGAATTTTCAGTTTTCGTTTTGTTACTGTTTTCTAGTTACATACCATTGTGGTCAGAGAAGACACTTGCTATGATTTCAGTTTTCTTGAATTTGCTAAGACTTGTTTTGTGGCGTAACATATGGTCTATCGTAGAAAATATCCCCTGTGCACTTGAGAAGAATGTGAATTCTGCTGTTGGATATAATGTTTTGTATATGTCTGTTAGGTTTATTTGGACTATAGTATTGTTCAAATCTACTATTTCCTTATTGATCATCTGTCTGAATGATCTATCTTTTGTTGAGATAGGGTATTAGAGTCCCCAACCATTATTGCATTGTTGTTCATTTCTCCTTTTAGCTCTGTTAGTCTTTACTTTATGCATTAAGGTGTTCCATTGTGAGTGCACAAATATTTATAATTGCTGTATCTTCTTCATGTATTAACCCCTTTGTCATTATATAAATCTTTCTTTGTGTCTTTTTACCATTTTAAAAGTTTATTTTGTCTGCTATAAGTATAGATACTCCTGTTTTTTGTTTTGTTTTGTTACCATTTGCTTAAAATATTTTCTTATCCCTTCACTCTCAGTCTATGTATGTCTTCAAGGTTAAAGTGAGTCATTTTAGAAAGCATATCATTGGATCTAGTTTTTACATCCATTCAGCCATTCTGTGTCTTTTGTCTGGGGAATTTAATCTGTTTATGTTTAAAGTAATTTCTGCTAAGTAAGGACATACTATTGCCATTTTATTAATGGTTTTCTTGTTACTTTTTGATTCATTAGTTTTTTGTGTGTGTTCTGAGGTCTTGTTAGCACAAGACAGTGTACTTTGACTGCTGTATCATGTTCTTTTATGTAATTAGTACAGGTTTTATCCTTGTGATTACCATGAAGCTTACATAAAATATCTTCAATTATAACACCCTGTGTTAAACTAACAACAACATAACTTCAATAGAATTTCTAAGTATTAGAGTTCTCCTCTCCCTCACATTTTAGGTTATTAATGTTACAATTTACATAGTTTTTATATCAGGTAACTAATAAATTTATGTTATGATTGTTTTTACTACACTCCTTTCAACTTTTAAGCTAGAGATGTAAGTGAATTACACACCCCATGTCCTTATTACAGAATCCAACCTTGACTATATATTTACCATTGCTAGTGAGTTTTACAGAGATTCTTATATTTTTATGATGTTAAGTAGTGTCCTTTTATTTCCACTCAAAGAACTCCCTTTAGAATTTCTTGTAAGGCAGGTCTATTGATGATGAATTCCCTCAAACAAATTTTGTTTGTTTGGAAAACTCTTTATCCCTCCTTCATTTCTGAAGGGCATCTTTGATAGGTATTAGTATTCTTGGTGACATATTTTTTCAACAATATTTTGAATATGTCATACCATTTTCTTGCCTATAAAGTTTCCGATGAGAAATCTGCTGATAGTCTTATGGGGGTTCCCTTGTATATAACTTTGCTCTTGCTGCTTTAAAAATTTTGTCTTTGAGTTTTTAGAATTTAATTATAATGTATCTAAGCATAGTTTTATGTGGTTTTCAACCTATTTTGGATTCTTTGGGCCTCTTGGATCTGGATGTCTAATCTCTTCCCATGTTTGGGACGTTTTCAGCCATTTATTGCTTTAAATATACTTTGTGCCCCTTTCTCTTTCTCTTCCCCTTCTGGAATTCCCATAATGAGACTGTGTTTCTTTCGTTATGTCCCATGAATACCATAGGCTTTCTTCACTCTTTTTCAATCTTTTTTCTTTTTGACTCTCTGGATAATTTCAATTATCCTATCTTTTAGGTCACTGATTGTTTCTTCTGTTGGTTGAGTCTGCTTTTGAAACTCTCAATTGAATTTTTTAGTTATTTTATTTTTCAGCTCTAGGATACTTTTTTTTAAATTTTTCTTTGTTGAATTTCTCATTTTTTTCATGCATTGTTTTCCTAATTTTTTAAATTGTCTTTCTGCATGTTCCTGGGGTTCACTAAACTCTTTTAAGAGAACCATTATGAATTCTTTGTCTGAGTGTTCATAGATATCCATTTCTTTAGGATCAGTTATTAGAGTTTTATTACTTTCCTTTGGTGGTATCATATTTACCTAGTTTTTCATGATCCTGATTCTTTACCTTGGTAACTACACATTTGAGTAAGTGGTCTCCTCTTCCAGACTTTGCAGATTTGCTTTGGCAGAGACAGTTCTTCACCAGTCAGCTCAATTTGGGTTTCTTGATATGTCTGCTGGTAACATCCTTGGGTGGGTGGAGCCTGCTATTAGAGTCAATTTGGGGGCAAGGCAACTGTGTGAGCTCCGAGGTTGGGGGTGGGAGGAGTGCCACTGGCTAAGAACAACTGGATGGGACTGCTGATTTGGTTTCCTGCTCAAATGAGAGTGTAGGATAGGCTTTATGGTTGTCTGGATTCTCTGGTCAGGCTTACTAGACAGCCAGCACTAGGTACTATACTCAGCAGTTGGTGGAGCCATGAATTAGCTTCCCTGTGGTGCTGGGGCAGCAGGATGGGAACCAGGACCTACACAACTCATAGTTTTGGGACCCAAAAAAAGCAAGAGTGTGCACTGAATATCCTGGTCAGGTGAGGCCACGAGACTTGCTCTGCAGACAAGGAAAGTGAGAGGCTGTTCTTCCTAGTTAAGTGCCACTATAAGCAGGGCTGTTGGACTGGCTACCCATCTTCCTTGGTTGGGGGATATGAAGGCTGTATTCAGCAATAGGTGGGGCTACAAATAAGTTTCTTTGCCTGGGCGCAGCAAGAGAAGCCACTCCAAGGCCATTAATGCTCTTTGTTTGTGGTCTTGACTCAAGCTGACCCATGCCCCAAGTTCCCTGGATAAACAGGACCACTGGCTTTGCTCAGGGGCCCTTCTGCCTCTTGGTCTAGCATTGCTGGGTTACACAGCTTCTGGGTGTTCTTGTCAGACCTTCCTGTCAGATGGGGATGGAGACCATGTTCTGCAGCTGGTAGGGCTGTAACTCTGGTTCTGGCCTGGGTGGGACTGGGAGGGCCCACTTCAGGTAACTAGTCCCAAATTTTCCTAAATAGGCTTTCTGTTTGAAAGGGGCTGGGAGCTGCTGTTCACCCAAGCTGGGGATATGACTCACATTTTCCTCCTGGATATGGACAGACCAGGCTCCAGGGCTGGCAAGATTCCTCATTTGTGGGACCTATATATACCCGACTGAGTTTTTTGGTCAGACTCTGCCACTGACTTGGTTCTGCAGATGATCAAAGCCATTGGTTGGGACTACTATTTGAGCTCTGCAGGAAGGAACTCAGCCTGCCATAATCCAAGTGCTGGTTGTTGGAAGCGCCTAACCCCTTATCAGTCTCTCAGATTTAAAGGGGTTGAACCCTGCGGATACCCCTGCTATCTCTGTGTGGTGAAACCACAATAAGGGCTCCCGTGAAGTGAACCAATATGCTGAGTGAGGGGAGCTAGGAGTCACCCCTGGGCTCTTTTTTCCCACTGGGGGAACCATAGCCTCCTGTTGGAGTGGTGCTCTGCTGGTCTGGGGGAGGGGCAATGCAGTCAGGGTATAACCATTCCTCTTACCTTTCTAATATGGTCTGTCTTGGTCTCTGTAGTACAGTGGGGTGCTTCAGCCTCACTCCCACGTTCTAGGGTACTCTAAGTGGTGCATAGTCCATGAACAGTTGTTAGTTTTTCCATTTTGGTGACATCACTCTCCCTCTCCAAGTTCTTTACATCAAACTTAATATAGGTGCTACTGTGAAGGGAATTTCCATGTGTAATTAAAGTCCATAGTTATTTTACTAAGTAAATTAAATGGAAAATTATCGTAGATGGGCCTGACTTAGTTGGACAATCTTTAAAATAGATCTTGAGTCTTCCCTGAGTAAAGAGAGATTCTCATCTGTGGACAAAAATGTTTTAGCTTGTGCTCTTGTGTTTACAGCCTGCTTATGACCTTATCTTTCTGCTATCTGCTCGATGGATTTCAGACTCGTTTAGTCAGGTCCCCACGTATGAGTAAGCACATCACTTTTAATGAATTCCTTAATATAGATATATCCTGTGTATCTATCTATCTATCCATCCATCCATCATATATTATATATATAAATATACATACATTTATATATATATAAAATCTCTTCTACTGATTTTGTTTCTTTGTTTGAACCTTGAATGATGATATACTTCCTAAAAATAAATAGGTTTCTTTTTTTCTGTTAAGATTGTACAAATTGTCATTCGATTTAGTGACCCAATCATATCTTAGCAATCAACTTAAATCAATTTCCAAATAGTTAAGTTGTTATGTGTAAAATTATCTAGAAGTTTTATAAAATTCAAATTAATTAACTCTAGTGAATTATACATTTCTCTCATGATGAATGTTCTAAGAGGGAAAGATTCTGTGAATACATTATCCATTTTCTCAAAAAGAATAAGTATTAAGCCAAAAGAGTACCGTGTGTATTCTGGGAAAATAAATTGTTTCTAAAGTCAATAATTTATTCTTCTTTCATTATCAAGCTCAGATCCCTCTAAACTTGAAACAACAAAAAATGTAAATCAAATTTACTTTCACCTTATGTATGGCCCTCATTTCTCTTCTTCTTGGGTCTCTCAGAAGGAGTGGCGTACATTTATAGTCTCCTTTTTTTACTTTTCATTCATTCCTCAGCCATTAAGATTTAGTTTTCATTCTTAAAACTCTGCAAAATTGGTCCTAACTTCTTGTCATTAAAGTTAATGGTCATATTTAATGACCACCTTACTCAACCTCTTAACATTATTCAATAATATTTGATATCTCCTTTCTTCTGGAAAACCTCTCTTTCCATTGGCATCCATGACATAAGAACTTTCTGGTTTTCCTAGTGTTTCCAGATTACTCTTTCTCTGACCATTTTACTGGCTCATCAACCTCTGGCTATACTTAGGTCCTCAAAGTCCAGTCCTAATTTTCCTTATTTGTTTCTAAATTCTTTCCTTGGGAGTATTATCCCACATGCATGGGTTCTATAACCAACCAGATGCCAATAAATTTTAAATGTATATCACCATTCCAGTTTGGACCCTTGTATCCAACTGCTTCTTCATTATCTCTACTCAGGTATCTCAAAAGCACCTTTAAGGTAAAGAGTCCAAAATTTAACAAGTGATCTTCCCCTAAGTTTTCCCTCCTCCAGAATTCCCACTTTAGTCAAGAACATCGTTATCCATTTGCACAAGTTAAAAATCTGAGAATACTTCTTCTATCTCCTTTTGCTTCACTTCCTCCTTCCCAGCCCCACTATCATACTTATCACTATGTTCTGTTAATTTTGCAATATAGAATCTGACTTCTCCTCTGTATATCCTCCACTCCCAATCCAACTTCAAGCCACCTTCATCTCAATACTATACTGTAAAAGCCCCCTAATGAGTCTCCATGCAACCACTGTTGCTCAACACACTCCAATTCATTTTTTATACTGTATGCAAAAAACATGTTTTTTAAACCCTACATCTCACCCTATTACTTTTATACTTAAAAACCTACAGTGGTGGCTTAGTCACCTATATCTTTATCACTTTTGGCCATTCTCTCTAAATTTGTCCCAACAAACTTACCTTTTTTCATTTCCCACTTCGAGGACTCCACATGCCTGCCACACCATATCTAATCAGCACCTTCCCCCAATTACCTTTTCTGCTTTATTTGGATTGTAGCTCAAATGACATCCCTCAGGGAAGAATTTCCTTATGTCCATGATTAGATTCTCCTGTCATAACCTCTCAAGCATCCTACATTAAAAAAATAATAATAATACTGATAACTGTGTGTTCCATGAGAAACTGAGGTGTTTTTCATCTTTTCATTTTCAAATGGTATAATAGGCCAAATACATGGTAGACACTCCAAAAGCGCTTGACGTATAACTAAATGAATGAATGAAGCACCATTACAACGTCCCAGTTGGTTTCTGCTAAAGTATTAGTGTTGAAATATGATAAGAACCTTGTGGTATATGTGAGGAGTATAACCTTATAGATTTCCATATTTATCTTCCTTAATCATATTTACTTGCATTTGCACAGTTTCTAAATCACGCACTGATTTTTTTAACTAGAGTTGAAAATTCAGCCCATGATGTGGAAAATCAAGCTGTTCTCTCTCTACTTAGCATCATCACCAAACCACAAATTCTGCAATTAGAAGTGAAACTTTGTATGTGATGTGTGAGAATATCCAGCTTGTTTATCCATAGTTTTATTGCCTCTATATATCTTTTGGGAGTAAAAACAGTCTTTGCATTTATAATATAAGTAACTGACACAAAAATACACAGCAAGCAGAAAGAGGAAAAAAGTTCCATCTTTTCATGACTCATAGTTAAACCTACAGTTTACATAACCATCAGGCAAGATTTTTAATTACCTATTCCAAATTTGTTTATTTTTTCCTCTTGACTATCTGATGAATGCCAGTCAACAATTGCTAATTAACTTACCTTCTAAAATATGTATATATGTATATGAACTCTTTGGAGTCCTGGAGTTTTAGGATGGTTGTACCAGTAAGCAAAAGATAGAGACTGAATGTAACTTGGATTATATATGAGAAGAACGACATTTTGGATCAATAAGACCCTAAATACAATTTAAAAATCTTGAATTCCAGGTTCTTGGAATTTCAGCCATCAACTGGTTATATCATAAGATATCCATATTTTTTTTACTGGATAAAGTCAATAGAATTATTCAAAGAGCTGGATGTGTCTTCAGAAGTTCTAGATGTTGCAGTGATATAAAAGTCCAGCACTGTCAAAATCCTGTGGAGTATCCTAGGTCCGAGCTTTGAAGCTATTTTGCTATCACTTTGATGCCAGCACAAAGAGCTTAAGAATTTTCACTTTATCTTCTTTCCCTTGTACCCTTCATTCTGCCTTCAGTAAGATGCAGGGAATTGGAAAAAATGGCCTCGAGTAAACTGATGTTATCTTTCTGTTTCACATTTGGGCCTGAGTTCTCAGACTCTTAGAACTATTTCATATGCTTCTGTATAGTAGAATTCTGACAGGGAGTATGATTATTTTGTAGGAACAAGTCATATGCTATTGGTGGGAGATTGTGTGTATGTTTGACAGAGCAGTCATAGGCCTGAGAGCTAAGTATCTGCCCTGGAAAGAAGCCAGCTGTAGGTCATGCTGTGTAGGGGGCTTATATAGTGGGAATCAGAAAGGAAAATGGGGCGCCTGTTTAAGTTTGGCATCTAGGGTGCAGGAATATCTTACAGCTGAGGGCATAATCTGGTTTTCTGCTCTACCAGCCCATCTGTGTCTCCCTAGGATACCATCTGGGTTTTATCACCAAGAAGCACATAGCACTGCTACTGTTCTGCCATGCTATAGGCTCCCCTTGTAAGAATAGGTATAGACAGGTAATTCAAGGCACAAACTCCTTTCTGTGATTGAGCTTGGAGGAGGCAAGTAAAAAAGGTATGTATTGAAGTCTAAAGTTAACTCATAAATTTATGTAAAAATGAAACCAGATGATAAAGGTGGTATATGTGTTGGCCTTAAAATGGTTCCAGTGGAGTTTCCACAATGAAAAGTTCCTCCTTCTAGCATCACAATCACCTCAGGGGTAATTTTAGAGCAATAAGTGGATGTTGTCTCACAAATGTCCACAGTTTAAGGTACTTTTAAAATCAACCTGTAAAACATCGTAGGGTTATCCACAAATGACTACATTTATTGATACTTACCCATAGTCATAGTCACATATTGGACTTTCATTTTTCTCTCCATGTTAAGTAATAAACTTCCATGTAATACTGTGAACTTTCTACCTCAGAGCTAGGAACACATTATCTTGATTCTTTAGCAGGAATAATGATGCTTTGAAGATAATAGACACTGCTATTCATTACCTATTAGAAGAAAGAATGAATAAGGCACCATTATTAAGGAGGCATTTAATACTTTTTTGGTGGTTATATTGAATCAGTCTTGTCTACATACTGAAAATGTTTAACCTCTGTTCAGTGAATGTGAAATAAAGAAATTAGCAAAACTAGCCAAACAACTGCTTAAATTGACTGATTTTATATCAGTTTGATTAAGCAGTTCATTTGTCTCCAGCTGTATAGGTGTTGAGACAGTTTAAATTAACTTAAATTCAAATTCTGACCACCAGCTATGGGGCAAATCAAAATCACAGTATAGCTGAAGTTTACAAACTAGACATTGGGGATTATGCTATTTTCTGATGCATAATAGTAAACGTGCATATAGTATCACTCATCCCCAACTTCATAAGATAAAATGTTTTTCATAAAGACCAGAATATCCTTTTGTGTATTTCAGTTTTTATAGGATATGGGTGGCTTGTGGCTCATACTGAGGACTGTGGCTCGTGGTCAGCCATAAAAATAAGAGAATTCTGACCACTGACTTAATGAGAAGTTCAGGTCAGAACTGAATTTAGATGGCTACCTTTTGATGACAGATTTTACTTTACATTTGTCAGTTTATTCAGTGTCCTGAAACGTTCTTGTTTGTTTTATGCCACACTGTGTCCTTGTGGAGTTGGGATATAACCATGATTTCCTTAAGAATTCTGGAATTGGAATCACTAGGAAGTATGATAGAATTAGGATAAAAGTTGACTCCCTGTCTTTCAAAGGTTTCCCAAAATCCTGAGATGATTTTATTTTCTTTGGTGAAATCATCTCTGAGATTATATCTGAGCCATTAGATAAGGCTGGCATTAAGCCATGTCCTGAGTATTTAAGCTTATACATGTACATGCAAATCCATTTGTTAGGAAGCGATCTGACTTAAATGAACTGCAACCATCTCATGTTCATTCAGGACACAAAAGGTACAGCTGGCATTTTCTATTCTTTTCTCAGATAGCCTAGGCAGAAGAAACACTAGTGTCACTGAGAGGCTAAATGTTTTATGACCAACTTGTTTATACTATAACTATTACATTTGTGTTTATTACCTTCACAACCCACTGTTGAGTATTGTGGAGGATTCCATATATAGAGAGGTAAGACTTCCAACCTCAAACAGAGAAGTCTAGCAGATAAGTCTTGCCCACAAATAGCTATAAAGCAATTCAATGCGTGTTAAGTGCTAAAAGAAAAGTAGGACAAAGTGCCAAAGTGATTCCATGGTGGGATTAAAAAAAAAAAAATCCCAACTAATACACTTTGGAAACAAGTCTGTTGGATCCTACACACACACACACACACACACACACACACACACACACACACATGTATGACTGATGCTCTCTAAAGCTATTATTCTTCAGAATACTATTCTAGAATGTTCTTAGGTGTGTTGTTGATCATGAAATACTTCTGTTAAAAATGTTTAGAAAATGCTAAATTGTGTATAAGGAGACCACTTATTCTCCCATCCTCATGTTTGTACTAGAGAGTATTGTAAGAGATAATTGAATAGAATACCACCACCCTTCCCCCCACCCCTCTCTCTCTGCCTCTCTGGTGCCTGTTTTCCCTTGCTTTGCTTTCCCCCTGTGAACCTGGCATTTATTGATACAAGTTTTTCAGATGATTGGCTGACTACATCAAGGGGCAAATAGGCAATGCTGACATTGTGAAGCAGCTTTGAGGTTCTAGATATGTTTTTGAATCCAGAGAAAAGCTGTGCTCTCTTCTTTAGGAGTTATCGAATGTCCACTAATAAACTGACACTTGGACCCTCATTTAACTCCCTTATCTGTACTCTGTTAGAAACCAGAGGAGAGCAGGAGTAATCAATTGACACTTCAGATCATGACTAGGCTAATCAAGTTAAACAGCTTTCTTTGTTGCAGGACTCTCTAGGTCTAGTGTTAGGATAACGTATAGTGAGAATATTTAAGTAAGGTATTGGGTTGACCAAAAAATTTGTTCGGGTTTTTCTGTAAGATGTTATGAAAAACCTGAATGAACTTTTTGGCCAACCCAATATTTAGTATATAGTGTTAACTGAAAAAAATGTGCAACCTAAAGGTTGAGAATTATATTTTATTTGGTGGACTTTACTGAGGATTTAAGCTCAAGAGTCACTCAGAGACTGGTCCAAAGAGGTAAGGGAAGAGCCATAATATATAGGAGTTTTTGGAAAAACAAACAAAATATATAGTCAGAACATCAGAATATTACTGCTATTTAAAGAAAACCAGACATCTCAAGTTAATGAATTTAGTACTGTTCTATGTATGGGAAGATACAAGAGTCTGAGCTCATTGAAATTAATCCTTTGATATGCACCTTAACTATTTAGGGCCAGTATCCCATTTTTCTCTATCCTGAACCCCTCAGGGAACACTGTTGGGGGTGGCTGCATTGGCTGATGCCTTGATGGCCTCAACATCCTTTGTTTAGTGAAATGGCAGGTGACATTTTCTGTCTACAACAGTATTTCCTAAATCTGGGGATTTTCCATAAATCAACTTGGAGTAACTAGTAAAAAATACTCCAGAGCTATAATAATACCTACTATTTACTAGGCACATACTAAGTTCCAGAAACTGTGTTAAATTTTTGGTAATATAATCTCATTTGATGCTTAAAATAGTCCAGCAAAATAGGCATTGTTATATAATCATTTTGCAGATAATGAGTTAGTCTGAGAAGCTAAGTAACTTGCCCAAAGTTAAAAGCAAGTAAGTGCCAGAGTGGTAATTCAAACACAGATCTTTCATATTCCAGGATTCTCTGAACCACTGCATTATAACCTGGAATATATTTGGAAAATATTTATGAATAAGGATACATTTCTTTGGGTTATCTTTCAATTATACGAAATTTTCATAGGGATGTTAAAAATGATAGAAAAGGCTGAGAGTTTGGCTGAATTCTTGCTTTAGTTTTCATATGCATTAGGACAAAAATTAAGCTTCCACATAAAAATATAAGTCTGGTGGCTGGAAAAGGATATCTATTCCTTCTTTTCAATATTGGTAGCAGTAAGTATTACCTATTCAACTCCACAGGCAAGAAGAAAAAATAGAGGGGAATATTTTCGCATTTATTTCTATGTTTCAGTCAAGATTTAGACGTATCCGCCAAGAAGATATAACTGAACAGTGTTTTAAGAGATTGCTTATGAGAAAGATCAATGATAATTTAGAGTGAGTAATGTATTCCATGGAAACAGCATAAAATACAAAACTAACTCTGAACCCTGGCATTCTAGGTCTGCTCCTGCGATTGACTTTTATTTTGAAAATCACTTACTGATTTAGTCACTGTTCCAATATTTATGAAATGAGACATTCTCAATCTTGCAAATTCCCCAGGTGCAGCAATGTACTATGCTCAGCTAGGGAGAGGAAAACAATGTTCTTTGTTCCACATTACTGGTTCACCAGGGGCAGCAAGTATTGTGCCTGGCAAGACAAAGAAAACTATAGCAGTGGGGTTACCATTTACACAAGATCTCAGAGAGATTCTTCAATGTACTGGAAACTAGAACTTGGAACAGCATACTGAGGGCCATCAAAGAGTAAAGATTACCATGAAACAGTTAAGACTAAATTGCCAGATAAACATACCTGCCTCCTTAAACTGCTTTGCAGTAATGGCAACTTTGTACATAATTTTGGTGAATGGACACAAGTTGAGGGCTTTAGGAAAGCTTTTGACTTTCTTGATTGAGGTGCTGCCCCTTCCATCTTCTTCCTGTCTTGAATGTGGAAATGATGGGTGGAGTGTATCAGCCATGCTGCCATCGTGATGCAGAAAGCTTGTGGATAAAAGCCAAGGAAAGACAGAAGGGAACTGTACTTGATGATGTCACTGAACCACTAAACAAGCCCTGGATCACTTGTCCCCGGATTTTTTTTTTTTTTTTTTTTTTTGGTATGAGTAATGAGGCACAAATGTTATTATCTAGTTTAAATCGTCATTAGTCAGGTTTTCTGTTCCATGTCCCCAAACACATTTCTAACTTTATATGTTGGGAGACATCTCTTCATGGTCTCTGTCATTTCTGCAAGCAGAGACACTGACTGCTTTGTTCCAGACTATCTTTTCAAGGATGCTTGAATAGCATATAGCCTTGGAAACTAGACATAGTAAATCCTCCCATAGCAAAAGGAGGTTTGTTTACGGTTCAGTGTAATAAAGATAATGCTTCCTTTTGGAACAAAGTTCAAATACTGTCCATTATAAATGGTTCAGGTTTTTTAAGCTTGAGGTTCCTTTCTTATAACAAACCCACTATGTGTGCAGGTGTCACCTGCTGTATAGTTCAGGGTGCTGTAACCAAATACAGTAGACTGGGTGGCTTAAACAACAGGCATTTATTTCTCACATTTATGGAGGCTGAGAGCTCCAAGAACAAGGTGCCGTCAGATTCAGTATCTTTGGAGGAGGGCCTTCTGCCTGGTATACAAATGGCTGCCTTCCTGCTTTATCCTCACATCTCACATGGTGGAGAGGGAGGGAGAGAGCTTTGGCTTCTTTCTTTTCTTATAAGGGCACTAATCCCATCATGGGAGTTCCACTCTCATGACTAGTCTAAACCTAATTACTTCCAAAGGCCCCACCTCTGAATACTGTCACTTTGGGGATTAGGGCTTCAAGATAAGAATATTGAGGAGCCACAAACATTCAGCCCATAGCCCTTGGCCCTATTCATATGCCTCCACAGGACTTGAGGTTAGGACAGCTGGTGAAAATGCTAATACCTTACCTACTGCTATTGTTGTGAGTAAAAAATACTTTGTCAAAGACCCAGGAGTCTTGTATCTTCTGCTTGCATCCATGAAACTGTGGCAGTATTACTTGTTAGCCTACAAGTAGGGTTAAACATCAGACTGAGCAATTCTCAACAAAATGATTTTTTTCCTTCCAGTTTTATTGAGACATAGCTGACATACAGCACTGTATAAGCTTCAGGTGTACAGCAAAATGATTTGACTTACATATATTATGAGAGGATTACCACAATAAGTTTAGTGAATATCCATCATTGCATATAGATACAAGATGAAAGAAACAGGAAAAAAATTCTTTGTGTTGAGAACTCCTAGGATTTGCTCTCTTAACAACTTTCATATATATGTGTATATATAATATATATAAAACATACAACAGTGTTAATTATATTAATTATGTTGTACATTACATTCCTAGTACTTATTTATCTTATAATTGGAAGTGTGACTACTTTCATCCACTTCTGCCTTCCCCTACCTCTTGCCTCTGATAAACACAAATGTGATCTCTTTCTATGAGATAGTTTGGTTTTATTTTTGTAAGTATAATTGACCTACAACACTATGTTCCTGGTGCACAACATAATGATTCCATATTTCTATACATTACAAAATGATCACCACAATAGATGAGTCTATTTACCATGTGTTACCATACAAAGATATGACCACCTTACTGAATATATTCCCCACTCTGCATCATTCCCAGGACTCATTTATTTTACAACTAGAAGTTTGCACTTCTTAATCTCCCTTACCTATTTCACTCATCTGCCACCCCCTGTCCCCTCTGGAAACCACCTCTTTATTTCTGTTTCTATGATTCTCTTTCTGTTATGTTTGCTCATTTGTTTGGCTGTTTAGATTCCACATGTAAGTGAAATCATATAGTATTTGTCTTTCTCTGCCTGACACATTTTACTTAGATAATAATTTCTAGGTCCATCCATGTTGTTGAAAATGGCAATATTTCATTCTTTTTTATTGCTGAATAATATCCCATTATATACAACATCTTCTTTAGCCACTTATCTATTCATGGACACTTAGGTTGCTCCAATATCCTGGCTATTGTGAATAGTGCTGCTATGAACACTGGGGTGCATGTAACTTTAAGAATTAGTGTTTTCATTTTCTTCATATCTATACCCAGGGATATAATTGTTGGATCATATAGTAGTTCTATTTTTAGTTTTCTAGAGAACTTCCATACTGTTTTCCACAGTGGCTGCACCAATTTACATCCCTACCAACAATGTATAAGAGTTCACATTTCTCCACATCCTTATCAACATTTGTTATTTGTGGTCTTTTTAATGACAACTGTTCTGACAGGTGTGAGGTGATATCTCGTGGTTTTGATTTGCATTTCTCTGATGATTAGTGATGTTGAGAATCTTTTCATGTGCATATCGGCCATCTGTATGTCTCCTTTCGAAAAACATCTATTCAGGCCTTGTCAATTTTTAATTGGGTTTTTTTTTGATATTGAGTTTTATGAGCTGTTTGTATATTTTGCATATTAATCCCTGACTAGTCATATCATTTGAAAATATTTTCTCCCATTCAGTAGGTTGTCTTTCTGTTTTCTCCATGGTTTCTTTTGCTGTACAAAAGATTTTAAGTTTAATTAGGTTCCACTTGTTTATCTTTTTTTAAAAAAATTAATTTTTGGCTGCCTTGGGTCTTCACTGCTGTGTGCAGGCTTTCTCTAGTTGTGGTGAGTGGGAGCTACTCTTTGTTGCGGTGCATGGGCTTCTCACTGAGGTGGCTTCTCTTGTTGTGAAGCATGGGCTCTAGGAGCATGGGCTCAGTAGTTGTGGCATGTGGGCTCAGTAGTTGTGGCTCACGGGCTCTAGAGTGCAGGCTCAGTAGTTGTGGTGCACGGGCTTAGTTGCTCCACGGCATGTGGGATCTTCCTGGACCAGGGCTCGAACCTGTGTCCTCTGCATTGGCAGGTGGATTCTTAACCACTGTGCCACCAGGGAAGACCCCACTTGTTTGTTTTTGCTTTTGTTTCCTTCACCTTAGGAGACAGACCCCCAAAAAATATTGCTATGATTTAGGTCAAACAGTATACTGTCTATGTTTTCTTTTAGGAGTTTTATGATTTCTGGTCTTACATCTGTGTTTTTAATCCATTTTGAGTTTATTTTTTATATGGCGTGAGAAAATGTTCTAATGTTATTCTTTTACACATAGCTGTCCAGTTTTCCCAGCACCACTTACTGAAGAGACTTTCTTTTCTCCATTGTATATTCTTGACTCCTTTGTCATAGATTAATTGACCATAAAGTGAGTGGGTTTATTTCTGGGCTCTCAATTCTTTTCTATTGATCTATGTGTCTGTGTTTGTGCCAGTACCATACTGTTTTGATTACTGTAGATTTGTAGTATAGTCTGAAGTCAGCAAATGTGATTTCTCCAGCTCTGTTCTTTTTTCTCGATTGTTTTGGCTATTCAGGGTCTTTGGTTTTTCTGTATAAATTTTAAAATTATTCTAGTTCTGTGAAAAGTGCCACTGGTAATTTGATAGGAATTGCATTGAATCTGTAGATTGCCTTTGGTAGTAGAGTCATTTTTAAAATGTTAATTCTTCCAATCCATGAACACAGTATAACTTAACATCTGTTTGTGTCATCTTCAATTTCTATCACCAGTGTGTTATAGTTTTCCAAGTTCAGGTCTTTTACCTCCTTTGGTAGATTTATTCCTAAGTGTTTTATTCTTTTTGATGTGATTTTAAATGGGATTGTTTCCTTAATTTCTCTTCCTGATAGTTTGTTGTTAGTGTCTAGAAATGCAACAGATTTCTGTATATTAATTTTGTATCCTATAACTTTACCAAATTCACGGATGAGCTCTAGCAGTTTTTTGTTGGCATCCTTAGGATTTTCTATGTATGGTATCATGTCATTTGGAAACAGTGACAGTTTTACTTCTTCCTTTCCAATTTGGATTCCTGTTATTTCTTTTTCTTGTGTGATTACACTGGCTAGGTCTTCCAATACCATGTTGAATAAAAGGGGTGAGAGTAGGCATACTTGTCTTGTTCCTGATTTTAGTGGAAATGCTCTCAGTTTTTCACAATTGATTATGATGTTAGCTGTAGGCTTAATGTATATGGCCTTTATTATGTTGAAGTGTATTTCCTCTATGCCCACTTTCTGGAGAGTTTTTTAAAATCATAAATGGATATTGAATTTTTTCAAAAGTTATTTTGCGTTTATTAGATGATCATGTGGGTTTTTTTTTTTTTTCTGTGGTACACGGGCCTCTCACTGTTGTGGCCTCTCCCATTGTGGAGCACAGGCTCCGGACGTGCAGGCGCAGCAGCCATGGCTCACGGGCCTTGTTGCTCCGTGGCACATGGGATCTTCCTGGACTGGGACATGAACCCGTGTCCCCTGCATCGGCAGGCGGACTCTCAACCACTGTGCCACAAGGGAAGCCCTGATCATGTGGTTTTTATTCTTTAATTTGTTAAAGTGGCTTATCACAATGATTGATTTGCAGATATTGAACCATCCTTGCAACCCTAGGATAAATCTCATTTGATCATGGTGTATGATCATTTTAATGTATTGCTGGATTCAGTTTGCTAATATTTTGCTGAGGATTTTTGAACCTATGTTCATCAGTGGTATTGGCCTATAATTTTCTTTTTTTGTGATATCTTCATCTGGTTTTGCTGTCAGGTGATGCTGGCCTCATAGAATGAGTTGGGAAGCATTCTCTCCTCTGAAATTTTTTGAATTGTTGAGAAGGCTGGGTGTTAACTCTTTTCTAAAAATTTGGTAGAATTACCTCTGAAGCCATCTGGTCCTGGATTTTTGTTTGTTGGGAGTTTTTAAATTACTGATTCAATTTCATTACTGGTAATTGATATTTTTTATTATTGGTAGTTTTTATTTCTTTTTGGCTCAGTCATGGGAGATTGTACATTTTTAGGAATTTGTCCATTTTTTCTAGGTTGTCCATTTTATTGGCCTATAGTCTTTTATGTTTTTTTGTATTTATGCGGTGTCAGTTGAAACGTCTTCATTTCTGATTTTACTGATTTGGGGCCCCCTCTCTTTTTTTTCTTGATGAATCTGGTTAAAAGTTTATCAATTTTGTTTATCTTTTTAAAGAACCAGCTCTAAATTTCATTGATCATTTCTATTTTTTTCTTTTTAATTTCTACTTCATTTATTTCTGCCCTGATCTTTATTATTTCTTTCCTTCTACTAACTTTGGGTTTTGTCCATTCTTTTTGTAATTCCTTTAGGCGTAAGGTTAGGTTGTTTGAGATTTTTCTTGTTTTGTAAAGTAAGCTCAATCACTTTAAACTTGCTTCTTGGAACTGCTTTTGTTGTGCCCATAGATTTTGGATCATTGTTTTTTGTTTTCATTTGTCTCCAGGTACTTTTTAATATCTTCTTTGATTTCTTCAGTGATCCATTGGTTGTTTAGTAGCATATTGTTTAGTCTCCACGTGTTGTGGTTTTGCAGTTATTTTTCTTGTAGTTGATTTCTAGTCTCATGGCATTGTGGTAACAAAAGATATTTGATATGCTTTCAATTTCCTTAAATTTACTGAGGCTTGCTTTGTGGTCTAGCATGTGATCTGTCCTGGAGAATATTTCATGTGCACTTGAAAAGAATGTGTGTTCTACTGCTTTTGGTTGGAATGCTCTCTTTATATCAAGTGCGTTTGGTCTAATATGTCATTTAAGGCCAGTGTTTCCTTATAAATTTGTCTGGATGATCTGTACTTTGACAAGTTAAACTCCTCTACTACAATTGTGTTACTTTCAAGTTCTCCCTTTATGTCTATTAATATTTGTTTTCTGTATTTAGGTGGTCCTATTTTGGGTACATATACATTTACATTTTTATATAATCTTGGATCGATATCTTGATTATTATATAATATCCTTCTTTGTCTCTGGTAACTGTTTTTGTTTTAAAATCTATTTTGTCTGATAAAAGTATTGCTACTCTGGCTTTCTTTTGATTTCTATTTTCATAGAATACCTTTTTCCATCCCTTCACTTTCAGTCTGTGTGTATCCTTAGGTATGAAATGAGTGTCTTGTAGGCAGCATATATACAGGTCTTGTTTTTGTATCCATTCGGCTGCACTATGTCTTTTGGTTGGAGCAGTTAATCCATTTCCATTTATAGTAATTATTCATATGTATGTGCTTATTGTCACTTTAATTGCTTTTGGTTTGTTTTTGTAGGTTTTTTTTTTCCTTTCTTCTTCTTTGGTTTTCTTCCTTTGTAATTTGTTGACTATCTTTAGTGTTATGTTTGAATTCCTTTGTGTGTGTGTGTGTGTGTGTGTGTGTGTGTGTGTGTGTGTGTATCTATTTTAGATTTTTTGTTTGTGGTTACCATGAGGTTTATATATAGCAGTCTCTCTATATATGTGGTTATTTTAAGCTGCTTATTTCTTAATTTCAAATGCATTTTAACAGCTAAGCATTTTTACTCCCCTCCTTTCATAGTTACTGTTTTTCATATCAAATTTTCATCTATTTGTTTTCTGTATTCCTTAACTGCTTATTGTGGATTTAGATCATTTTACTACTTTTGTCTTTTAACCTTCCTACCAGCTTTGTGTACATGGTTGATATAAGACCTTTAGTATATGTTTGCCTTTACTGATAAGCTTTTTCCTTTCCTAATTTTCATGTTCTAGCTGTTGCCTTTCTTTCTTCACTTAGAGAAGTCCATTTAAAATTTCTTGTAAAGCTGTTTTGGTGGTGCTGAACATTTTTCGTTTTTGCCTGCCTGTAAAACTTGATTTTTCCATCAAATCTGAATGATAGCCTTGCCTGGTAAAGTGTACTTTGTTGTAGGTTTTTCCCTTTCATCACTTCAAATATATCATGCCATAGTCTTCTGGCCTGCAGAGTTTCTGCTAAAAAGTCAGCTGATGGAGTTCTCTTGTATGTAACTTGTTGCATTTCCTTTGTTGCTTTTAATATTCTCTCTTTGTAATTAAAATGGAAACAATCAGAGATGTGTCTTTGCATGGTCCTCTTTGGGTTGATCCTGTTTGGGACTCTACATGGTCCTGGACTTTGATGTCTTTTCCTTTCCCAGGTTAGGAAAGTTTTCAGCTATCATGTCTTCAAGTATGTTCTCTGCCCCTTTCTCTCTCTCTTCTCCTTCTGGGACACCTATAATATGAATGTTAGTATGCATGATGTCCTGCAGGTTTCTTAAACTGTCCTTATTCCTTTTTATTCTTTTTTATGTTCAGCATCAGTGATTTTGACTACTCTGTCTTCCAGCTTGCTGATTCATTCCTCCATATCATATAGTCTATGTTGATTCCCCCTAGTGTATTTTTTTAATTGGGGTATAGTTTTTTTATAATGTTGTGTTCTTCTAGTGTATATTTCATTTCAGTTATTATATTCTTTATTCGTGTTTGCTTGTTGTTTATATTTTCTCTTTGTTTAAAAAATTCTAACTTCTATCTTCTACTCTGTTCATTCATTCTTCTCCTGATTATTTTGGTCATCTTTATGATTATTACCCTTAACTCTTTCTCTGGTAGATTGCCTGTCTCCACTTCATCTTGTTCTCTTTCGGGGCTTTATCTTGTTCCCTCATTTGGAACATATTCTTCTGTCATCTCATTTTGCCTAACTTGCTGATTTTATTTTGATGTATCTGGTAGATTGGTTATGTTTCCCAGTCTTGAAGAAGTGGCCTTTTGTAGGAGATACCCTATGAATCCTAGAAGTGCACTCTCCTCTGGTTGCCTGAGCTATATGCTCCAGGGGTGCCCCCTCTGTGGGCTGTTGATCCTTCAGTTGTGGCAGGCTGACAGGTGTGGCAGCCCCCAGTCTGGTTTGTTGCTAAGCCCTTCTTTTGTGGAGGCTGCTGGCTGCTTGTAGGAGAGGCCAAGTCACAAGGCAGCTGGCTGTGGAACCCTGGGAAACCTTGGGGCTACTGCTGGCTCACTGGTGGGCAGAGTCAGGGTCCAGGAGATTCCAATACTATGTTGAATAAAAGGAGTGAGAATAGGTATCCTTGTCTTATTCCTGATCTTAGAGGAAATGTTTTCAGTTTTTCACCATTGAGTATGATGTTGGCTATAGGTTTGTCATAAACGGCCTTTACTATGTTAAGATATGTTCCCTCTATACCTACTTTGTTGAGAATTTTTATCATAAATGGATGTTGACAAATTGATTTTGAATGGAGTAGTCAAAATCAGTATGCATGTGAATCCCATAGATAAGTATTACTTTACTCCCTACATACAAACTAAAATGCTGATTAAATTATGGCCACTATTTATTAAATTAAAGAAAAAAACAAAATTTCTAATCAACTTGGTATTTGTAAAAACTAACAGTGCAATATACCTACGTATAAGTTTAATTGGTTGTATATTCAGCAATGCAGAGTGGAACTGAAAAATTGAAGAGAATGTCCTAGAAAAATTAAAAACTGTTTTATAGTGAGTGAAAAGAAAAACAGTATTAATTTTGCAGAAAATCATATCTATATTGTCATGGATGATCTTGAGATGCATCTAGAATATAGTGAAAGGTATCAGAGAACAAGATATATGGAAGACTGAATATGGGAAATAAAAAATAACAATAACTGACATCCTAGAAGTGAACGGAATGAGAATTCCAATATGATAATACTATTCCTATAATTCTCATAAAACTTTCTGAAATGGAAAAAGACCTGAATTTGAATATCAAAATGACCCATGACTTATGAGGAAAAAAAAGAAGAGGAGTTAGATGAGATTAAAAAGTAAAGAACAAAAAATATAAGAATATAGAGAGAATAAGTATATTTTACATAGAAAAAACAAATCAGACTGTTGTTAGCTATTTGTTTCATAGTATTGAATGCCAGAATACCACGAGCAAAAATAACTTAAACAACTTAAGTGCATACAAATAGACAATCAGACAAGTAAATTATTTTATATCAATGATAAAATAACTTGTGACAGTTAAAGTAATAATAAAACACTAGTATACTAATACAGACAATTGTGGAAAATGTCCATGAATTAATTTAAAGTGTTTCAATTGTATGTTTATTTCTCTCTGTGTTTCATTCTGTACATTTTATTCAGGTCTATATTCTTATTTTTAATTTCCTACAGCTGTGCCTAAGGTAGTGTTTGATCTATCTACTGAGATTCTAACTTCAATAATTTTGTTTTTCAATTGTAGAAGTTAATTTGGGTTATTCAAATGTTATACATTCAGACTTTGCTTTTTTGTTTGCTGAGTTTGCTTTGTTTGTAAATGAGCTAGTTCAAACACAAAAGGGTAGATATAAACAATCTACAGAAGAAAAAGATAAGAACAACTGTGAAACAAAAAATCTAAAATATTGATGCTTTGTTTTAAATTGTTGTTAAAAACAAAAATAGTCTTTAATATCATTTTTTCCACTTCTTTCATTTTACTAAGACTTTTGAGGCTTCAGAAAAATCAAATTTTATGACCAAGGCACATATGTAATTAGTGACAGAAATTATATTAGAACTTTATCCTTTTGATTCTCAGTTTAGTTTTAATTCTTCCATAACTTCAGCAGGAGTGTTCAGAGCACTGTAATGTTTTAGGATGCTCAATGTACTTTGAATACGTGTAATAATACAATGTAAAATAGGACAGTGTTTGTGACTTCCCTGTGGTCCAGTGGTTAAGACTCTGTGCTTCCAGTGCAGGGAGCCTGGGTTTGATCCCTGGTTGAGGAACTAGTATCCCACATGCTGTGTGGCATGGCAAAAAAAAAAAAAAAAAAAAAGGACAATGTTTCAGTGTTATCTAAATTTGACCTACTTAAACCTAGCATGCTAGCAAAAATAAGCATTCATTAAACACCCATTAATGTTTACTTTACAGCACTTACAGAAAAATTAAGATATGTGCTTTTTACAAAGCTAACTAGAGATGTCTAAATTCATAACTTTATTTTATGTTTAAATATTTCCATTGCTCAGTCAGAAAAGCTTGTAGGTATCCCATTGATGTATTTTTTAAAAACCCATTGAAGTTTTTAATAATGTTTTTTTCATATATATAACCCAATATTTAGTGCCTAGCCTGGCAGATATCAAGTCTTCAATACATATTGAATAAATGAATGATTTCTTGAAGAAAAGACAGAAAATAAACTATTATTCATACCTTGACAGTAATTAGATAAATGGACACCTCAGGAACACTTTTTCATCCTCAGTTTCTACATCTGTAAAATGACATATTTGGACAATGTCATGGGTCCCAAATAGTTTTTAATTTGTTCACTAATTCTGATTGAGAATAGTTTCATGGCACTGACTTTGTGATAATGAATATGCTGGTGCGTCTAGGCTCAGCTAGGAAAAGCATCATGTTCAGTTAGTGACATGTATCATGTGCACAGGATAAGAGGTCATATATGAACCACACATTTTTCTACATATTAGGGGGCACATCAAAGACATTACTACCCATTTCATAAGTGGACCAATTGTTCTGTTTCAGAGGTCATTACTAGCTCTGATCGTCAATAATTTGGGGGTCCTCTTATTCTTCTCCTTTTCTCTTGTTCATTCTTTCTAATACAATAACAACACATTGCTAGCTCCATTTCACCAAAATGTACTAATCTATAATAAACAATAAATTTTACACACTTTACTGGGAGTTTAAAAATAGCTTACGGGGTATGTGGAGGAAATAGATGGTCAGTTGGAGTACTTTATTTAGTTCACTGATTCTCAAAATTTTCCACCCCATAGTATAATACAAACAAAAGAGAATGAAATGCTTGAGGACCAAGTCTGTTTTTTGCTACAGATTCCTCAGCTATTCAGGGAAATTACATCTGACTATTACCTGAAAATAAAATCTTTGACTTTGACTTGTTTTTTAGCTCCAGAAAACTAAATTATTTTATTATTCAAATGAGGCTCACTTCTGTTTTCAATATATTTTAAAATAAATTTGTAAATTCTAAAGAAAAGAAAAAAGAAAGAAATGGAAATTTGAACCTTAGTTCTTCATAGTATCTTAGAGCTGATGGAGACCTGTAAAGCATCATTTTATCAATGCATCCTCCCTGTCCTCATAACTGCTGTATTTCTCAGTACCTAGCCCAGTGCTGGGTGGGCATGCATTAGGTGCTCAAAGGGCAAACATAGCTATTGCTTGAATGAATGAATCAACCTGCTCTTGGTCATCTACAGGTGGTACCTCAGAGACAAGAGCACACTTTGGTTGGAAGGGGAGAGGGGAGCATGCCTCCTCATCCCTCTCCTGAAAGGCTCAATTAATACATGGATTGAAAGTTAACTCTTCCTTCAAAGTACAACTAAAATAACGCCTCCTTTTTGAAGTCTTCTTTAATACATCTGAGATGTAATAAATCATCATTTCTCTATGTTCCTGTAACAGTTATTTTTTCTTATTTCATCGTGACTGCTTTGTATTATAGGCAGTTGTTTACAAACTCCTAATTCTAAATTTTAAATTAATTGAGGGCGATGATTGGGTCCTACTCATTTTGTTAAATCTTAGAAGAATAATAAGAAAATATTGTTTTTTAATTAATGAAGAGACTTGAAGTTCAGTGATGGTCCAGTTAGAGTCCCCTAAATTAGTCAGAGGTGGAGATGAATCAGGGAAAGAAAGTGGAGACTCTGAAGTAGGTAACTATAGCACCCAAACTGCCTTCCTTCCAAGAGACCTCTGAAGCAATTTCTTCATTCAAACTGGAGTAGCAAAGAAAGTCAACACATTTCACATTTTTTCTCTGAAAGGTTTTCACTTCAGAAAAGAAAATATGGGTTATTCCTACTATGACTGATCTAACCAAAAAGAGATTTTGTTTGTTTGATTTTTAAAGTGTGTGGGAGTGATGCTTGGAATCATTAAATAAATACTGATTATGAATGCAAATTTAGAGATAGAGTGATTGAATATTAAAGCTAGGTTGGATTCTGGAGATGACCCAAGTCAATTGAGTGATTTTCTAAGTGGGAAACTTAATATCCAGAAAGACTTAGAGATTTGTCTGAGAACAGAAATAAACAGCCCTGAACATGTAAGAAACTGACATAAGCTCATCTGGGAAGTTTTCAAAGTTAAAGCGACTTTTCTAGAAATCATGGGCAAATTTATCAGCTTTTCCAAGATGAGAAATCATATTTCAAAAATTCCTAAGTCATGTATAAACACTCAGGAGATCAAGGAAAAAATAAGGCTTTATTTTGAAAATATCTCTGCAGCCTGAAAATGAGAATAGAAGCTTTTCCTCAGGCAAAGGGAAGATTTCTAGCTCCTGGAGAGCTAATAAGAGCCTCAGAAGGCAATGATAATAGACATTCCAAATTCCGTGGAACTTGAAGGCCCCTCTAGCATTTGTGGACCCTTAACTTATATTAAAAAATGTAATTCAGGGTTTCCTAAATTTTTATCTTTCCCTGCTTTCCTTTCTTCTATCTCCTTTACCTTATGATATTTATAAACATATGCTAAAGCATGCATTTCCAGTCTCTACTAGGTAAATATTTTTTCCACATTCTTAATTTAAAACATGGAAAAAACAACCACCTTTTCTTTTAAAAATTGTTAAATTAAGTTTCATTTGGCTTGCATATAACATTTGATTAATTTTTTTCTTTCTGTGTGTCAGAACATTTGTAGAAATGGAAGTTTTCCACCCTACGTTAAAAAGGCTTTTAAAACAGGACAAATGTAAGCTTAATTTCAAGTTGGCTGCGATTTCTGTAAACTCTTTCTTGTTTGTTTCATTTATAAGGACCATGTGAAAATTTGCTTAAAGGTGCAGGAAACTGGGTGTCAGGAGAAGCACTTGGTAGAGACAAACCAGTATTAAACTTAAACGATATGGATCAATTTTTTTCCTTTACAGTAAGAACTCTGCTTGGAAATTGCTTGCTATGACGTGGACTTTAAGACTTTGGATTCCATCTGAAGTACTTGATTGAAGAAATTAAAAATGATCTCAATACAAGACTTCTTTGCTTATAACTTGCTCCTTAAGTTAGATAACACTTTATTCTCACAGTTTTGCACTACTTTTCAAGGACTGAACATTCCAGCCTCCAAGTGTTTGTCATCATTTGCACCCCCTTTTTCTAATTCTGATATATATCATGGTGAGATTGCACGCCAGTGAATCTGCTTTATCACACTTTAGCTGTAAAGATAGTCCTGAGAATTTTCCTAGTTGAATCTTAACTGTCAGTTAAATATTTTTCTAACCTAAATTATGCAAAACACAGATGAGAGGGGGACCTTGAAGATGGCGGAAGAGTAAGACGCGGAGATCGCCTTCCTCCCCACGGATACACCACAAATACATCCACACGTGGAACAACTCCTACAGAACACCTACTGAAGGCTGGCAGAAGACAGACCTCCCAAAAGGTAAGAAACTCCCCCACGTACCTGGGTAGGGCAAAAGAAAAAAAGAAAAAACAGAGACAAAAGAATAAGGACAGCACCTGCACCAGTGGGAGGGAGCTGTGAAGGAGGAAAAGTTTCCACACACTAGGAAGCCCCTCCACGGGCGGAGACTGCGGGAGGCGGAGGGGGGAGTTTCGGGACCGCGGAGTAGTGCACAGCGACGGGTGCGGAGGGCAAAGCGGGGAGATTCCTGCACAGACGATCGGTGCTGACCGGCACTCACCAGCCCGAGTGGCTTGTCTGCTCACCCGCCGGGGCGGGCGGGGCTGCGAGCTGAGGCTCTGGTTTCGGTTTTGGACGGAGCTCAGGGAGAGGACTGGGGTTGGCGGCTTGAACATAGCCTGAAGGGGTTAGTGCACCACGACTAGCCGGGAGGGAGTTCGGGGAAAAGCCTACACCTGCCGAAGAGGCAAGAGACTTTTTCTTCCCTCTTTGTTTCCTGGTGCGCGAGGAGAGGGGTTTAAGAGCGCTGCTTAAAGGAGCTCCAGAGACGGGCGCGAGCCGCGGCTGAAAGCGCAAACCCCAGAGACGAGCGCGAGACGCTAAGGCTGCTGCTGCCGCCACCAAGGGGCCTGTGTGCGAGCACAGGTCACTCTCCACACCCCTCTTCCGTGGAGCCTGTGCAGGCCGCCACTGCCAGGTTCCCGGGATCCAGGGACAACTTCCCCGGGACAACGCACGGCGGGCCTCAGGCTGGTGCAACGTCACGCAGGCCTCTGCCGCAACGTCACGCCGCCTCTGCCGCCACAGGCCCACCCCGCATGCAGTGCCCCTCCTTCCCCCCCGCCCCCGGCCTGAGTGAGCCGGAGCCCCCGAATCAGCGGCTTCTTTAACCCCGTCCTGTATGAGCAAGAAACAGACGCCCTCCAGCGACCTACACGCAGAGGCAGGGCCAAATCCAAAGCTGAGCTCCTGTGAGCTGTGAGAACAAAGAAGAGAAAGGGAAATCTCTCCCAGCAGCCACAGAAGCAGCGGATTAAAGCTCCACAATCAACTTGATATACCCTGCATCTGTGGAATACCTGAATAGGCAAGGAATGATCCCAAATTGAAGAGGGGGGATTTAGGAGCGAGATCTATGATTTTTTTCCCTTTTCCTCTTTTTGTGAATGTGTACGTGTATGCTTCTGTGTGAGATCTTGTCTGTATACTCTTGCTTCCACCATTTGTCCTAGGGCTCTATCCGTCCATGGTTTTTAAAAAAAATTTTTTTTCTTAATAATTAATTTTAATAACTTTATTATACTTTACCTTCGTTCTTTCTTTCTTTCTTTCCTTCCTTCCTTCCCTCCTTTAGACAACGAATCACCCCAAATTGAGGAGGTGGTCTCTGAGAGCAAGATTTATGATTTTTCCCCCTTTACCTCTTTTTGTGAAGGTGTATGTGTATGCTTCTGTGTAAGACTTTCTCTGTATAGCTTTGCTTCCAACATTTGTCCTAAGGTTCTATCCGTCCCTTTTTTTTTTCTAAATATTTTTTAATTCAATAACTATATTATACTTTATTTTATTTTTACTGTATCTTCTTTCTTTCTTTTTTCCTTCTTTCCCTCCTTGCTTCCTTCCTCCCTCCCTCCCTCCTTTCTTTCCTTCTTTGCTTCTTCCTTCCTTCCTTCCTTTCCTCCTTTCCCTCTTTCTTTCCTCATACTTCTACCAATTCTCTCTACTTTTTCTCCCTTTTATTCTGAGCCGTGTGGATGAAAGGCTCTTGGTGCTCCAGCCCAGGAGTCAGGGCTCTGCCTCTGAGGTAGGAGAGCCAACTTCAGGACACTGGTCAACAAGAGACCTCCCAGCTCCACATAATATTAAACGGTGGAAATCTCCCAGAGACCTCCATCTTAACACCAGCACCCAGCTTCACTCAACGAGCAGCAAGCCACAGTGCTGGACAACCTATGCCAAACAACTAGCAAAACAGGAACACAACCCCACCCATTAGCAGAGAGGCTGCCTAAAATCAGAATAAGGCCACAGACACCCCAAAACACACCACCAGACGTGAACCTGCCCACTAGAGAGACAAGATCCAGCCTCATCCAGCACAACACAGGCACTAGTCCCCTCCACCAGGAAGCCTACACAACCCACTGAAACAACCTTAGCCACTGGAGACAGGCATCAAAAACAACGGGAACTACGAACGTGCAGCCTGCAAAATGGAGACCCCAAACACAGTAAGATAAGCAAAATGAGAAGACAGAAAAACACACAGCAGATGAAGGAGCAAGATAAAAACCCACCAGACCTAACAAATGAAGAGGAAGTAGGCAATCTACCTGAAAAAGAATTCAGAATAATGATAGTAAGGATGATCCGAAATCTTGGAAGTAGAATGGACAAAATGCAAGAAACAGTTAACAAGGACCTACAAGAACTAAAGATGAAACAAGCAACGATGAACAATGCAATAAATGAAATTAAAAGTACTCTAGATAGGATCAATAGCAGAATAACTGAGGCAGAAGAACGGATAAGTGACCTGGAAGATAAAATAGTGGAAATAACTACTGCAAAGCAGAATAAAGAAAAAAGAATGAAAAGAACTGAGGACAGTCTCAGAGACCTCTGGGACAACATTAAACGCACCAACATTCGAATTATAGGGGTTCCAGAAGAAGAAGAGAAAAAGAAAGGGACTGAGAAAATATTTGAAGAGATTATAGTTGAAAACTTCCCTAATATGGGAAAGGGCATAGTTAATCAAGTCCAGGAAGCACAGAGAGTCCCATACAGGATAAATACAAGGAGAAATACGCCAAGACACATATTAATCAAACTGTCAAAAATTAAATACAAAGAAAGCATATTAAAAGCAGCAAGGGAAAAACAACAAATAACACACAAGGGAATCCCCATAAGGTTAACAGCTGATCTCTCAGCAGAAACCCTACAAGCCAGAAGGGAGTGGCAGGACATACTGAAAGTGATGAAGGAGAAAAACCTGCAACCAAGACTACTCTACCCAGCAAGGATCTCATTCATATTTGATGGAGAAATTAAAACCTTTACAGACAAGCAAAAGCTGAGAGAGTTCAGCACCACCAAACCAGCTTTACAACAAATGCTAAAGGAACTTCTCTAGACAAGAAACACAAGAGAAGGAAACGACCTATAGTAATGAACCCAAAACAATATAGAAAATGGGAATAGGAACATACATATCGATAATTACCTTAAATGTAAATGGACTAAATGCTCCCACCAAAAGACACAGATTGGCTGAATGGATACAAAAACAAGACCCTTATATATGCTGTCTACAAGAGACCCACTTCAGACCTAGAGACACATACAGACTGAAAGTAAGGGGATGGAAAAAGATATTCCATGCAAATGGAAACCAAAAGAAAGCTGGAGTAGCAATTCTCATATCAGACAAAATAGACTTTAAAATAAGGACTATTAAAGGGGACAAAGAAGGACACTACATAATGATCAAGGGATCGATCCAAGAAGAAGATATAACAATTGTAAATATTTATGCACCCAAAATAGGAGCACCTCAATACATAAGGCAAATACTAACAGCCATAAAAGGGGAGATCGACAGTAACACATTCATAGTAGGGGACTTTAACACCCCACTTTCACCCATGGACAGATCATCCAAAATGAAAGGAAATAAGGAAACACAAGCTTTAAATGATACATTAAACAAGATGGACTTAATTGATATTTATACGACACTCCATCAAAAAACAACAGAATACACATTTTTTTCAAGTGCTCATAGAACATTCTCCAGGATAGATCATATCTTGGGTTACAAATCAAGCCTTGGTAAATTTAAGAAAGCTGAAATTGTGTCAAGTATCTTTTCTGACCACAACGCCATGAGACTAGATATCAATTACAGGAAAAGATCTGTAAAAAATACAAACACATGGAGGCTAAACAATACACTACTTAATAATGAAGTGATCACTGAAGAAATCAAAGAGGAAATAAAAAAATACCTAGAAACAAATGACAATGGAGACACAATGACCCAAAACCTATGGGATGCAGCAAAAGCAGTTCTAAGGGGGAAGTTTATAGCAATACAAGCCCACCTTAAGAAGCAGGAAACATCTCGAATAAACAACCTAACCTTGCACCTCAAGCAATTAGAGAAGGAAGAACAAAAAAACCCCAAAGCTAGCAGAAGGAAAGAAATCATAAAAATCAGATCAGAAATAAATGAAAAAGAAATGAAGGAAACAATAGCAAAGATCAATAAAACTAAAAGCTGGTTCTTTGAGAAGATAAACAAAATAGATAAACCACTAGCCAGACTCATCAAGAAGAAAAGGGAGAAGACTCAAATCAATAGAATTAGAAATGAAAAAGGAGAAGTAACAACTGACACTGCAGAAATAAAAAAAATCATGAGAGATTACTACAAGCAACTGTATGCTAATAAAATGGAAAATCTGGAAGAAATGGACAAATTCTTAGAAATGCACAACCTGCCAAGACTGAATCAGGAAGAAATAGAAGATATGAACAGACCAATCACAAGCACTGAAATTGAAACTGTGATTAAAAATCTTCCAACAAACAAAAGCCCAGGACCAGATGGCTTCACAGGTGAATTCTATCAAATGTTTAGAGAAGAGCTAACACCTATCCTTCTCGAACTCTTCCAAAATATAGCAGAGGGAGGAACACTGCCAAATTCCTTCTACGAGGCCACCATCACCTTGATACCAAAACCAGACAAGGATGTCACAAAGAAAGAAAACTACAGGCCAATTTCACTGATGAACATAGATGCAAAAATCCTCAACAAAATACTAGCAAACAGAATTCAACAGCCCATTAAAAGGATCATACACCATGATCAAGTGGGGTTTATTCCAGGAATGCAAGGATTCTTCAATATACGCAAATCTATCAATGTGATAAACCATATTAACAAATTGAAGGAGAAAAACCATATGATCATCTCAATAGATGCAGAGAAAGCTTTTGACAAAATTCAACACCCATTTATGATAAAAACCCTCCAGAAAGTAGGCATAGAGGAAACTTTCCTCAACATAATAAAGGCCATATATGACAAGCCCACAGCAAACATCATCCTCAATGGTGAAAAACTGAAAGCATTTCCACTAAGATCAGGAACAAGACAAGGTTGCCCACTCTCACCTCTCTTATTCAACATAGTTTTGGAAGTTTTAGCCACAGCAATCAGAGAAGAAAAGGAAATAAAAGGAATCCAAATCAGAAAAGAAGAAGTAAAGCTGTCACTGTTTGCAGATGACATGATACTATACATAGAGAATCCTAAAGATGCTACCAGAAAACTACTAGAGCTAATCAATGAATTTGGTAAAGTAGCAGGATACAAAATTAATGCACAGGGCTTCCCTGGTGGCGCAGTGGTTGGGAGTCCGCCTGCCGATGCAGGGGGCACGGGTTCGTGCCCTGGTCCAGGAGGATCCCACGTGCTGCGGAGCGGCTGGGCCCGTGAGCCATGGCCACTGAGCCTGCGCGTCCGGAGCCTGTGCTCTGCGACGGGAGAGGCCACAGCAGTGAGAGGCCCGCGTACCGCAAAAAAACAAAAACAAACAAAAAATTAATGCACAGAAATCTCCAGCATTCCTATATACTAATGATGAAAAATCTGAAAGTGAAATCAAGAAAGCACTCCCATTTACCATTGCAACAAAAAGAATAAATTTATCTAGGAATAAACCTACCTAAGGAGACGAAAGACCTGTATGCAGAAAATTATAAGACACTGATGAAAGAAATTAAAGATGATACAAATAGATGGAGAGATATACCCTGTTCTTGGATGGGAAGAATCAACATTGTGAAAATGACTCTACTACCCAAAGCAATCTACAGATTCAATGCAATCCCTATCAAACTACCACTGGCATTTTTCACAGAACTAGAACAAAAAATTTCACAATTTGTATGGAAACACAAAAGACCCCGAATAGCCAAAGCACTCTTGAGAACGAAAAAAGGAGCTGGAGGAATCAGGCTCCCTGACTTCAGACTATATTACAAAGCAACAGTAATCAAGACAGTATGGTACTGGCACAAAAACAGAAAGATAGATCAGTGGAACAGGATAGAAAGCCCAGAGATAAACCCACACACATATGGACACCTTATCTTTGATAAAGGGGGCAGGAATGTACAGTGGAGAAAGGACAGCCTCTTCAATAAGTGGTGCTGGGAAAACTGGACAGGTACATGTAAAAGTATGAGATTAGATCACTCCCTAACACCATACACAAAAATAAGCTCAAAATGGATTAAAGACCTAAATGTAAGGCCAGAAACTATCAAACTCTTAGAGGAAAACATAGGCAGAACACTCTATGACATAAATCACAGCAAGATCCTTTCTGACCCACCTCCTAGAATAATGGAAATAAAACCAAAAATAAACAAATGGGACCTAATGAAACTTCAAAGCTTTTGCACAGCAAAGGAAACTATAACCAAGACCAAAAGACAACCCTCAGAATGGGAGAAAACATTTGCAAATGAAGCAACTGACAAAGGATTAACCTCCAAAATTTAGAAGCAGCTCATGCAGCTCAATAACAAAAAAACAAACAACCCCATCCAAAAATGGGCAGAAGACCTAAATAGACATTTCTCCAAAGAAGATATACAGAATGCCAACAAACACATGAAAGAATGCTCAGCATCATTAATGATTAGAGAAATGCAAATCAAAACTACAATGAGATATCATTTCACACCAGTCAGAATGGCCATCATCAAAAAATCTAGAAACAATAAATGCTGGAGAGGGTGTGGAGAAAAGGGGACACTCTTGCACTGCTGGTGGGAATGTGAATTGGTTCAGCCACCATGGAGAACAGTATGGTGGTTCCTTAAAAAACTACAAATAGAATTACCATATGACCCAGCAATCCCACTACTGGGCATATACCCTGAGAAAACCAAAATTCAAAAAGAGTCATGTACCAAAATGTTCATTGCAGCTCTATTTACAATAGCCCGGAGATGGAAACAACCTAAGCGCCCATCATCGGATGAATGGATAAAGAAAATGTGGCACATATACACAATGGAATATTACTCAGCCTTAAAAAGAAATGAAATTGAACTATTTGTAATGAGATGGATAGACCTAGAGTCTGTCATACAGAGTGAAGTAAGTCAGAAAGAAAAAGACAAATACCGTATGCTAACACATATATATGGAATTTAAGGAAAAAAAAATGTCATGAAGAACCTAGGGGTAAGACAGGAATAAAGACGCAGACCTACTGGAGAACGGACTTGAGGATATGGGGAGGGGGAAGGGTGAGTTTTGACAGGGCGAGAGAGAGTCATGGACATATACACACTAACAAGCGTAGTAAGGCAGATAGCTGGGGGGAAGCAGCCGCAAGGCACAGGGATATTAGCTCGGTGCTTTGTGACAGCCTGGAAGGGTGGGATGGGGAGAGTGGGAGGGAGGGAGACGCAAGAGGGAAGACATATGGGAACATATGTATATGTATGGCTGATTCACTTTGCTGTAGAGCAGAAGCTAACACACCATTGTGGGGCAATTGTACCCCAATAAACATGTTTAAAAAAAAAAAAAAAACCCAGATGATCTTCAGATCTAAATATGGTTTACTACAGGTTTGTATTCCCTATTGGTGTTCATTGCTTCTGCCATAATTGCTTTCCCTGCTGGAGTTATGGGTTTGAATCATGGCCATAATACCTAGTTATTTACAGAAATGAAGATAAAGTAGGAGACGCTGATCATTTCAAAAGAAGAAACAGTAATTAGGCTATAGAAAAGCTGGATTGTTTATTGAGAAATTTTTGTCCAAATAAGAACTCAGAAGTTATTTATCTTTAAATTTTTATTTATTCCCCTCCTATTAAAAAAAAACATAGCTTGGACACTAACTCTTCCTAGCTATGCACTGTTTTAATAATTTACTTCATACAGCTCTAATTCCTATAGAGAACTAAGGATTGTGCAGTTATCATTGAATTAGCTTGTATAATTTATAATAAAACAAACAGACTTAAGGCTGTTTACTTCTTCACAACTAAAAGGGAAAAAAATTGTCCTACAAAGTTCATCGTTCTGTGATTTATATTGATTTCTTCTTTTCCTTCTCTTGCATTTTCCTTCCTGGTTCGTCTACTATAATACATCCCACATGGTCATGGTTTCAAATTGCACAATTATTTTATTGTAGTTTGAATCAAATTCAGGGTGAAAGTTATATAGACTTTTGATATTAGAAAATATATAAATGAGATAGTATCATTCATATTATATATTGAGGCATTTCAGGAACAAAGAGGTCAAATACTTGGTTGAAAGTCAGTAAGTCAGTTATAGCATCTCTCATTACTCAATTAGCTTAGCCCAGTTTGAAAATGTAGTGCCATTTATGCATGTTCTCTTTGTTTGATGCACTTTCATTTGGTTAGCACTCTCCAGGCCTTCTAATCTGGAGTTACTCTCCTTTCTTATTAGGTCTTCAACTTTCATATAGAAGTCAGATTCATACATTCATTCTAGGAGTAAATACTTTTTATTTGATAAATAATGTTGAACTCAGCTACATGCCAGGCATTCTGCCAGGTACTCAGGATTCAAAGATGAGCAAAACAGATTTGATCCGTCCAAGAGTTGCCAGCTGGTCATTTGTCTCTTTGTTTAATATCTGAATCCTCCATTAGACTGTAAGCTTCATGGGGTCAGATGTTTTTTTTGTGTACCGTTGTATGTCCTCTGGCCAGTAGAGTGGTGCTATAATATTAACTGAATGAAAGAGGAGAATAGTAGTACGAGTTTAAGTAAGACAATTTTGGCTGTGGAGAGGGGAGGGAAGAGGGAGAATTTGACACTCCAGGCACTGCTAGCATCAGTCTTGGCCGTGCTCTTCTGCCAAAAGGAGTGGAAAGGTCCAGGCAGAAGAAAGACAGAAACCCCCAGCAATGTGAAGGCCTGAGAGAACTGTCTCAGAAAAACATCCATTACCAAACAGGTAAGCAATAGTTACAGGAAGATGGCTTATTTAGAGAGCAAAGATCATTTGGAAACAGGTAGGAGAAGAGAGAAGCAACCACAAACCCATAGTTGATGGGATCAGTTGGAACGCAGTTTTAAGTAAAGAAAAGCTCTGCTCAGCACATGTATTCCACATCCCAAAGACTTTAGTAAAAGTCTCTTATCCCATACTAAAAGATGAAATGTGCCTGTGTTAAAATGACCAAATTTAAAATTCTCCAATTGAAGTTCTATGAGAACTTTTTCCAAGGTTATACCCTAATGATTAAGCAATCTATAAAAATAATGGGTGTAAAGATGATTTGTGTGTGAGTGTGTATATAGCAAGTGTGGGCTATAATGGAATGACATTAAAATATTATGGTTCTTACATTGTACGCTTTTCCTTTTCCCTCATTCCCACCTGTATTAGAGTTCTCCAAAGAAACAGAATCAATAGGATCCAATGGGTGGATCTACATATCTATCAATTTATTTACTTATTTTAAGGAATTGGCTCATATGATTATGGAAGAATGTCAAGATCTGAAGCTGACAAGCTGAAGACTCAGGAGAGCCAATGGTCAACTTCCAGTCGGAAGGCAAGAGAAGAGCTGTGTTCCAGCTCAAAGACAGGTAAGTGCAGAGAGCTAATTCTTTCTCCCTTACTCTTTTTTTTTTTTAACGTCTTTATTGGAGTATAATTGCTTTACAATGGTGTGTTAGTTTCTGCTTTATAACAAAGTGAATCAGTTATACATACACATATGTTCCCATATCTCTTCCCTCTTGCGTCTCCCTCCCTCCCACCCTCCCTATCCCACCCCTCTAGGTGGTCACAAAGCACCGAGCTGATTTCCCTGTGCTATGCGGCTGCTTCCCACTAGCTATCTATTTTACGTTTGGTAGCATATATATGTCCATGCCACTTTCTCACTTTGTCCCAGCTTACCCTTCCCACTCCCCATATCCTCAAGTCCATGCTCTAGTAGGTCTGTGTCTTTATTCCCGTCTTACCCCTAGGTTCTTCATGACCTTTTTTTTTTTTCCTTAGATTCCATATATATATGTGTTAGCATATGGTATTTGTTTTTCTCTTTCTGACTTTTTTTTTTTTTTTTTTTGTGGTACGCGGGCCTCTCACTGTTGTGGCCTCTCCCATTGTGGAGCACAGGCACCGGACGCGCAGGCTCAGCGGCCATGGCTCACGGGCCCAGCCGCTCCGCGGCATGTGGGATCCTGCCAGACCAGGGCACGAACCCATGTCCCTGCATCGGCAGGTGGACTCTCAACCAGTACGCCACTAGGGAAGCCCTCTGACTTACTTCTTAATGTTCTATTCACGTTAACAGATTCGATGAGTCTCGCCTCCATTGGGGATGACAATCTTCCTTACTCAGTCTCCTGATTCAAATACTAATCTCACCCAGAAACACCCTCATACACACTTGGAACAATGTTGAACTATCTGGTTCCTGTGGGCCAGTCAAGTTGACATACAATTAACCATGACAAACCTTTTATCTAGAGGTATGTAAGGAAATAACCAAGATACACTCTAATCCTACCATTTTTACAACATAATTTTGCAGTTTTGAATGAATGAAAGTTTTGTAGTCTTTATTATTAGTGCACCAGAACACACTAAAATGTCCGTATGCCATCACCATCAGCGAAGTAAAATACAACAATCCAGCCAACTAACATTTTATAGCTGTGATATCCACAGGAGGTGGTATTTAATGACTCAGTGAACCTGCCAGGAAATAAGAGATGTTTAAAATTATAAAGGGTTGTTATTGATTAGATTGAATGTTTGTCAGACTATTTAGCAAGGTAGACCACTAGTTTATAATATTCAAATTGAGGATATTTATATATTAATGAACAACATAGCAAAAAGCAGTGATTTCCTTTACTGGAAAGAATCGAGACCTTTTAAAATTAAGCTTTTTGGGGCTTCCCTGGTGGCGCAGTGGTTGAGAGTCCGCCTGCCGGTGCAGGGGACACGGGACGATTCCACATGCTGCGGAGCGGCTGGGCCCGTGAGCCATGGCCGCTGAGCCTGCGCGTTCGGAGCCTGTGCTCTGCAACGGGAGAGGCCACAACAGTGAGAGGCCCGTGTACCAAAAAATAAATAAATAATAAATAAATAAATAAAATTAAGCTTTTATGACTTAGTTATGTTCAAATATGTACATTCCCATTCAAAGCAGCACCTCTGGAGAAAAACGTACTGAACAATGCTGCTGTTGTTCAGAAGAGGTTCATATACCACACAAGGAAATACTTCTAGCTATTTAATTATTTTCTCCCACCTCTAAAACCAGCAGAATTTTTCCATGTAATTTCTTTTCTTACTTGTCTTGGTGCTAGTGACCTTTGGCCATTACTTGGTAGAAGGTTCACCCTTACTTAGGATATCAAAATAATGAACCACAGCTTTGAAGGTAAACCAAGAGGAGTTCCAAGACAGGACTAAGCAGTAGCAGCACTACTGAACTATATATATGTGCAGCCCCATAACACTAACTTGAAGGCAGGTGGCGGGAAAGAAAGGAAATGGGGATGAGAATCTGAAAATGTTATTTTCAGCTATGCTGCTGACTTCCTGGCAGAATGGATGCTCCTTCTTTCCCTCCTCTCCTCCTCCTCCTTCTCATTGTTTGACACCTGTGTGGTTCCAGCTGAATTAATTCAACTCTACCTCCAAGAGTGTGTTCCGAAGGACTCAAAGGCAGGTAATTCTAATTTCTCTTGTCAGAGTTCTTGTTTTTTTTTTTTTTGTTTTTTTTTAAGAAGATGTTGGGGGTAGGAGTTTATTAATTTATTTATTTTTGCTATGTTCGGTCTTCGTTTCTATGTGAGGGCTTTCTCTAGTTGTGGCAAATGGGGGCCACTCTTCATCGCGGTGCGCGGGCCTCTCACTATCGCGGCCTCTCTTGATGCAGAGCACAAGCTCCAGATGCGCAGGCTCAGTAGTTGTGGCTCACAGGCCTAGTTGCTCCGCGGCATGTGGGATCCTCCCAGGCCAGGGCTCGAAGACCATGTCCCCTGCATTAGCAGGCATATTCTCAACCACTGCGCCACCAGGGAAGCCCCAGAGTTCTTGTTGAAGCGATTGATAGTTAACCAGTTACCACGCCTAAGATAACAGGTACAGAGTTTTTGGTTGTTATTTTGTTTTACCAGATTTATTCCATCAGACTAAAGAGAAGGACTTTTACTCTATACTTAGGGGAAAGATAGGATGAAACACATTGCCCAGATTGGGACTGGCAGCTTTGTTGTGTAAGGACAAATACAAAATAAAAATAAGAAGCCTACATTTTCCTGTTGAAAATAAGAGAAGTGACTTTTCTCCTTATTTTCCTGGAGCATTTACCTTAGGAAACTTGTAAGTTCTTTCTCTGCCTGTTTGAAAGTATGTAAATCCTTTTAAAAGCCAAATAAGACTTAGGCCGGCTTTGTGACCCCAGAATGTCTTTTTCAAGTACGTGAGAGCCATCTCTTTGATGGCTATCTCTCAATTTCTGTGTGAAGGTAGGAGCCTAATTTTGGCAGGGACACTCACTCTAAATAGCAAAATTACCTCTGGTCATAAAGATATGAGAATTTTACTGTTCCTTTGAATAAAGTCAATTAGCTAACACAGATGGTCACCCCCCATTACCAAGTGAATTTAGGATGAACTATATGTGACAAATTGTGCTGTTCTCTTACTTGACTAGTTATTTATCTTGAGAACATGTGTAATGGATTGTATCTTCTTGGCTATATAAAAGGGTGAGATTTCTGTTTGCCTTTGCAATCTCTTAGTGACTCTCTGTGGTGCATGTCACATTCTGGTATAATGCTTATTATATTTCCCCAATAGTTGTGACCATGAGGAAAGCCAATTTGAGGATAAAGCCAACATATGGAGGAAGACAGGGCTAAGAGAAGCACAGAAAAATGGAGCTAGTGCCTTGGCTGAAATATTGCTGAATATTTAGACTTTCTTTAGACTTCTAATTAAATGAATGAAGACATTCCTTTAAGGACTTAAGCCAGGTGGAATTAGGTGTATTGTTACTCACAACTGAAAGCATTCTGAGCATTTCCCACACATATTTAACGCCTGGGATGAGAATCTAAAATGCCTATGAATGTCTTGTAGGACTAGTGTTTTACAGAACACTCTTGAAAAGTTAATTGTCTATTTATTTAACAATTTTAATCATCACAGAGCCTTTCTTTTGAGATATATCATCACTTATTTAACCAGTTTACTCTTTAGGACATTATTTACAGTTTCCACTATTATAATAAATGTACACTTTTTTTTGGTTTGTGTGCATTTCCATATGCCCATCAGTGACCATGGTCTCAGGATAAATTCCTAGAAATCCGTTTATTAGGTTTAAGGGTATACAGACTTTTATAGCTTATTGAATGTAAATTTTTGAAATATCAGGGAAAGAACTGGACTCTAGTACTAATTCTCATAACTGAATAATTCTTAAGCAACATGACTCAATGGCCTAATAAAAAACAATTAGGAATAAATGTCGACTATAGTAACATGATAACATAGATTTTGTTAGAATAAAAACATAAAAGAATGAACAATGGAAAAATAAAGCATCAAATGATAATTTTAGCTCTTCTGCATATAAGGAAGACCGGGTTTACACTTTTACTGGTGATCCTTCCTGAGAGTAGCACATACTATTTGGCTAATAATATAATATAATTTATTCACACCTGAGAAATTTTATTTTCACATATTCCTCTCAGAAGGAACTAAAATGAACTGGATCAGTGTAATGACAAGAAAAAGAAAACAAAAAAATGCAGAGTTTTGATTCCAGATTAAAAGTAAAAATTGATACTTTTACCCATGTCTTCTTAAAATGATGTTCCAGTAATTTCAGTTTGCTTTAACCTAAAAACAATTTTTAAAAAGTGTGTTTCATTGTCTCACTATGACCATAAGTCATATTGGTGTAAATAGGATTCTGTTCCTTGTAGTTTGGGGAATGAATTTTGAAGTTTGAGCACAGCTGTAAGTAAGTTAATTATAATCTTTTTTGCACTTAACCCATCACAACGTATACTTAAAGTTTGCAAAAATAGACTGAAACATCATCTCCTGCCAGAATGGTAATTTTTTACATCATGCCAACTGAGCAGATGCGCTGAACATATGTAGATAGTCAATGGCTAAGAGTATGGTGGCTGTCTATAGAAGCAAAGGTATCTTTGTCATGGGGATGTTAGTCTTTGGTTTTTTTGGTTAGGTCAACCTCTATGCATTTGGTTTTCCTGAGTATATATAATGAGGATACTAAACCATAATTTCTGAGGCCTTTTTTTTGTCATTATATTTCCATTTGGTTCAAGTAACCAGAGGAGAGAAATATAAATTCTAACAATGACATATTAGGAAATATTCATATAGAAGATATAATCTGTGCTCAGTATTGAAGAATATTTAAGGAAGGTTTTAACAGGCAGTGATACCAATGCATAACCCTTCAATGAGGAATAGATGGATGGAACTAACACAAGTGGAAATGCTACTTAAGTTGGGAAAAGACCAAATTATCTATATTTAATGCTCTTGGTACGATTATGGATTATTTTAAAGTTTCTCTCAACATTGTTTTCTAATTATTCCATGTAAATTAAGCCACTTAGAACTAGTGATGCTAATTTATTTATTTTGGTGCTGTATCATAGTCCATTGTATATATGTACTATGATTTAATTATCTATCCCTTTATTGACAGGTATTTGCATTATTTTCATTTTCCCCTATTACAAACAATGCTAGTGGATGTCTCTGTGCATATATCTTACATGAATATGTGAGAGTATGCTGAGAAATGGAACTGTTGGGCTGTAGGATATGCTTATTTTCAACTTGAGATATTGCCAAATTACCCTCCAAACCCAATTTATACTCCCACTAGCTGTGTATAAGATTTTCATTCCCATATCCTATCATTTGGAGTTAATATAATTTTTCCAATATAATGGATTTGAAATGACATCTCATCTTGTTTTGCATTTTCTTTTCTCCACCACTAATGATGTCTGTATCTGTCTTCTTCCTTGAGTTAGCCATACCCATATCCTTTGTGCCTTTTCTATGGGATTATCATATTCTTATTGACTGATAGAGATTATTTGAATTTTTTCTATTGCCTGTAGTGCATGTTGGTTGTATTTTTCAGTTTATTTCTCTTAACTTTATGGTCCTTTTTACTGTAGCAGTTTTGTTTTCGAGGAAAACAAACTTTATGGTCCTTGTACTTTTATGGTCCTTTTTACTATAGCTGTTTTGTTTTCAAGGAAAACCTTTCCCACCCAAATTTTATAATAGTATTTATTATAGTTTTAAAGTTTTTAAAAAATTTTCTTGTTTAGGTCTTTGTCATATACCTAGTAATTTTGTGCATGGTTTGACACAGGCATCTAATTTTATAATAGAAATGGATTGCTCTGACACTGTTTACTAAGAAGTAACTACTTTTCCCCTCTGATTTTTAATACCTTCTCTAGTATATGTAAAAGTCCCCAAAAGACTTTTTATTCTCTTATTCAGTGCTCTATGTTTTCCTATTGATCTATCTTTCCCTGAGCCAATAGCACACATTTTAATTACTATAGCTTTATAATGTCTCGATATCTGATTAAAGCAAATCACTCCAACCTGTGTGCCTTCAAACTATCATGCTTAATCTGGTCTTTAGCTCTTTCATGTAAATGTTAGAAATTGCTGGAGACATTACAAAGGATTTTGATTATAATTGCATTAAATTTTGTGATTACTTATGAAAAATATGACTGAAGATGTAAATTCCTTTCAAATTAAAGGTTGTCCATGTATCTTACCATTCAGACATTTTCAGATTTATCCAGGTATAATTTAGAGTAAAATATACTCTTTAGCTGTGCAGTTCAATGAATTTTTGACAAATGTATCAAGTCACATAACCACTATCTCAGAATATAGAACATTTCCATCACTTCTAAAAGTTTGGGGCTAACCTGCTCCCCTACCACTATCTCCTGGTAACCACTGATCTAATGTCTGTCCCTATAGTTGTGCCTTTCTCAGACTATCAATCAATCATATAAATGGAATCATACTGTGTGTCTGACCTTCTTCAGGTAGCATAATGCTTTTAAGATATGTCCATGTCATTTTATGTAACAGTAAATTCAGTTTTTAGTGCTGGGTGATATTCCATTGAATAGACATAGCATATTGTTTCCAGTTTGAGTGATTATGTAAAAAAGCAGTCCTAAATATTCACTCACAGGTTTTGTGTGGACATATCTTTTCATTTTTCTTGGGTAAATACCTAGGTGTTGAATTTCTGGATCATACAGTAAGAGTACTTTTAACTTTATAAAAACATTCATATTCATGATACGTACTTTCCAGATTTTTCCTTTATTTTATAATATCTTTATTAAAATAATGTTTTCATTCCAGAATATTACCCCTCAACATACTGTATTAGGTATTTGGCAATATGTTAACAAGATGCATTGGCTTTAATTTCTATATAGCATCTGTCATTTTATCTCAGATAATGATAATGCCAGGAGATTTGAGTTAGATGAAAAGTACTTAATGTTTAGCATTTCTAGATTTAAATCTTAGCCTTGCACTTCTCATCTGTGTGCTTTTGAGTGATTCATTTTAACTTTTAAAGTATTAGTTTCCTCATCTTTTAAATGGAAACAGTAATATCTGATTTTTCTAAATTGTTAGTAAAGATCAAAGGAGATAATGCAATGCTAGTACTATACAAATAGGAGTTGGTGTTGGTGAATTTCTTTCCCTTATCCTTTTAAACCTCTATATGAAAAATGAGACTCTGATCAGATTACATAGGAAAGAGAATTTCTAGGATAAAACCATTTCCTCTACTAGTTAAACTTAACATTTGCTTTAATTATGGTATAAAACTTAGTTATTAAAAAGCTTAATTAGTAGCTAAAAGTAATTATTATCATAAGATACGACATGTATTAAGAGCAAGACAGGTAACATTAAAGCCTTCTCATTTATACTATCTCTGTATCATATCTTGCTCTGCTTTAAATATTATTTTGTTAATAATTGCTTTGCTCATTATGGGAAAAAATGCTTGAGAAACTTCCAAGTACCATACAATGTGCAAGCCACTCTAGAAGACAAGATTTCTGTCCTTCTATTCCAGTAAGGAAGTTAGGCATATGAATTAACAATTACAGTGCAACGTGATACATGCTGTTGCAGAGGCCTCTACATTTACTACTAATTTGCTGAGGTGGGTAGATGAAGTGTCAAAACTGGTAAATGAACTTCTCTATTATTTTCCTCAGGTTGATGGAGAAGGAAAAACTAGCATATGAAAGGTATAGTGATGTGGCTAAAAAAGCACTTTGATTAGAATTGTATGTTATGGCTGGGACACAGTGTGTGCTGAAGAGTTGTGAACGATTAAAGGGTAGCCAAGCGAACAAATTATTAAGTGCCACATATGCCATATTAACATTTGGTGGAATGTTCATGATAGAAGTGGATCATCTTAAAAATTCCTGTCACTATTTTAGAGAGATGATATCTTGCCTTGGAGTTCTCCCAAAGTAGAACCTGAGGCAAGGGCTTTGGTGCAGATAGTTTACTCAGAAGTTATCCTAGGAATCAGGAGGAAAGGATGGAGGAGAGTGGGACAGGGAAGGAAGAAAGCCGAAAACAGTCATGTTGCTGATTTTTTTAAAACTTTTTAACCATGTTGCTGATTTTTGCTGCTCTGGGCAGTAGAGGGTCGATCCTGCAGGGACCTCTGAGAAGCACAGAGAATGACTTCCAGAACAATCTATCTAAAGGATGGGGCTGGGACATTTATCCATTGACATGTATTCCATTGAATGTTTCCCCAGGGATGTTAACTTCCCAGAATATCCAGACTGTACCTGCCAGTTGCCTGAGTAGCCTCCACAGCTTCAAGAAAGACCCAAAGTAAAAAAGTGAAAAAATAATGGACATGCTTAGCATGGAAGTGTATGCTACAACCATGACTGAAATCTGAGCAGTATATTAACTCATTTGCTGCAGATGAGAAAACAGAGGTAGGATAAAGCCTAGGTTTTGTGGGGGTTTTTTTTTGCAGTACGTGGGCCTCTCACTGTTGTGGCCTCTCCCATTGCGGAGCACAGGCTCTGGACGCGCAGGCTCAGTGGCCATGGCTCACGGGCCCAGCCACTCCACGGCATGTGGGATCTTCCCGGACCGGGGCACGAACCATGTCCCCTGCATCGGCAGGCGGACTCGCAACCACTGCACCACCAGGGAAGCCCAAGCCTAAGTTTTAGTTATGCTGCACACCACCATGTGATCTGACTCCAGGATCTGTTTTGCTCACAGATTTTTACTTGCTTTTCAGTTAAAGCAATTATTGAAAATATTTTCACTTTATTCATTGTTAGTTTGGATTCCCTGAGCAGCAGACACCAAGATGGGATTAAACATGCAAGAGGATTATTAAGAAAATGCCTGCGAGTTAGAAAAGGAGAGGGAGCCAGATATTGGAAAAGCCATGAAGAGTGATATCACCAGGATGGCAACATTGGTCAATCCTGACTTCCCTCTCCCTCATAAGAACAACAACTAACAACTGTTGATGGACAAGACCATGAAAATAATCCTAGAACTTGGAGTTGAAGCTGAAGCAACTCTCTGTACCATAGGAACCAAAACAGACTGCATTAGAAGTGTAAAAGGAGTAGCTACACATTGACTACATTGCCCTTCCCCCAGGCCAGTACACCAAGAGGTCTCCCTTGAGCATATGTTTCCTCTAGTGGGAAAGAGAGCCGGGGGTGACATCAAGCTCTTACTGCATTGTGGACTGCTGTGCCAGAGTCTCTACTCTGTTTTCACTCCATGGGGATAGCACAGGGATCACAGAGGGATCTGTGGGGCTCAACCACTGGGAATCTGATTGATACTGCAAAGAGAGGAGGGGCTTCCAACTAACCAGCCAAGTTCCTACCTGCAGGGCTCAAGTAGTAGTCCCAACAAGTGGTTTTGCTCATCTGCAGAACCAAGTCAGGGGCAGAGTCTGACCAGGGAATTTGGCAGGGTGCAGGTCTTCTTAATTCAGGTCCCCAAACAAAGAGTTCTGCTGTCCCTAGAGCCTGGTCTGTCCATAGCCAGGCAGGAGCCTGAATCATACTCCCACTTGCTATAGAGTGTGGCCCTGAGTCCCATCTGACAGGAAGGGCTGGTGAGAATACCTGGAAGCTACATAAGCCAGCAACTATTAAGTGGAGAAGCAGGTGGAGAGAGCTATTGGCCATTAGCACAAAGCCAGTAACAGGCATGGAGGGTTCCCTTGCTACAGCCAGGTAGGGGAGTTAATTCATAGTTCCATCAGCTGCAAATTATAGCTCCTAGACCCTCCCAACCAAAAAGCCTTCTGAAAAATTTTGGAGCTGCCAGAAGTAGGCTCTTCCAGTTTCAGCCAGGCAGGAGTCAGCCCCGTTCACTGTAGAGCATGGCCCTCAGAGCAAAGCCAGTGGCCCTGTTCAACCAGGGAACTTGGGGCACAGATTGGCTTGAGTTAAGATCACAAAGAGGATTAGGAGCCTTGAAGCTGATTCTCCTGCTGCTGCTTCTCCTGCTGCACCCAGGTAGGGAAATTAATATGTAACCCCACTTACAGCTGAACACAGCCTTCAGACTACCTGACTGGGAATCCTACCAGAACACATGGGAAGCTGTGTAGGTCATTTAACAACCCTGATTACAGTGGCACTTAGAAAGCATAGCCACAGCTTTTACCTGTCTGCAGAGCAAAACCAGGACCAGGATATTTAGTACATACTCTTGCCTGATTCAGGTCCCAAAACAATGAGCTGCACAGGCCCTGGGTCCCATTCCTGCTGCCCTGCCAGGGCTGGGAAACTACTCATAGCCCCACTTACTGCTGAGTATACTACCTAGTCCCCTGTGTTTAGTAAGCCTGACGGGAGAATCCAGGCAACTACAAAGCCAATCCTATAGTCACACTTGGGCAAGGAACCAAGCCAGCAGACATGTTCAGAACCCCCAAACTGAAATTACTAGAGAAGAACTGTGTCTGCCATAGTGAACCTACAAAGTCTGGAAAAGGAAACTACTACTTACTCAGATGCACAGATACCAATGTAAGGAATCAAGGATCATGAAAATCAGGTAATTATGACAGCACCAAAGGAAGCTAATACAGCTCTAATAACTGACACTAAAGAAATAAAGAGCTATGAACTATCAGAGAATTCAGAATAATTTTCTTTAAAATGTTCAGTGAACTCCACACAACTAAATGAAATTAGAAAAGCAATGCATGAACGAAATGAGAAATTCGACAAAGAAATGGAAACCATCCAAAAAACAAAAACCCAAAAACCCCAGAAATCCTAGAGCTAAAATGTACAATAACTGAACTGAAGAATTCACTAGAGAGCTTCAAAAGCAGACTCAGCCATCAGAGGGAAGAATCAGCAACCTGGAAGATAGGACATGAAAATTGAAATTATTCAGTCAGAGGAACAAAAAGAGAAAAGAATGAAAAAGAGTAATGAAAGCTTACAGGACTTATGGGACACAATGAAAAGAAACAATATTCACATTATGGGAATTCCAGAAAAAGAGAAAGAGAAAGGGCCATAAAGTACATTTAAAGCAATAAAGGCTGAAAACTTCCCAAACCTGAGAGAGCAATAGCTATCCAGATCCAAGATGCCCAAAAGACCCCAAAAAGGTTGAACCTGAAAAGGGCTACGCTGAGATACATTAAATTGTCAAAACTCAAAGACAAAGACGGAATTTTAAAAGCAGTAACAGAAAAGAGAGAAGTTACATACTAGGAACCCCCTATCAGACTATCAGTGGATTTCTCAACAGAAACTTTTCAGGCAAGAAAAAGCACTGTCCTTCAGAAAGGAAGGTGGGATAAAGATTTTCCTCAACAAACAAAAGCTTAGGGAATTCATCATCACTAGACTTGCCTTACAGAAAACGCCAGAGAGAGTTCTTTGGAAATAAAAGGACACTAATTAACATCATAAAAACATTAAAAGGGAGTATAAAACTCACTGATAAGGGTAAATATAGTCAAAATTGGATTCTGTAATGTGTAATTCACTTACAACTCTAGTTTAAAAGTTAAAAAAACAAATGTAAAGTAAGCATAAGTACAATAATCTCTTATCAGTTACACAATACAAAAGATATGTAAATTGTAACATCAAAAACCTAAAATGTGAGGGGAAGGAGAAGTAATAGTGTAATGCTTAGGAATTCTATTGAAGTTACTAGTTTAAAACAGGGTGTTATATTTTATGTAAACCTCATGGTAATCCGCAAGGGAAAACCTGTAGTAATTACACAAAATAACATGACATGAAAATCAAAGCATACTTATACCACAAGATATCAAACAAACAAATGAAAAAGCACAACAGGATAAAAAAAGAAAGGACAATGGATCTTCTAAACAACCAGAAAACAATTAACAAAATGACAATAGTAAATTCTTATCAATAACTACTTTAAATAACTACTTTATCAATAACTATTGATAATATCTATCAATAACTATTATTCTATTCTCTAATCTGGAGTTAATCTATTCTCTAATCTGGAGAATAGATTAAATTCTCCAGTCAAAAGACATAGAATAACTGAATGGATGTAAAAATTAGATCCAACAATATGCTTCCTACAAGTGACTCACTTTAGCCTTAAAGATACACAAAGTCTGAGAGTGAAGGAATGGAAAAACATAGTTCATGTAAATGGTCACCAAAAAAAGCAGGATAGCTATACTTATATTAGAAAAAAAATAGATTTAAACTAAACATGGTAAAAACAGACAAAAAAGTAATTATATAATGATAAAGGGGTCAATATATCAAGACAATATAATAATTGTAAATATTTATGAGCCCAGGATTGGAGCAACTAAATACATAAAGCAAAAGCTAACAGAGGTAAAAGGAAAACAGCAGTACAATAATGGCTGGGAACATTAATACTCCACTCTCAATAATAGATCATTCAGACTAAGAATCAAAAAGAAGACAGTGGATATAACAATACTACAGACTATTTGTACCTAACAGACATGGACAGATCATTCTGTTTGACAGCAGCAAAATATACATTCTTAAGTGCACATAAACATCTTCTAGGATAGACCACAAAACAATTCTTAGCAAATTCAATAAGACTGAAATCATAACCGATAACTTTTCTGACCACAATGATATGAAACTAGAAATCAATAAGGAAAACAAAAATTTATGAATACCTGGATATTAACCAACACTCTACCGAACAACTAATGGACTAAGAAATTAATAGGGAAATAATAAAATATCTAGAGACATGAAAATGGAGACACTACATACCAAAACTTAAGGGATGCAGCAAAAGCAGTTCTAAGAGGAAGTTCATAGTAATAAACAATTACATTAAGAAATATCTCATCTTAACTCTATGTCTTAAGGAACTAGAAAAAGAACAAAATGAGCTCAAAGTTAGCAGAAGGAAAGAAATACAAGCAAACTTTGTTTTATTTCCTTTGCCTTATTGTGCTTTGCACATACTGCAAAATTCTGTTGCAATCTAACATGAATCAAGTCTGTCATACCCTTTCCCAACAGTATTGTTTTTAATTAAGGTATGCACATTGTTTTTTTTTTTTAAGACATAATGCTATTGTATGCTTAGTAGACTACAGTATAGTGTAAGCATAACATTTATATGCACTGGGAAACCAAAAAATGTGTGTGACTCACTTTTATGCAATATTTGCTATATTGCAGTGGTTTAGAACCAAATGTGCAATATCTCCATGGTATGCCTGTAGTAAAGATTAGCACAGAAATAAAATAGAGAACAGGAAAACAATATAAAAGATTAACCAAACTAAGAGTTGGCTCTTTGAAAAGATAAACAAAATGGACAAATCTATAGCTAGATTAACCAAGTTAAAAAAAGGAGACCCAAATAAAAATTATAAATGAAAAAGGAGACATCAAAACTGATATTACAGAAACAAATTATAAGAGGCTACTATGAACAACTATACACCAACAAATGAGACAACCTAGAAGAAATGGAAAACTTCTTAGAAACATATAAACTACCAAGACTGAATCAGGAAGAAATAGGAAGTCTGAATACATCAATTAATAGTAAGGCGACTGAATCAGTAATCTAAAATATCCCAGTGGGGAAGATCCTAGGACCAACTTTACCACACATTTAAAGAATTAATGCTAATTCTTCTCTAACGCTTCCAAAAAACTGAAGAGGAGGGAACACTCCCAAATTCATTCACAGTGTCAGCATCATCCAAAGTCGGAGAGTATGCTTCCAGAAAGTATGCTTCCAGGGATATTGGTCTGTAGAAAACTACAGACCAATATTCCTGATGAATACAGATGCCAATATTCTGAATAAAATACTAGCAAACTGAATTTAACAGCGTTTTAAAAGGATTATTTACTGTGATCAAGTGGGATTTTTACTTGGGATGTGACATATGGAAATCAATTCAACATATGAAAATCAGTCAATGTGATATATCACATTAACAATAAAAAAAGATTATACGATCATCTCAATACATGCAGAAAAAGCATTTGACAATATTCAACACTTGTTCATGATAAAAACTCTTAACAAATCAGGTATAGAAGAAACCTCAACATAATAAACGATGTATATGATAAGCCCACAGCTGACATCATACTCATTAGTGAAAGGTTAAAAGCTTTTCCTCTAAGATCAGGAATAAGACAAGGATGCCCACTGTCACCATTTCTATTCAACATAGTTCTGAAAATCCTTGCCAGAGCAATCAAACAATACAAAGAAATAATAGGCATCAGAATGGGAAAGGAAGAAGTAAAATTTTCTCTGTTTGCAGATGAACTAATTTTACATATAGAAAATCCTAAATACTCCACCAGAAAATTGTTAGATCTAATAAAATATTCAGTAAAGTTACAGGATACACAATATATCAAAAATTAGTAGCATTTCTATACACTAACAATGAATTATCTGAAAAAGAAAATGATCCCATTTGTGATAGCATCAAAACAATAAAATACTTTGGAATAAACTTAACCAGGGAGGTGAAAGACCTCTTACTCTGAAAACTGCAAGACATTGATGACAGGAAATCATAGACAACTAAACAAATGGAAAGGTACCCCATGTCCATGGATTGGAAGAATTAATATTGTTAAAATAACCATACTATCTAAGGCATCTACACATTCAATGCAATCCCTATTAAAATACCAATGGAATTTGTCACAGAACTAGAACAAATTATTCTAAAATTTGCATAAAAACTCAGAAGACCCCAAATAGACAAAACATTCTTGAGAAAGAAGAACAAAGTGTGAGGCATCACACTTCCTGATCTCGAGTTATACTGTAAAGCTACACTAATCAAAACAGTGTAGTACTGTCATAAATACAGACAAATAGACCTATGGAACAGAATTGAGAGCCCAGAAATAAACCCAAGCATATACAATCAACTAGTATTTGACAAGGGAGCCAAGAATACTCAATGGAGGAAAAGGCAGTCTCTTCAATAAATGGTGCTGGGAAAATTGGATATTCACATGTAAGAGAATGAAACTAGACCCATCTCTTATACCACTCACAAAAATAAACTAAAAATGGATTAAAGACTTAAACATAAGACATGAAGCCATTAACTCCTAGAGGAAAAAAATCTTGACATGGGTATTGGCAATGAATTTTGGGTATGACACCTAAAACATAAGCAATAAAAAAAAAAGTGGGACTACCTCAAACTAAAAATCATCTTCACAGCAAAAGAAACAATCAACAAATGAAAAGACAACCTATTGAGTGGGGAAAATATTTGCAAACCATATATCTGATAAAAAATTAATATCCAAAATATATAAAGAACTCATTCAACTCAATAGCAAAAAACCAAATCCAATTAAAAAATGGGCAAAGACCTGAATAGATATTTCTCCAAAGAAGACAGGAAAGGCCAATAGGTACATGAAAAGATGTTCAATATCACTAGTCATTAAGGAAATGCAAATCAAAACCATGATGTGATATCACCTCATGCCTGTTAGGACAAATGCTAGCAAGGATGTGGAGAATAAAGAACCCTTGTGCACTGTTGGTGGGATATAAACTGGTACAGCCACTTTGGAAAACAGGATGGAGGATCCTCAAAAAATTAAAAATGGAAATATCATATGATCTAGTAATTATATTTCTGGGAATACATCCAGAGAAAATGAAAACACTAGCTCAAATAGATATTGGCATCCCCATGTTCATAGCAGCTTTATTTACAATAGCCATGACATGGAAACAACTTAAGCACCTATTGATGGCTAAATGGATAAAGAAGTTGTGGTTTTATATACAATGGAATATTATTCAGCCATGGATAAAGAATTTGTGGTTTTATATATAATGGAATATTATTGAGCCATAAAACCAAGGAAATCTTGCCATTTGCAAACACATGGTTGGACCTTGAGGGTGTTATGCTAAGTGAAATAAGTGAGACAGTGACAGACAAATACTGTATTATCTTACTTATATGGGGAATCTTAAAAAAAAAAAAAAAACTTTTGGAAAAAGGTATCAGATTTGTTTTAACCATAGCAGGGAAAGGTTGACATGGAGAAAGGTGGTCAAAAGGTACAAACTTCCAATTACAAGACAAAGAAGTACTAGGGATGTAATGTACAGCATGATGACTGTAGTTAACACTGCTGTATGATATATCTGAAAATAGTTAAAAGAGTAAATCCTAAGAGTTCTCATCACAAGGAAATTTTTTCTCTCTTTTATTGTAACTATATGAGATAATGGACACTAACAAAACTTATTACAGTAATCATTTCACAATATATGTAAGTCAAACCATTATGCTGTGCACCTTAAACTTTTACAGTGACACATGTAAATTATATCACTATAAAACTGGGGGAAAAAGCCATCAGACCATGAGGTACATTCACTCTTGTGGAAGAGGAGGGGAGGAAGGAATATGGGACAGAAAAGACCTTGAGACTAGAACAGAGTTTTAAGATAATTTTGGCAAAGTTGATGAGCAGTCTTCAAACCGAGTTACCCATTAATATAGTCCTGAATTTCTCAGGGATGGGCCTGCCTCAGTACCCCTACCAGGCTCAGTTACCAGCTGGGGACAGCCTGTCAGAAGCATGGCTTTGGTACCAACTTATTGATGGATTTCAGAGAGAATCAGCAGGTGCCAGTTAATTACACTCCCTGCACTGAGAAAGCTGAGAGGCAAATTTTCATCACCATGTTTATCCTTTTGGAAAATGAAGGGGCAATATTGTGAATCAAAATAAGGTATCAGCTCTTCATATTTTACTTATATCAAGTAGAAGGCAGTACACTCTGATCCTTCTAGAAGGCTCTACTCAAATTCTACCTAAAAGAGAGAGAGTGTTGCATTCATCCTTAAGAGATCACAGGTTTCCCCACTGTGGAACCATGAATTGGTACAGCTCCCAAAATATACTGGAGCTGGTACAGCTCCAGCTCAGTTCTAAGAAGTATATAGAACACCTTGGACCCCAGAACAGAAGAACCTAGGAGCAGAAACTCTATCCATGAAGTTTATTTCTGTATCTGGAGTGTCTAACCATTCACATAACTCATGTTTTGCTGGCACTTACTGTTAAAGTATTTTTTGCCCCCCTAAAATATCCTTTTTCTATATTGTCTCCTAGAGTCTCTAGGGAATATCCTTCATCTTCATGACCAAATTCTGTTAGCTACTACAAAGCATTTGATTTTTTAACTTCTTCCATTCCAGTCACCTTCCACTGGACACCACCAACACTTACTTCTTGCAGCTATTTTTGGGGGGGTTCTAGGATGCCAAAACTGTGTGTGAATGCTTTAGTGAAATAAAGCCATATGTATTCATGCAGAAATGAAGAGAAGGGCTCTCTCTGTTTAAAGTTGAATATTTATATATTAATTAAAATTATTCAAAAGGTAAAATATTATTCTTGTGATACCAAGGTTTATAGAAATTTCAGTGGAAAAGATTTTGTCAGCACTTTCATATGGTTCTTTTCCCTCTCTATTAGAAGGAGATAATAAGAGTTCACTAGGAATTATGTCAAAAGACAAATCTTTGGATTCAAAGAACTGGAAAGATATCCCATGCTCTTGGATTGGAAGTATTAATATTGTTAAAATGGCCATACTACCCAAAGCAATCTACAGATTTAATGCAATCCCTATCAAAATACCCATGACGTCTTTCACAGAACTAGAACAAATAATCCTAAAATTTATATGGAACCACAAAAGGCCCAGAATTGTTAAAGCAATCCTGAGGAAAAAGAACAAAGCTAGAGGCATAACACTTCCAGATTTCAGACTATATTACAAAGTTATGGTAATCACAACAGTGTGATATTCACACAAAACAGATATATAGATCAATGGAACAGAATAGAGTGCCCAGAAACAAATCCCACACCCTATGGTCAATTAGTCTATGACATAGGAGGCAAGAATATTCAATGGAGGAAAGACAGTCTCTTCAACAGGTGGTGTTGGGAAAGCTGTACACCTACATGTAAACCAATGAATCTAGAACACTGCCTCACACCATATACAAAAATAAACTCAAAATGGTTTAAAGACCTAAATATAAGACATGACACCATAAAAATCCTAGAAGAGAACATAGACAAAACATTCTCTGACATAAATAGTAGCAATATTTCCTTAGATCAGACTCCTAAGATGATATAAATAAAAGCAAAAATAAACAAATGAGACTTAGTCAAACTTAAAAGCTTTCCCACAGCAAAGGAAACCATCAACAAAGAAAAGACAACCTCCAAAACGGGGAAAGATATTTGCAAACAATGTGACTGACAAGGGGTTAATATCCAAAATATACAAACAGCTTATATAATACTGAAAAAACAGCCCAATCAAAAAATAGCCAGAAAACCTAAATAGACATTTCTCCAAAGAAGACATACAGATGGCCAACGGGTGCATGAACAGATGCCCAGTATCACTAATTATTAGAGAAATGGAAGTCAAAACCACAATGAGGTATCACTTCAAACCAGTCAGAATGGCCATCACCAAAAAGTCTACAAATAATAAATGCTGGAGAGGGTGTGAGAAAAGGGAACCCTCCTACACTGTTGGTGGGACTGTAAATTGGTGCAGCCACTATAGAAAACAGTATGGAGCTTCCTTAAAAAACTAAAAATAGAGCTGCCACATAATCCATCAATCCCACTCCTGGGCATGTATCCAGAAAAAATGGGAACTTTTATTTTTTTAATTTATTTTATTTATTTATTTTTGGCATAGGGTCTTTGTTGTTGCTTGTGGGCTTTCTCTAGGTGTGTTGCAATGCGTGGGCTTCTCATTGTGGTGCCTTCTCTTGTTGCGGAGCACGGGTTCTAGATGTGCGGGCTTCAGTAGTTGTGGTGGGCAGGCTCAGTAGTTGTGGCCCACGGACTTAGTTGCTCCGCAGCATATGGGATCTTCCCGGACCAGGGCTCGAACCCATGTTCCCTGCATTGGCAGGCGGATTCTTAACCACTGCACCACCAGGGAAGCCCGCAAAAATGGAAACTCTTAATTTGAAAAGACACATGCTCTCCAATGTTCATAGCAGCACTATTTACAATAGTGAAGACATGGAAGCAACTCAAGTGCCAATCAACAGACTATTTGCTTAAGATGTGGTATATTCAGACAATAGAATATTACTCAGGCATAAAAAGGAATGAAATATTGCTGTTTGCAGCAACATGGATGGACCTAGAGAATATTACACTTACTGAAGTAAGTCAGACAAAGACAAATACTATATGATATCACTTATAGGTGGAATCTAAAAATAATACAAACAAATCTGTATACAAAATAAAAATGGACTCAGATATAGAAAACAAACTTACAGTTACAAAGGGGAGAGGGAGGATGGGGCAAATTAGGGGTATGGGATTAACAGATATTAACTACTATGCATAAAATAGATAAGCAACAAGGATTTACTGTATAGCACAGGGAATTATATCCAATATCTTACAATAACCTATAGTGGACTATAATCTTAAAAAATAACTGAATCACTTTGCTGTATGCCTGAAACCAACATAAAACTGTAAATCAACTATATTTCAATAAAAAAGACAAATCTTTGGAAAAAATACCATACTGTACTCATGCTTTCCTTTCCCCATTATCATTAATTCTTACTGGGCCAAGCTTGTATGCGTGACTGCCTCTTTTCTGAGGATGACTCCTCCCCTAGGAGACTCCCCAATTCTTCCTGCAAAGATCACTGCTGTGGCCCATCCTACCAGTTTGCTAGCCATGCCCTGGCATCGTGTGATCCCAGTGGTGGACAGGCTCAGGCAGCAACCTCTGCTGTATATGAGCTCCTCTAGTTACTACTCCAGACAGCTTACAGCCTTTCATACCTGGTGTGCCATTTCATTTCTTCTCCTACGCAGCCCTGTTTTTTTTTTCTACTAGAGTTATCAGAGTGTTCCCTAACTGATTATATCCCTGAGCACAATGATAAAAATGTATTCTTAACTCAAAGGGAGATAACCCACGTCAAACTGATTCTACTTTAATCCATTTGGCTCTCTCTTTTCGTCTATGCCCGCCTACAGAAATTCAATTGAATTCTCACATTCATCTTAAAAGCTATAGAACACAGAAAAAAATAACACTTAGTCATTCATCAAAGAAAACTGAGCAAAATGTACAGTGCATTTTGGGTTGAGTACATTGTATTTTTATGAAATAAATGCCAATAGTAATGAAAATGAAAATAACAGTTACCTTTTATTGATATCTCCTTTGTGCTGGGCACTTTATGTGCACTATTTCTAATTCTTACATTTACCCTGCGAGATAGATATGCTTATCATCCCATTGTATCCATGTGGAAATTGAGGGCTACTTCTCCCAACTTTGCAATTAGGTAGTTGCTGGTATTTGGGTTGTTCCTAAACACAGTCCTTCACATTGTTTCATTTAATAAATACTAAGCACCTAGGATGTGTGAGGAAAACTTAATGAACTAATCATGGTGGGATTACCTTGAAGATCTCTCCCAAGTCTGAGGGTCTAATTACCGGAGAGTTCCAATTCATGTTATGCAGAATCCTAGGGTTCTTCTGAGGTACCTCTGAAGATGCAAGGGGACCTGGGGACAGATTTTGGGGTAGTATGTTTATGTTTGTATTTATTAATATTTGTTTTATACAGTGAGGTTCCACATAAGATGCATTTAAAAAATCTGAGAGCCACTGATACATGCATTAAGTATTAAAGGAGTTTAGAAAAAATCTCACAATTCCTTCAAGTTTCCTCTTAAATTTATCTGTGTCTCATTGTGTTTGGTGGACCAATCATAGCAAAATGAGTCCTCCTCTTTCAAATTCCCTCTCCCTTGATTCCTGGTCACTTTCTGGATCATAGAAACACACAGTGTTTAAGAGCACAAGCAATGTATCACACTGCTTGCCTTAGAAGTTTGGCTCTACTACTTACTACTATCTGTTTGACCTTGAGCAGTTTATTCAACCTAAGCATGTTTTCTCATCTGTAAAATGGGAAGAATCATAGTACCTTGTCACAAGGTTGTTATGAGGATGAGATTAATATAAAACATATAAATGCCTCTCATATTGTAAGGGATCAATAACTGTTAGCTATAATTATTAAATGTCTGCCTTACTAAAGCCTCCTTTAAGACATGACAATAAGGCCATCCTTAATAAGTTGCTGTATACCTCAATTTCAGTCACTGGATTTGAGTTCTTTACTTTCTGGTCACGTGGTCTATGGTATAATTTGTATTCTTCACTGATACAATTTGCTATTCTATTGCTCTCACTGCATAGTTTTCTGGAACTACTGGCTCTGGCAGCTGCAACTTTTTGAATACTTTCTTGAATATTATTTATTTTTTAATATTTATAATATATAAGATATATTTCAGTAGTCTTCTGTATAATTCCCTCTTCGTCATCATAATGTATTTATAAGCACCTCAGAAATATGAACAACAGTGCCTTCAAGTTACTTTCAAACCTTAGGGTGGACACACCTTCCTGTGTGAATGTGTTTAATATTGCTGTGGACTTGATTTAGATAACTACAGTCTCTAATTTTTTCAGACTTCTGTCTTTTAGCCATTTTATTCAGGAACTTTTTTTTTTTTTTGCCATAAATATGGTCCTTCAGAGAGATTTGCTGGAGAAGGGCTGGATTTCTTCAAATTTATTCACTATATAATGGAAGGTCCCTGCCCAGGAGAACAGCCTGGTGATTGTTTAGTGATAATCCAGCACATCTTCAATTGAGGCCTTTATTCATAAAAAGAATAACTGTTTCTTATTTTTTAATATTTTAGTTTTTGCTTGAGTGCTTGAAACTCCATTTTCTTGGGCCCCAGATATAATGCCACTGTCTAGGCCTCCTGGGTTTGTTTTCATCGGCCTTCTGAATAAAACTGATGAACTTCATGGAAACACTACTATTTATTTTGTGTTTCTGAATACTGAAGTAACATAATGGAACCAAAATACTATACTGTTTATCAAAGAGTAAATCTTTAGAGCTCAGATCATCTATCTTTCCATATGTAGTTAATCACCAGAAAAAAAGAGATTTTTGTTCAGGTAGGAGCTATACTCATTGGATTTAAAATTTTAAATCATCCAAAATTATTCTGAAAAGTGCTGGAATTAAAATAAGCTCTCTTACTTATTGTCTTATTACATATCCTCTGAAAATCCTTCATGAATCCATGCTTTTGTTTCTTAAGCCAAATTGATGATATTTGGAGAATTATTTTTATTTTTTACTTTGAAGATGATATATCACATTGCTTAAGATACCTTTGTGTAGCTACCTTTTTCATGATCCTGCTCTTCACACAAAGATCATTCTTGGTTTAGTGATCTATCAATAATAGGATAATTGACTTAAAAATAGCTTCATTGCTGGATAATATTTGCACACATTGGAAAATTCTCCTCTAAGCACTAATGGAAACTTCAAGTGAATAGATCACATTCTTAAAGAGGTACGCCTACCACCACATTGGGGTTAGGCAAAAACGGACAAAGAAACATGCTTAAGATGAGTATAAGAGAAATCAGTAGCAGAATGTGTCACAAAAGGCATACCAGGGATATATCAAGGAACTGCAAAGGCTACAATCCAGGGAAGTAACTGGAATTGGAAAACAGAATATGGCCAGCTATCAGGAGTCACTTGAGTGGTTGGATTGATGGTCAGCTTGTTATATTATGTTTAGCAATTTCCTTTTGCCTAGAGACATTCCAATTTGGTCAGTCCAGTTTTCAGCAACATTAACCTGTCATATCTTAAAAGTGCACCATTGGTATCTGAAACAAAGTGTTACTTTTTCAGACTCATTTTGAAGGAGTTCTATTCTAACTTTTACTTGTCCCTACCATTAAAGTCTTATAAGTCAATCATCTTCAATAATGAAGGCTTCTTCTTAATTGGTGCTATTCTTCCATCCTGAAAATATCCTTGACAGTGCAATAATGGCAATACACAGAGGGCTTCAGTTCAACCTTTCCTTATATTCAGACTCCACATTAAAATAATGGTGTCTAGAGATCTCATGTCAGAGATAACTAATACAGCTCTGATACTTAAGAGCACAAGTTTTGAAAAACAACTAGAAGCAACCGACGTCATTTTGTAAAGGACTCTGTTATGAAGCAAAATTCTCAGCAGTAGTCCAGAAAATTAATATGAATACTTGATCAGTGCTCCTTGACTACTTCCCATAGAGAGAGGTAGTGATAGATACCCGTGGTAATTGGAGTGGCTTTGATTTGATTATATTAATCATTTATATGACAGGATCAAGTGTGTCAGAAAATTTATTTTAGAGCCTGTATTTATGTGAACAATCTATACATTTTCACCATGTAGGGTAAATAAGATAACAGTGATCTGTCATTTGAAATAACAACCATATTTGCTTATGAAAGGTAATATTTTTAATCAGATAACACACTAGTGAGTAGTATGAAATTCTCAATTTGTCTACTTATAAGAGCATGATTTGGGTCCAAAATTAATTGTATGATTTAGTGAACCTGACAAAATTTTAGTGTAGCTGGCACAACAAAATTTACCATCTGCCAAGGCAGGTGGCATTGGACATTTGAATCACATGTTGCTTTTTCCTATGTGAATATATAAGGAGTGTTTATATGCATAGTCAGGAGACTTGAGTAAAATATCCAGCTGATGTAGTTAATGTCATAGAGTTTTCCTTAGAAAAAGAAGGCATTGTTGTGATCAATACAAATGAAGAGACATTGCCTTGGAGTAGATGTCTCAATTCCAGGAAAAACAGGGATTATTGTGACCACCTTTCTCTCTTTCACACAAAAGTATGTTTACCTAAACAATATTCATTTATAAGATTATTAAGTGCCTATGAATTTTCAGGCATTTTGCTAGGTGCTATCTATCTATCTATTGATTTTTCCTTTCAGGGAGCTTATAGTCTAGAAATAAGATTATCAAGTACCTTGATAATTACAATATGATGGCATTGGATTAGGCATATGTGTTTGGTGCAATAAGAACTGTACCTAATCTACATTGGGATGGGTGAGGAAGGGAAGCTTCTGGGGTGATGAGGTGACACATGAGCTAAGTCATGGAAAACTAATGGGGTCATCTACAAAAAGGGAGGGTTGTGTGGTTGGTGGTATTCCAGGAAGATAGAGTCACACCTACATAAGCCAGTATGAGAGAAGGTAGGGTACATTGGACAAATCTAAATTTTCTTAGTGTGAAAGAAGATGGGTGTCCTGAAATCTTTCTATGATGTATGGAAAGTGTTGATCTCAAAGCAAAAAAAAAAAAAAAAAACACTAAACATCTTCCTACTCCTGGAATACCTAAAAAGATTATCTCTAGACATTACTGGAAAAAAAATCTCAAGAACAAAACAGAATTTCTGAAGAGAGAGGCTTTACTTAAAATATAAGGGCTCTTTGGTTCCTGTAGTAGCTTTTTTGTAGTTGGACAGAGTCAGCAGGTCCCCCTACAAGGACAGCAAACATATATATAGACTTGATGTCCCGAATAAGGGTGGTTTTTAGTTCCAGCATACGAAATGACTTTAGAATCTCACTTAAATGTAAGAACTCATGAAGTTCTGAGAAGGTATTACCAGTCCAGTTATATTTTCAATTCTATTCTATTCAACAAGCATTTATTGAACATCATTTTTGTGGAAGGGGCAAAGGACAGGAATACAAAAATGTACATTGTATGGAAATTTCTCCTCAAAGAAGGTTAATAGCAATAAACATACTAAGAATAGTACATAATATGCAGATATAAAACACATGAGAAAATGAGTAACTGCCAAAAAAACTTGAGAAGACTTAATTAAGGAGGTAGCAAGTTTGGGAACAAAAACAATTTTAGGACTATAAACAGAGAGTCCAAGGTTGAGTAATTTTTACTTTCTATGCAGCAGCCACGGAGTCTTATGAAACAAATCAGGTCACATTACACTTCTTCTATAGAAAGAAAGAAAAAAAGATACAAAAACAATTTTTTGAACCACTAGATGGCTAAGATTTTTCAGGTTCCCATTAAGGCTAAATTTTCATTTCTAGTTTTAGATGAATAAAGATAAAACCCCAGAATCTGATGGAACAAATTAGGCTGTTTCTTAAGTCAACAATTTCCTATAGTCAGGACTTCCTAATAGTATGAAGGCCACTGACAAAGATGCCTATGAGAATGTTTGTTCCAAATTGGCCTTTGTCACACTGCATGTTCACGGCAGAGTTTCCAGCAATACCAATGGAGTCAATACAACTTCATTTATAAAACTAAAAATTGTGATCTTGAGACAAATGGTCATGTAGTCCCAATAAATGTGGTAAAAGATCATCTGAGATAATGTATATAAAAATATTTTTACTAATAATACTGAATGATAATCAGAGTTGACTTCTAAATTTAGGTTTCTATCCTTTCAAATTAAGTTGAAAATATGGCACTACTTAAGAGATATTTTGCCCAAACACTTGAGAATATGATCCTCCTTCAAATCCCCATAGTTATGGGGAAAATTAAGACCACTTGATTTTATGTAATGAACACAGCCTTCACAACTTGTGGGCTCTATTTTGTTGCATTGTAAAATGCAGCCTTGCTTCAAGTGGCATCACTTATTGAAGAATCCTGTGCTCATAAATTTGCAACACATTCATGGACACAAATCTCCACATTTTAAGTAGAGGATAACATTTCTAGATGGATCTGTGAATATTCTATAGTGTTCAATTCTTGTTGCCATAACTTTCTACCAGAACTTGTCAGGAGATATTTGCATTAGAAGATATTCCTTTATCCAATGACATATATGAGTATGGCCTATTTTTGAGCTATGATAAGTATTAAATTTGATCAAGAAAAGTTTAACATAACCAACCTATTTATGAAATACACAGTTCAAAATATCTAAGGAATTTCCAAACTTATAGTTGAAAGTTAGAACAATACTGTGATGTAAGCAGAATTCCCTCATAATTCTTCTGATTCAATTTTAACTGATAAATCATTAAACACTGACCCTTGGTATTAGTGATGAATGTGCTTTTAGTGATCTTCATGTTGTTTAAACATTATAGTCTTAAGTAAACATGATGAACAATAATAAACTTAGGACTGCATACACCATTAGTATCAGAGAACAGCTATGTTGGAGGATTCTTATTTAGTTTGCTTCCAGAAAGAACAAAGGCCTCTCAGCATATGAACCTCAGGAAAGAGGTTTTCTAAAATGTCTCTTCAATAAAAAAAAAAACAAAACACCTTTTTAAATAAAAGGATATCTTTCATGGGAATAGCACTTTATATCTTTATGAAGTGTTGTACAATAGTTATTATTCTCTTTGATCCAATGAACAATATTACAAGAATGCAGGGCAGAGGTTACTATTAACTTTTTACATGAAAGATAAAAATATAAATAAAAAGAGTTGAATGAGGTAAAGTGACTCATTTTAGGACTAATTACTAGTAAGCTGTATTTACTGGTACTAGAATCTGCAGTGTTTTCTTCCTAAAAGCATGTTTGTTTTAAAATAACCTATATTTCCTCAGCTTCTGTGTTCTCTTGCATCTAATAGCCTGCACCTGTGATTCTTTTTGGAGGCTGTCCAAGGGCTACTGGAGCCACTTTGCCTGTTCACACAGATTGTCGGAGATGCTGGGATTTTATGTATCGCCTGGGATGCTCAGAGTCAATATAGGGCAGGAGTCCAGCCCAGCTTGCTTACTTGAGTCAGGACAAACTGGGGTGTAATTTACACTCCAGAGCTCCCTGTGGGGATCAGGCTGATGCTAGGCCTTTTCTGCAATCACAAGCTGTTTGGCTTTTTCCACTTCCTACTTTTCCTTCTATCAGCACTTACTGTTTATTGTTGGTAACATTTCCTTAATAGATCATTTGCACAGGAATCCTCTTCTCAGAGTTAGCTTTTTCAGAACTCAGACTAAGAAATTAACTAATAAAATGGAGGAATGGATAGTTTAAATATCCATTCTAAGGGCACACACTTCATAAATGAGGGAGATAGAAATCAAATCTAAGTAAAGAACCATCATATTTTTGTTCTTTCCGTTGGTTCATGACCAGAGACTAGAAGATGTTAAAGTTTTTACTTTGTCACAAATTTACTTAACCTCTTTGAGCCTGTTTTTTTAAAATATGTAACCTGGGAGATAATAGCAACTGCTCAGACTGTTGCATACAGGTATTGTGATAATCAAATAAATTAATAGAGAAATATTTTTACACTATATAATACTCCAACAGTGTTTTCCAAAATGTAAAAATAAATAAAATGTAGATTTCTAGGATGCACAGATCCTCCCCTTGACTGTACAGACTCTTATTAATAGGTACATTAGCATTAGAGAACCTGCATTTTAACAAGTCCTTTAGTTGATTTAGCTGAAGATTGTCCAAGGTACACAGTTTGAGAAACATTGAACTGTTCAAGATGAGTTGATGCTATCATCATAATCATCATCATCATCTACATAGAATAGTCTTAATTTCTTTGACTTATCTGCATAACATCTAATATTTTGTTACTGTTTTAATGTTATTAATTCATTGATTTTCCCCATTATTATCTTCTCTCTACTTCTTAGCTGACAAGAGCAAAATGTTTATAATTTACTCAAAGCAAGCCAAACAAAACAAAACAAAGTAAATCCAACAGGAAGACTAAGCAAGCACATCAACAAACACTTGAAAATGACAAGAAGGAAATTCTCAAAAATTGGTTTTGAGTTGTTTTTCATACAGATGGTGCTCACTGATTAGCTACTGATATTAAAAAATATAGTGAAAAAATTCCCTGTGACAGTTTAAAAAATGAATTTAGCTAAAACACTCATCAAGTCATGAGCATAATTAGTCATTCAAGAGTTAGGTAAGAAACACACAAAATTTAAAGTACTTATAACTCCTAAGTTTTGGATCTTGTGCCACTTTTGTAGTTGAAGCTTATTTAGGTAATATATCATAGACACAGGGATCACCAATTAGATCAATACTACATGACTCTCATTGCCAGTTTGTTCTTTTTGTCTTTATAAATGTTAAGGTAGATCCCTAGTTTCAATTCTAGGCACCAGAATTTTAAAATTGTATCTAAAATGTTTTAAGCATCTAACTGCAAGTATATTCATGTGTTTCTTTAAATTCACACATGATACAAATTGTTCCAGTTAGTAAAGTTTTAAACCATTAAATTACAAAACAATAACTTAATTCTGTTAGGGGGAATGGAAGCAGTATATAATTTAATGTAGACAAATCAAGTGATTTCATGCTTTCTCCATGCTGATGTCTCCCAAATTTACATCTCCAGTACAGAACTCTCCTGAACACCAGACTCACATAACCAACTGCTTAAATAGTGCGTGTGATAGGCATCTCAAAATCAACATGTCCACAAATGAACCCTTGACTTATCCCTTAGGTTTCTTCCATCCCACTCTTCTACATCATTCTACCAGTTGCTAGAGACCATTCAATCAATCAACCAACAAAACCCGAAAATTCCAAACAAATTTGGACTCTTATTACTCCACTCTTCCTCTCATATCCCATATCTAATCTGTCTTGTCATAGTGATCTGTTAAAATATGTAACACATATCCTGTCATTTCCCAGAACTTTGCAATGACTCCCCATTTCACTCAAAATAAAAGAAAATAATCATTATAATGTTCTACATATTTCTAAATGACACAAAACCATCCTCTATTAGCTTCAAGACTTCATCACCTATGACTCTCCATGTTGCTTACTCTGATCCAACTGAATTGACCACTGGCTCATTCTTGCTGTTCCTTGAACATACCTGAAATGCTCTCTTCTTTGGGCCTTTCCATTGGCTGTTGTTTTAGTCTGCAGTGATTGCCTTTAGATATTCAATGGCTTTCCTCTTCTGAATCCTTTCTTTTCAATGTTATTTCTCAACATATCTTATCATTATCATCTTATTTAAAATTGTCTCCTCACACCACCAATATGATCTCTCTCATTCCCTTCTAATTTTTCTTTTTTTATGATGGCTCTGATCATCTTTTTACATATTATAGAATTAAATTACTTTGCTTGTTTACTTTTTACCTACCTATAAAAATAATTGGCACATGGTAACTAATCAATCAGCATTTATTGAATGAATAAATTTATGAAAATGGAGAACTAAGGAATACCATACATTTGAGGAAAACAAATAGTAATAGAAAAGGCTCTAAGCAGGGTAAACATAAGACTTGTTTCTGATGGAAATAGATAATCTGGGTAATATGAAAGAACATTAAACTATTCCAATGAGAATCCTCAGTTGTGAGATATTTAATCTATTAATATTGGAAAGCTATAAAATAATAGAATCAGAGAACAAGAACAAAGTCTTGGAAAAAATAAAGATGATGAAATTAAAAACAAACAAAATAAAAATACAGAAGATTTTTAAGAAGAGCTGTTGAAAACTTCCCAGGATATAGTGCAACAAGATAGGAGAAGCAAAGTATAAGACAAAAATTAAGGAATGTAGAGGATGAATTTAAGAGGTCCAATTTTCATGACTGGAATTCCAGAAAGGGGACACAGTGAAAAATAAAAGAAAGAATTAAATAAATAATAAGAGTTTCTACAACTGAAGAAATATAAAAATATTCAGATTGAAAGAAGTCAGAGGACTTCATGTAGGATAAATATAAAAATACATAGCACCCCTCAAGAACTTTCAGATCATCTAACAAAATGGAAGCCTCTATAATTTTCCACAAAAACGAATAATTGGAAAAACAAGTTACTCAAGAAGAAACAGGAATCAGATTGGTGTCATCCACTCATATTTAGTAATAGAGTCTAGAATAAAATAAAGCAAATCCTTCAAAGACATGGAAAATTCTATACTTAGTCAAAATTTATTGAACCCTAAAATGTTATCTCCTATTTAACTTTTTTTGAAAAAAATTTATGAAATTTTTTTCCCTGGAAATGAGGGATGTCAAATATGCAGTCAAGCAATTTAGAACTTCAAATGGAATGTCTTCAAAAAGAGCATTTCACAAAGATCATTTACACAGTACTCATTCACTTCTCCTCCAAATTTGAAGTTTTAGGAAAAAAAAGGTCTGTAAAGAAATTTGTGGTCCAGATATGACATTTGCTATAAATTTTAGCATTAATTGTTAATTCAATGACAAATCAAGCTGGGATTTTGATCCAGACTGGACTAAATCTTTCAATTTAGGGTGCATCAACATTCTACAATTTTTAATCTACTGATGCATAAAAATGGTCTATCATTCTATTCCAGGGTTTCTCAATCTTGACACTATTGACACTTTGAATCAGATAATTCTTTGTTCTGAAGGGCTGTCCTGCACATTATAAGTCGTTAAGGCAGTACAACCAACCCTGCCCAATTATGACAATGAATAATGTCTCTAAACATTGCTAAATGCTCTCCTGGGGGCGAAACTATCTCCAATTCAGAAAAACTATTCTAAAGCTCTACACGTGCTAGAGCTCAGAGAAAAAGGGTAAAATATAGAACAAAGCACTTGAGAATTGTGGGAAAGTAACAAATGGCCTGGCAGATAATATAAGACTCAAAAGAAAAGGAGAGTTATGATCAAAAGTGACAGCAAAGATATTTGGGGAGATAATGGCCAAAATTCTGTCCCAAATTAATAAAAGATTATGAAGCTTGGTGAAACTCAGCAGGATAAATACGAAGATTACCAAAAACATATACTGGATAAAAGGCTTAAAACTAAAATTAAATAGAAAATCTTAAATGTACCAGAGGAAAAAAGTCATATTCAAAGGAATAACAAGAATAGCTGCTGTTTTTTCATCATAAGCAACAAAACCCAGAAGACAATTGAATAACATCCTTACAATGCTGAAAAAACAAAACAGAATTATATACTCAGTGAAAATTTCTTCCAAAAAATGAAGGTTAAATAAAGACAATTTTAGGAAAATCTGAAAATTTTATCATTAGGAGCTAGCACTATAAGAAATATTAGTTCTTTCAGCTGAAGAGCAATGATTCCAGATTGGAAGCCTGGATCTTCAGAGATAAATGAAATTGCCGGAAATAGTAAATATATATGCTTTTTAAAAAAGACTAATGATTGCTTAAAACACAAATAATTACAGCAGTGTGGTAGAGTTTATAAGGTGTAGAAATGAAGACAACAATAAGATAAATGGCAGAAAGGTGGATAAATACAGTTTTACTCTTATAAGGTTCTTACATATTATATGGTAGAATGTTAAGTGCAGATGTGCTGTGATGGGCTAAGGATGCATTTGCAATCCCCATGGCAAACAAATATAATACTACCAAAAAAGTAGAAAACAACTAGGTTGTAAACATAAACTTAGCAGTATCTGCAATTACATTGAGAAATAACTGTCTTTATACCTGATGACATGATTTTGTACATAGTAAATCTATATGTATCTGTAAACAAACATAATAATAAATACATTAATCAAGGTAAGTGTCTATACAACAGAAATAAACTGTATTTCTATATACTTGCAATAAACATTTGGAAACTTTAAAAAAATGTCATTTACAGTGGCATCAAATATTCCATCAAATACATGAACACAAGTTTAATTTTAAGAAATGTGAAACTTCTACACTTAAAACTGCAAAAAAAATGCTGACAGAAATTACAGAATATCTAAATAAATCAAGATATATTTTGTGTTCATGGATTCGAAGATTCAATATTGTTAAAATGTTAATTTTCCCCAAGTTGATTTGTAGATTTGATGCAATCCCACTCAAAGTTCCAAAAGGATTTTCTTTTGTAAATATTATCAAGCAAACTCTAAAATTTATATTGAAGTGCAAAGGCCTTAGCCAAAATGATATTGGAAAAGAGAAAAAAAATAACATAATTGAAGGTTTTATATTACATGATTTCAAGAAAGTCTATAAAGACACAGCAATTAAGATAGTGTGGTTGGCACAGTGACACTTATATAGATCAATGAACAGAATAGAGTCCAGAAGTAGACCACATAGATGGCAAAATGATTCAACAGGTGAAGTAAAGCATTTTCAAGCATTTCAGGTGGCTCTGGAACATGTGGATCTGTGTGTACGTGTGTGGGAATGTTTGTAGTGTATATATACACATGTATGTATACACACATATATATACATACATTTATATGCATATGAATAGAAAATAAACCTTGACCCCTACTTCATACGATATATATTGTAAAAATGAATTTGAAATGGATCCTTTAGCTACATCTGAATGTAAAAATGTGTATATCTTCTAGAAATAAAACATAGGTGAGTGTTTTTCTGACCTTCCGGCAAGCTAAGATTCTTAACACAGAAAAGACTAGCCATAAAAGAAAAAAATGATAAATTGTAATTTATCAGAATTTAAAACTTTTGTCATCTAAAGACATCATTTAGGAAAGTGAAAATGCAAGCCACAGATTGGACATCATATGAGATATGAAACAAAGAACTAATACACAAGATATATAGCAAACTTCTACAAATTAATTATGAGTAAACAAGCACCCTAACTAGGAAAAAAACAGGAGAAAAAATATTCACATAGGTACATCAGAAAAAGAGATTCCTAAATGGCCAATAAGCACATGAAAATTTGGTCAGCTTTATTACTCGTCAGGGAAAAACAAATTGAAGCCACAATGAGATAATGTTACACATCTTTAGAATGTGTAATATTAAAACTTTTGATGAGACTACTATGTGTTGGAAAGAATGTGGAACAATGAAATTTTTCATAAGTTGCTGGCAGTATCATACAGTGCTACAACCATTTTGATAAACTGGCAATTTCTTAGAAGTTTACGGGTAAACGTGCTCTATGACACAGCACATCCACTCCTAGGAACTGGATAAATAAACCTGTATGTCTACAGAAAGACATGTAAAAGAATATTTATGGCAGTTTGATTCATAATAGTCTATAACTGGAAACAACCCAAATGTCCATCAATAAGATAAAGAATACATAAACTGGATATTCATTACAAAGGAACACTACTTAGCAATACAAAAACTGACACACACTAATACACAGATGGATTTCAAAGACATTATGTTGGGTGAAAGAAGTAAGACAAATATAGAAGAGTACATATTACATGATTTCATTTATAAGATGTTCAGTGACGGGAAAATTAATTTATGATGATAGAAATTAAGATCTATTGGACAAGGTAACAAGGGTGTTTCTGGGGTGATAGAAATATTCTTTCTCTTGTTTTGGATAGTGGTTCCATGTCTACATTTCTCAAAATTCTTCAGGCTTCACACTTAAAATTTGTATACTTTACTGACTAAATTATAACTAAAAATACTATTAGTAAAACCTAAAAATGAAATATAGAATTATCATATTATATCAAAAGAGAACTCTAGAAATAAGTGTCAGGTTGTATTATTTTTCATCGTCTCTTAAGGAAAATAATTAAGAATGGTGACTGTAGACTTTGGAAGTACATTAAAACACTCCATTGCCCAGCTTCTTCACTGATTTCATTCTGAGCATATCTAGGATCAAAATAGGGCTGGATTTTCTTTGGAAGTATCTGGGGTGTGGCCCTGAGAATTAAATGAAGTTCATTTCTTGATTATTACTCTAAGTCAATCAATAGACTTGTAACTTTAATATTACAGAGAAATTTCTGATTATTTATCTCAACAAAACATCACTTATAGTGAGAAAAAAGACACCCAGTCAGCTATCTGATTTCTTCTGAAGCCTTTCTGATCTGAGACCTGCTGATTTATATCTAAAATTTGTATTTAAGAAGTGTTGAAATGTTTTGAAATATCCAGATGTATATTAGCTTGGAATTTTTCCTCAGCTTCTGACTATTAATTTATAGGAGACAATATATATCCAGTCTCTGACATTTGTATATCCCTTTAAATTTCTTGTTGTTCTTCACATAGGCCAAAAAATACACTTTGATGTGATGGAAAAAATATATTATTATTTACTGTATTTTTCTGATAGTTGCTGAGAAACTCCATCTGTTAATAATAAAAAGATACTGTTTCCTTACTTTATTCTACTTAGAGTGGGAGGAAAATGCTTTAAATCTTCACAATTTGGGGCACTGGTTCTCTGGATATGCTTGATAATAATTATTGCAGGTAGTTGTAATGCATTTCAAATGCCAGTGTTCCCAAAAACTGTTCTCTGAAAGACAAGCACTGCTGATTTAGCTGCTTGTCACTGGTTTCTCACGGCTTTTGCCAAGTTTTGTAATCTCTCAATCACATTTTAAGGGCAAACTAGTATTCATCTATCCTAAATTTCTTCCACATATTTTTCAGAGCTTAGTACTTTCATTATAATTTACAAAATAAAGTATTTTCCTGTTTCTCAACGACTATGGCTAGGTCAATTCTATGAAATAGGATTCAAATTTAATGAAAAATTTATTTCATTCACTGATACCAAATCCTCTTTCTTTTTCCCTTGGTTTCTTTATACCTCTGACTATTTTAGGAGTTTCAACAAACTTTCATGTTTCATCTCCAATCTAGAAATGACGTGGGGATCAACAAACTCTACTTTTTCACATTAAAGAGTGTGGAGAAATACCTGGAAGTTAAGAAAGAGAAAAATATATAGTCTAATTTCTTATTCCCTCGCAACTTCTAACTGTTGACACAGAGGCTGCTTTTGCTGAAATTCACCAGATTGAGATAACTGATTAACTGTACCCCTAAAGAGAACACTGCTTGTTTAATATACAGGGAAGCAATGGTGCTCAAGGACTGGTCAGTGCCTGCACAGTAGCTGTCAGGTACATGCTGGGCAAACCTCATTTTTTCTTTCTTTTCATTTAATAGAAGCTATGGGAATAAGACAAGCACAGAAAGGATACTAGCCTAGTACCTCACACTCTATCTTGAAGTGTCTTGCAAGTCTGTTCATCAAAATTACAGGGTAAAATTTGTATGTAGGAAAATTAAGTCATACCATTAGACTTAACCACCTGGGCCGTGTCCTCCCAGTTGAAAAATTTTAAGCATACCCAAGGTGACCTAGTTCAAAAACTTGATGCCTCTTGTGGATATATTACATAATGGTTTCATGATATTTGTAAGATATGTCAACTCCTTTAATTCTGTTCCTGTTAATTAAATATTTATATGCATGACATTAGTGTTTTGAGAATATCCTATTTGTTATAAAACAAATATATGGTTTATTCAAAAGAAAAGTGTTGAAATAATCTGCTTACAGAAATCAGAGTTATGTTTCCCTATAAATTTAATTCCACATATTTTACCCTTCATAGAAATGAGCACCAGAGTGAAAACAGGGAGACAGGAAGGCAGGCAAGAGTTGATGATAACCAGGACTAAGTTACTAACAATAGACATATACTAAAGTGACTGCATTCAAGATGTGTATTAGAGCCAAGAGAAATTGCTGATAAATTTAGCATAGGAGATGGGGAAAAGAACACCCCTGGGATGGGAACTGGGAAACTGAGAAAAACAAAAACCTTTGGATCTAGAGATCCAAAGTTTACACATCCATAATTTTTGAAGAAAGAGTTTCTTTTCCATACCACTTTGTCCCACCAAGAATACCCATAAGTTCTTCAGTAGGCTATGGGCCATTCATTAAAGAATGGCGTAGTCATATGTAGTGGGACGTACATTGACTGAAGACCTGCATTCAGTTATGTGACCTCGGGGACATCATCCAGACACTCACAGCCTTTGTTTCTTCACATGTAATGCAGATCAAGGATAACATCTCCACATTGTTTTTGTGAAGGTCAAAGAGATAGTGCTCAAAACAATGCCAATTTGATGGAAGTTAGAGTTTTAATAACTATGCCTTTTAACTTTCCTGTGTGTTGCCTAACATTATGTCATATCCAAATAGGGCCTTTTATAGTGTTAAGTTGATTTTGATTGTTCTAAATATTTTATTCGTATTAAGATATATAATGTATAATATATAACATAATTATTATATATAATTATATTTATATATTAATTATATAACTATACACATATACAAGTATATGTGTGTGTGTACAAGCTAAACAAAAAATGAGAAACTAAAATTCAACCAAACCATTATTTTTACACATAATGCACTGGAAAGTTTAGCACAGCTTAGGGATGTGGTAGCAGAGATAATATCTCTTTCTCAAACTTATTTATTCTTTTCAGTGCTATATTGGTCAAGGAATGCCTAAGGCTTTGCAGCTGATGTCTCTAGAGCAGATCAATTTTCTGATGTTTTTTTACCTCTGGAGTCTGTCCAAGGAGAAAGGCAAAGAAAGTTGCACAGGATTTTTCACATTGACTTGCTCATTCATTTGAATCAGTAGCACTATTTAAATAAGAACCGAGTGAGTGAAAACAGCATGAGGATCCTTGACTGATGCTTCCAGTTGGAGGCAGTTTTCTTTATTGTGTTCACCTCCTATAGCCTTATGTTCATGTCTCTCTTTTGGTATTTTACACTGTCACTGTAATATACATAAGTGTGTGTATCCTATATATCATGTACACACATACATACATATATGTATATATGCATATCATACATCATATCCAATATATGATGTAGCACATATACTGTGCTAAAATACATGCTAACATGCTTTACCTCTATTACTTACATGAGTACATTCTGACTTATCTTTAATAACCCAGCACTAGTTCATACTGGAAAGTCAAGTTTGTTTCAGATGAATCAAAGAATTAATGATTACATAGATTGCTAGGTAAATGGGTGAAATGTTTAGGCAAAATTCTAAACAGTTGGAAAAAGAGGATAAATTTGGTATTTTCATGGCAGGCAGATTTATGTAAAAGTTGCTTTTTTTTTTTTTTTGCGGTATGCGGGCCTCTCACTGCTGTGGCCTCTCCCGTTGTGGAGCACAGGCTCTGGATGCGCAGGCTCAGTGGCCATGGCCCACGGGCCGTGGGATCCTCCTGGACCGGGGCACGAACCCATGTCCCCTGCATCGGCAGGCGGACTCTCAACCACTGCACCACCAGGGAAGTCCTAAAAGTTGCCTTTTTTTAACCTATGTTTAGAAGACTTTTTATAGCATTTCCATTCATGTATACATTCAATAAGTATTTTTGGATAAATACTATGTCCAAGGTACTCTGCAAAATATTGGGAATACAATAGTAAAAATAAAAACAGTTCCTGCCATCATAGTGTCATCCTCCAAGACATGTCCTTAACTTAAGTGTACATTAATATCTGGTTTTCAAGAGAATATAATCAAAGATAACCTTTATTCGGGCTGCTGTTTGAAGAAGTCCTCCCTGACCTCCTATCCTCCCAATCACTACTCCTTAAGGTTTGGGGGCCTAGTCTGATATTTTCATTGTCTACTTGCAATTGCAGTATTTACTAATGAGCTTGAAGGTTTTACAAAGGCCACCTTCTCTCCAAGCATACAAGGAAACAGAACAAACTAATTTTTTTCAAACTCTACAGACATTACTGATTCCCTATAAAGTTTTGGAGGTAGCAGATAAAGTGAACTAAATCATCTCATTATCTCCTATCCCATACAGATAACCTCTGAAGAGTTGTGTGTTAGGTGGAATATGCTTTATTGGATATTTAGAAGAAATATACTCAGTTTTTTTGTAGGAGCAATAAGGTCACAATGGCTTAGCATTAACGAGGATTTAAAAGATGCACAGATAAATAATTTTTAAAACATTTCCTCTAATAGACCATACAGTTAAAAGTTACTTCCCTGACGTGAAATAGATAGCTAGTGGGAAGCAGCCGCATAGCACAGGGAGATCAGCTCAGTGCTTTGTGACCACCTAGAGGGGTGGGATAGGGAGGGTGGGAGGGAGGGAGACGCAAGAGGGAAGAGATATGGGGACATATGTGTATGTATAACTGATTCACTTTCCTATACGTCAGAAACTAACACACCATTGTAAAGCAACTATACTCCAATAAAGATGTTAAAAAAAAAAAAAAGTTATTTGCCTGAGATGGCTGAGGAGAGTTAGAGAAGTGAGGAGGTTGTGTGGTTAAGCAATTTATCATAATCCCTTCTGGCCTGAAAATAAGCTGCATGAACTGGTATGAATCTTACCTAAGATTTTTTTTTTTAACTTCTGTTAACTATCATTTTTTTAATGACACAGTCTTATAGACTAAACATTTTGAGATAATATGTGAACCAAAAACGGAGGCAGAAAAATATAAAAAATACTGTACAATCTGAAATCAAGATGTGCATGAATGGTGAGGGAGTGGAGGCAGAATAACATATTGAAGATATCTTGGAACCTGGGGGTCAGAAAGCATGGATTTGTGTCCTGGCTTAACCACTTGCCAGTGGTTGTAATCTAATTGTAGAAACTCTGTAAGTCTTTGTTACTTCACCTATTCATTGAAGGTGTGACACCATTCCACCTTTCCTGTGTATTACCTTAGGGTATTGCCACAGGATAAAAGGGATGGAGGGGATAATTGCACGTGAACATGTTTTGGTAAATATCATAGATCTAATAATTATATTTACCTTCAAGAAGTTTGGCATAATGGGAAGGTGAGAACTGGCACAGAAATTCAAAAGATGAGAAGATTTTCTAGGATGGTATTATGGGTTGAATTGTATCCTCCACCTTCCCAAATTTATTTGTTGAAGTCTTAATCTCCTGTACTTCAGAATGTGAGCTTATTTGGAAATAGGGTCCTTGCAGATATAATTAGTTAAGATGAGGTCATACTGGAGTAGGGTAAGCCCCTAATCCAGTATGACTGTTGTCCTTATAAAGAGGGAAAATATGAACACAGACATAGACATGCATAGAAGGTAGATGAAATGAAGAAACCTAGGGAGAAGATGACATCTCTAAGCCAAGGAGAGAGACTTGTGACAGATCTTCCTCTCACAGCCCTCATAGGGAACCAAACCTGTGGACACCCTGATTTCTTGACTTCTAGCCTCCAGAACTGTGAGACAGTAAATTTATGTTGTTTAAACTATGCAGTTTGTGGCAGTTTGTTATGGCAACCTGAACAGACGAATGCAGGTAGAAAAGCTTAAGCCAGTCTATAGGCTGAGGAAAGTAACCAACATATTAGAAGAGAGTATCCTTAGATTTCATTTTATTTTCCTCATCTTTTTCATACAGTCTGAACACAGGGGATGGTTACTAAATAATATTGACCAATGGCAATATTTTGAACATGATACAACAGCCAAAGCAGTTCTATATCAATTTCCATTTAAGGTATTTAACTACTGTGCTATAATAATACAAAAGTAAAAATGGCAGTAATTTAAGAATAACAATATAGGAAGAGGGATTCAGAAATATGAAAAAAGGGAACTTCTAAATTTTCACATCTATCAGTATATTTTATAGAAAATGAAAACTACCTATATCACAAGAAGTGTCTTAGAGATAAAATCAGTTCCTTTGCCCAACTATTCCTTTTGCATATTACTTCCCGTGGTGCCTCAGTTGTGCCATCTGTCCTTCTCTTATTATTATTGTTTTTAACATAGGACATAAAGAATATACAACTGACCCTTGAACAACATGGGTTTAAACTATGTGAATCCACCCATACTTGGATTGTTTTCAATAAATACTACAGTACCACATGATCTGCAGTTGGTTGAATCCACAGATGCAAAACTGCAGATACCTGGAGTGTGGACTTGAGTGCTGATAGATTTGTATCTGCCACTGGTCCAGGAACCAATCCCCTGTGGGTACCCAGGGACGACTGTCTTCATATATACCTGTCATTCCACCATCATTATTTTATTTTATTTACTTTTAATTTTTTTATTTTATTTATTTTTTTGCAGTACACGGGCCTCTCACTGTTGTGGCCTCTCCTGTTGCGGAGCACAGGCTCCGGACGCTCAGGCTCCGCGGCCATGGCTCACGGGCCCAGCCACTCCGCGGCATGTGGGATCCTCCCGGACCGGGGCACGAACCCGTGTCCCCTGCATCGGCAGGCTGACTCTCAACCACTGCGCCACCAGGGAAGCCCCACCATCATTATTTTAAAAAGGTGATCACCTCTAACAGAAGGACAGAGCCAGTTATAGGTAGCTAATGATTACTGGTTCACTCAAATTACCCTTCTATCTTCTCCCACGAGGACCCTCACTTTACTGATTACAGACTGACTTCAGCATATCTGACTGCCATCAGTAATGAAAGTGGCTGCACCAGTTAGGTATGGTAATTCCAAGCTAAGGAGTCTACTGATGCATTTGTTTCCCATCAAGGTACGTAGCACAGCACCATAGGAGGTCAGAGTTTGTTATTCTCTCATACATCGAAGTCTGCTTGCCGGTGTTATATTTATTGACCTGTCCAACTCCTTTTCCACGACTGATTACTTTTGCCACCCAAATGTTTTCCCTGCTGTCCTGTAATAGCAAAGTTCTCAACAACACTTTGAAAAATAAAAGTCCACTTACTCTTCCCCTGGGAAAATTCTTAATTTCACAGGAACAAGGGTCACCCAGGATTGTGGCAGATGTTGCTTTTGCTATCCAACTTGCATTCCTCCCTCCTTTATTACCAAAGGAAAGTACCCACCTTCATATTTAATTTTCCAGGCTCTTTACAGATTATCAATAGTTTTGTGATCTAATTCTGACCAAAATAATATAAGAAGTGCTCCATTAGCTGGAGCTTACAGAAAACTATTGTTTTCCTCGTAAAGACAAATCACTCAACATTCACCTTTGCCTTTCACTGGTCCTACTTTTTTTTCTGAACATAATATATTATAGTAGAACAACAATTTTGTGAACATGAAAAGGAAACTACTCAGTAAAGGTGCTGATGCCTGGGTCCCTCTGGCATTTCTTAGAGTCAAACTACCAGCTCTGAACCAGTTACCTCTGAACTTCTTAACTGAGAACAATTGCTCCCTGTTATATTTAAGTCACTTGGACCTATTTAGGTTTTCTGCTATAGGCAGAGGAATGTAATACTAAAGGAGTTCACAGATCTAGAGTGTAGGTGCAACCTTTCCAGAATAGCTGGGCTTTGTAATGACTATTAGGTCAATGACTTTTTCTACCAATCACTTTCAAGATTAAAATATTCTAAGAGTTATAACTTGTAGACTTTGGATTACTAAAAATCATATATGTAGAGGGACTAGGTCTGTTTTCTTCTTTACTTCTGCAATTAAATGTCACAAAAGTCTGATATTTTTATACAGACGGCATAGAGATCATCAGGCCTACCTACCTTCAACATGATACTAACATGGTGTATTGGTTTTTTTCCCCTTCAGGGCCCACGTAACTCTCTGGCTATAATTTAATCCTCAGAGAGGTCCATCTTGATGAGTTCCAGAGTGTGAACAGGAAAAAAAAATAGGCAATAGACTGTTGATTTCCCCAGTTTGGGAATTCAAATTAATAAATCTTAGAAACACAGGGAGATATATTTGTATAAGTATTAATGTATTTATGTATTTTTTATATATAGACAACTCCTCTCTATGTCATACTGCTTTATTTCCCTAAGTAACTCACATATGTTCAGTGGCACAAATACTGAACATTTGCTAATGAAAATACATGTATCTTGATTTCTCCATTCATAAATATCCCCAAAGGATATTTTCTGATTCTGACATCTCAAAAGTGACTATAACAGATTTTTTTCTAGTAATTGTATGTATTGATAAGGAAAGGTACCACCGTCCATTTTATTACATCCCTGAAAGTAAAACTAATTATATTGTGAATCATTCAAGTAAATGGATCACTTGATATCTATGTATAATTTAGAGATGATGATCTCCATCTGAATTTCTTTTTAAGATAAATGGAAAAATGATCTTAATTCAACTTATGAAGAATACTTTCCCCACACAGTTTCTGGAAAATAATTGATATAGTAATGATAAGAAAATACAACCAATCATATAATCCAGCCTCTACAAGTAACCAACCTCTGGAAACTAAATCTGCTGGAGGGAGTAATCACTTATAAACTACTGTATATTCCATATCTTCTTATCAATAACTATGGACACCCAAATAAATAGATTAGATACCAATAGAAATCATTTGAAAGAATGAACACCATGATGGAAGCTCAAAACTCTGTAAGACATACAATAAAATAATTTGTTGATTCTTATTATGTCCTCCTGGGAGTTTTGCTTTCCTGTAAGTGGCTATTGAATACAGGACAGACTTTAGACAAACTTATGAGGTACATGAAATTTGCATTTGATTGCTCTCAATTTCTCCCCCATTAGATTCTGATGGCTTATTTGCTACTTCCCTTACATATTCAAAGCCTGAAGTCCAATCTGTCCCACACCTATTTTTAACACAGTCTCACAAATCCTTTACTCCAATTAAGGTAAAAATGCTTGATAACATCTAAAATCTTATTTTTCTGGGTGTAATTGAATTTTAATAATGACTAAGATCTAGAGTGAAATGGAGGAAAGGTATTCCAGGCAAGGACCCTGAAGTTGCTCTACTCCAGCAAAGATTTAAATAATTGCTTTAAATATGAAAGGGAGAGTAAAGGCAGAGAGCATCTTTTGCTAGTATAATACTTATTATTCAGCTCTGAGAGAAACTGAGACAGAGATTTTACTCAATGTCCTCAATAAATATTTATCATCTGCTTCAGGAATGTATTGTTGGTAACAGACTGCCTTCAAACTTAGAAGTTTAACACAATTTATTATTATTTTTCATGGTTCTGTGGTTGGCAGGGCACACCTGGCTGATTCTGTCTTAGGGACTCTCATGTAATTGTAGTCAGATGGAAGCTGAGGCTGGAGTCATCCAAAAGCGTAACTGGGCTGCATGTGTCAAATGGGTCACTAATACGGCTGGTGAGCAATGCTGGCTGTCCACTAAGAGCTTGGATGGGTTTGTTGACTGAAAAACCTACACATGCCCTCTCTATGTGCCTTGAACTTCTCACAGCAAGATTGCTTCGTTCCTCGAAGAGGGTCCCAATGATGCGTATTCCAGGAAATCCAGGAAGAAGTTCTAAATCTTCTTATGACTCAGCCTCAGAAGTCACAGAATATCACTTCTGCCATATTCTATTAGTCAAATATCCCAGAAGCAAGATAAGCTATAAGACTCTGTCTTTTGATGTTGGAGTGGCAAAGTGACATTAAAAACAACATATGGTATGAGATATATTTACAGATCATCTTTGGAAGATGCAGTCTCCACATCCTCCATGATAAGTCTGCTCATTGTTTTATAATTTCCACTGTCTCATTACCTTAATAAATAGATTCTTAGAATTTCACTAGAAACTGTATTTTCCAGCATTTTTCTTTTTTTTTTTTGAAAGCTAACTATAGCCAAGAGGTAAAGTTCCAGCCAAAGAATATGAGTAGAAGTGACATGTGCACCTTCCTCTTAAGGCTCCTCTTAAAAGTGAAGCTGGGGGCTTCCCTGGTGGCACAGTGGTTGAGAGTCCGTCTGCCGATGCAGGGGACACAGGTTCGTGCCCCGGTCCGGGAAGATCCCACATGCCGCGGAGCGGCTAGGTCCGTGAGCCGTGGCCACTGAGCCTGCGCATCCGGAGCCTGTGCTCCGCAATGGGAGAGGCCAAAGTGAAGCTGGGACTTCCCTGGTGGTCCAGTGGTAAATAATCTTTGCTTCCCCTGCAAGGGGCATGTGTTCTCAGGGAACTAAGATCCCGTGATCCCGCATGCCATGTGGTGCGGCCAAAAAAAAAGAAGCTGCTTGTCTGTCATGGATTTCTCTTATTCTCTTTCCATTGGCTTGGAAATGATGAAGAAGATCAGAGCAACCATGGAAGCCCTATTTTGTTAACGGCAGAGTCTAACTACCAGCTTTGAGCTTTGCATCTCGGAATTGTTCCATGAGAGAAAAATAAAATGTCTATCTTAACTGAGTCATTGAATTTACAATCTCTTCATTACAGCAGCTTGTGCCAACTGTGGCCATTGTATTCTTCATATATTATTTCCCAAATCCCTGAAATGATTATATATGATCATATGGCTACTTTTATTATTTCTGCTTTAATCTACTAAGGTAGGAGAAAATGGCATAGTGTATAACAGAATGCATTACTGAACTATTATGTAAATTACATATATGCTTACTCTTAGAAGGGTGAACTTGCTTTATCATGAATAGTCTTTGCTTTTTTCACTAGTAACAAATAGCTTTAAAAGTTTATGGCTGATAACAGTTTTCCCAGAGGGTATAGGTGAACATGATTTGTGCAGGCAGGGAGAGAAAAAAAGTGGGAATTATTTTCTGTAATAATTCTTCAACTTTAGGGCAAGTATCACTTTTATAAACTTAGAGCTATAATTTTGCTTTTATGAATTATTTATATGTAATGCAATATATGTGATATAATGCAATTATTATTGCTCTTTCTGTTTACAAAATCTTTGAAACAAATTCTGTTTATATGCCTTTCCTATCATTACAATTTTCTTCAGTAAATCTAAGACACTATATATAGGCTTGCCTTGCTAAAATTTCACCTGCGCTTTAATTTTTCCTCACACAACTTTTAGTCTTCTTTGTCAAGGGTGTTTTAAGGAGAAGAGCTTTCTTGACTCCACTGTTAATTGAGAAAAACATAATCTGTTTATTTTGTAACTGCAAATGGAGACTGTGTAGTTCTTCAGAAAAGGAATTAGTGATAAATACATTTCCTTAGTTTAGAGATGCCAGCCTAAATTTTAACTTAGGTCATTTAAACTATAAATATTTCACTTCAGCATTAGAAGTTTTAAAAAATAGGGAATTTCAGAAAGGCTGCTTTAGTCCTTGGACTTCTGAGTATACATAACAAATTAACAAGGAAAAATAATTACATTCTATATTCTGCCTATGCCTATTTTAATTTTCCCAACCCCAAAGATAATATCTATCTACATGATAAATTTTATTTGTATATATGCACATATATGTGTATACATAAATACATATGTATGCATACATATATTGAATATAATGCTTTGGGTTAAAGAATGTAACTTAGCTGAATCCAGATAAGGGAGGTGAGGCAGAATGCTCTAGCCACAATGTGAAATCACTGAAAAGTTATAGAGCAATGGCATGAATCCAGGGAGGATTGAAAACTTGGGACTATTTATTTGTGATCAATCTGTCCTTCATCTTCTTTTACCTTCCCTCTTCCAACACTCTCAAGGTTTGGGATACTTTCATTCTTTTCTATTACCATGGTTTCATTTCTTGCTTCACTGACCTAAAAAAAGAATAGTTTTATTGTGGTATAACTGATATATAAAGAACTGCACATATTTATTGTGTATAATCTGATGAATTTGGACACGTGCAAACACATATTATCATCACAATTAAGGTAATGGACATATCCAAAACCTCCCATAGTGTCCTTTTTTTTTTTAAGTAACAACACTTAATATTACATCTACCCTCAACAAAATTTGAAGTACATGATACTGTGAGGTTTGTTGTCTAATGCTTTTGTCAAGAAGGGTGCATAGAAATTATATTCCCTCTGGGAATAAATTTCATAGGGTATATATTGTTTCCTTGAAGAATTAATAGGATTGATCACTGTTTCCTAGCATTCAGAGTTGCTGTGGAAAAAGACCTACCTAGCATATTTAATCACTGAACTACTCATAGATACCTTGAGCTCTGAGAGCTTCAGGTCAGAACCCAAACTGTTTCTACCAACAGAGTTGGAAGAAAGCCTGGAATAAACTGACTGATTTCAGTTCTTCCTATTATAAAAACCAGAATGTATAGTTGTTAGACAGCTGAGTAAAGGGAAAATTGTGGGATACTCCTCTGCTTTTTTCATAATACCCATATACCTTGGATAAAATTCATGTGTCATCATTTAACTTTAATTTTTAATAGAACACATTTACTATCAAAGGCTTACCCTCAAATTCTTACTTGTTTTTTCCCTAAACTGAATTTTCCTATATTTACAAAGGTAATATTTGGGAAGGCATAAATTAGGAGTTTGGGATTAACAGATACACACTATTATATATAAAATAGATAACCAAAAATGACCTACTGTATAGCACAAGGAGCTGTACTCAATATCTTGTAATAACCTATAAGGGAAAAGAAGCTGAAAAAAGAATGAATATATATATATATATATATATATATATATATATATATATGAATCACTTTGCTGTACTCCTAAAACTAACACATAGTAAATCCACTATACGTCAATTAAAAAAATTTTTTAAATAGAAAGGTAATATTTAACTTAACACTTCAAATAGAAAAAAAGCTGTCTTCAAAGCATTAGAAAACTGAACCAAAATACTGCTTCATCTCTAGTATCCTTTTCTGTTCTTCCCAAGTCCCTGTTTAAATGAAGGATGTCATAGAAATTGCTCTTAGAAATGTCTCTTCTTCCATCTACACTGTTACAGTAAATTTGTTCTCTTTTGAAATCTGAAGGTTTATAACATCCTAGGAAGTAAGAGGTAATAGTCATTCCTTATTTTCAATCCTGATAGTTGCTGATGTATCAGCTTTCTCATCTCATGGTTATTCTTTCCTTTCACAGTCTATTAACTTGCAGTTCCAGGCCCAGCAATCTGTAACTAACTGTAGAGGCTACCACATGCACAGGGATTTATCTCCTAAGTTTAGGATTTATCTCCTAAGCTCAATGTGTTGTTCAGAATCTGTAGGTAGAATTTCCTCTTTCAATTCAATTTTATTTTATCTGTTCATCTTGGAGGAGGAGAGTTGAGATTTGTCTTGCATTTTTAATTATTAACTTTTTTATTCTCCATCCACATGCTTTTCTTTCTATGTCTACTGACTAGCTTTAAGGAAAAAGCATGCTTGCTTTTCCTTTGATGCTTCCCTAGCTATCATTATTAGAAAACCATTTGCTTTCCCTGGGTTCTTCAAGAAAGTTGAGTCAAAAATAGAAAGTTTTACATTGTCAAAGTGCACACAAATCTATCATCTTGTAGTGCTATAATCCTCTAAAGGAATTAAAAGCAGTGTTAGTTAAAGCTGAGCTCATTCTTGCATCCACTCAGGATTTTAGAAATATATTTTATCAACCTTAACAATGAAAAAACTTCTAACTACAGGATATAGCTACTTGAAGCAATCACCACTCTAGGTTCAGAGTTGGCTGAAGTTTTCTCAACTCTGTGTCTAAAACCTAACTTTTTCTGTACGCGGGCCTCTCACTGTTGTGGCCTCTACCGTTGTGGAAAACAGGCTCCGGATGCGCAGGCTCAGCGGCCATGGCTCACGGGCCCAGCCGCTCCGCGGCATGTGGGATTTTCCCGGACAAGGGCACGAACCCGTGTTTCCCGCATCTGCAGGCCACTGCGCCACCAGGGAAGCCCAAGGCCCCTACGCTTTTTAACAGCACTTGATTGCTTCATTTGCGGGTGGAGACGGGTACTAGGTGCCAAATTATGTGCCAAGGTAGACTGGTTGCCACAAAACTGCTGTCATATCAGAAGCCTTTAAAAGCAGAGCAGGAGACATTGCTTCTGTTGCTGAAAGAAAACAAAAGGTTTCTTTACGACAATAATGACAGCCCTGGAGCCCAGGAGAAGTGAGGGCCATACTCTGCATTTTGCCCATAAGGATGAACAACCAAATCTGATTCCTTTTGTAAATTGCTAGTAGACTCACAGCTGTTGACATAAGGTCCCTCCTGCCAATCACGTATGTCAGTATAGTTCAGGGCACGAAGAGAAAATGAAACCGAGGAAGGTTTGGCATTAAAGAAATCCATGTCATGGGAAGAGATGGGTAGGAATTAGCATAGACAAACATTAATTGTCTCAAATACTAGAGTAAGCTTATATAATTAAATTAAGAAGGACTGAGGTGGTAATTAGGAGCATATCTACCCTTTTAGTTTAATTCATATTTTATATTGAATTATAACTTTATATGTCTTAAAAAAGCTTTTATACATCTGCTGTCATTCTTTTTTTGTTATTGTTAGTTTTTAAGATAGGACATGCTCACACAGCCTAGAATCTAGTGAAACCAGGTAAAAATGTTCACTCCTAACTATACTGCCTGTAACGAAGCTGGCCACAGATGTGACTTGAACAAGTCAGTCTTTGTGTTTGCATCGCTCCTCTGCTGTTAAGCAGCTAAATTGCTCTGGGTAGGTTGAGGGGGTTAGCAAACTTCAGTGGTTGGAGTTGCTGATCTGTAGAATGGGCACAGGTATAACTATCCTCATCTGTTGTAGTGTTTATATAAGAATACGTATGTAAAATTTTTCAAATTTTCCCCTATTCCTGACAGTGGAGCAGGGGAAAATTTCATCTCATTAAAGCGGTGACCTTCAATGGTAAGGAGTTCTGGAGCACAAGGAGATGGGACATACAATGGGATGGCAAACCTTCTGGGGAATATATTAGAAATTTGGAAAAAACAGTAGCCATCTTGTTTTTATAAAAGCATTATTGAGATATAATTTACATACTATAAAATACTGTTTGTGGTATGTTCACAAGATGTGCTACTATCACCACTAATCACAGAACATTTTCATCAACCAGAAAGAAATTTCAGGGCTTCCCTGGTGGCGCAGTGGTTAAGAATCCACCTGCCGATGCAAGGGGACACAGGTTCATGCCTCGGTCCGGGAAGATCCCACATGCCGCGGAGTGGCTGGGCCCGTGAGCCATGGCCGCTGAGCCTGCGCATTCGGAGACTGTGCTCCGCAAGGGGAGAGGCCACAACAGTGAGAGGCCTGCGTACCACAAAAAAAAAAGAAAAAAAAAAGAAAGAAATTTCATATTCATTAGCAGTTACTCCTCCCCTTTCCCTAGCTTCTGACAACCACTTGTCTACTTTCTACCTCTACAGATTTGACTATTCTGGAGATTTCATATAAACAGAATCATATAATATGTGGCCTTTTGTGTTTGGATTCTTTCTCTTAGAATAATGTTTTCAAGGTTCATCCATGTTGTAGCATGTAATAGTATTTAATTCTTATTTATAGGCTAGTAATATCTCATTATTTATATATCCCATGTATTTTTGTCCATTCATTAGTTGATGAACATTTGAGTTGTTTCTACTTTTAGGCTATTATAAATAGTGCTGCCATAAACATTTGTGTACAAGTTTTTGTGTGGATATATGTTTTCATTTCTACTGAATATATAACAAAGAATGAAATTGCTGGGTCCTATTGTAACTCTATGTTTAATATTTTGAGGAATCACTAAATTGTAAACTGTTGACACTACTTTGGAATACAAATTCATCAGCAATGTATAAGGGTTCTAGTCCCTTCACATCCTTACCAACAGTTGGTATTTTCTGTCTGTTTTACTTTAGCCATCTTAGTGGGTATGAAGTGATATCTCATTATGGTTTTGAATGACATTTGCCTAGTGACTACTGATGTTGAACATGTTTTCATGCCCTTATTAGACATTTTTATACATTCTTTGGAAAGATGGCTCTTCAAATCCTTTGCCCATTTTATTTTGTCTTTTTATTGTTGACTTTAAGATTCCTTTATATGGTAATTGTAATGCTTACCCTTTCACTATAATTGACATCCAGTATCTTTTATAGTGACTCTCAAAGTGTGGTTCAGGGGTCTCTGGTTGTCCCAGATACTCTTTCAAAAGGTCAAAACTATTTTCACTCCACCAAGTGTACAATGGAGTTTTCTAGTGACCACATATGTGTGATATCATAATAGATTAAATGCAAAAGCTGAATTCTGCAAAGCCAGACATTAAAAAGATTTGCAAAAATATAAAATAATGCCATTTTTTTCACTAAAAAATAATTGCTTGTGTTGGAAAATAATATTACTTTTCATAAAAATATGTTATGAATAATGTAATAGGCTTGTTATGGTTATTTTGAAATGGATTAATAAATTCTTTTTAGAATTTCATTTTAAAGTATAGTACAATAAATGTTGATTGTTATGTAACCCACATAAACAAAAACTATTTGTGGTCCTCAATAATTTTTACATGTAAAGTGGTCCTGAAACCAAAAAACGTAGAGCCATGAATATAATGTGATGCTGTGCACATGGTAGATACTCAATAAAATCCAAAACTGTCCTTTTATAAAGTTATTCAATTCAGCATTAGAGGAAGATTTGAGATGAATCCTTTCAGCTGTGCTCTATTCTTAACTGCTGCACAGTTTGAGGAAACACACAGAAGAGGGAAAGAATTCAAGAGATCGGATATAAGAACTTGAAGAACACAATGCTTTTCCATCTTATTTTTGTGTTTTTCTGCCTCTGCAGACATATTGTTTGGTTATAGGTACCCCTTCTCTCCCTAAACATGGCACTCCTAGTTCAATGCCCTTGAATTTTCCACATTCCACCACCAACCACGTAGAGCCTACTGCTTCCAAGCATTTCTAATATGGTAGTAACTATGAACAGGGGCTCTGAAATAAAATTAGATGAGTATTTAATTTCAGTGATAGCCTCTTACTTGCTACACAAACTTGGGCTGGTTACCAGACATTTCTGAGAAAGAGCACACATGTCTGCATTGTGTTAGTTAAAAGCACAGACTCTGGAGCCTGACTGCCTGTGTTTAAATCCCCAGACTGTCACTTAATGGTTATGTAACCTTAGTATAAATTACTTAACCCCTCCTTCCTTGGACTCTTCATCTATAAAAAAGGAATAATGATAATAACAGTACAAACCATGGTGCTGTAAAGAGATATATAGATAATTTTTAAGAATACAGTCAGTAATGCTGTAATGCTTGGTACATAATAAATACTCTGGAGGTGTTTGCCACATTATCATTTCTGTATTCTGTTTCTCAAATTTACCATCTCTATAATGAGGATAATAACAGTTCCTACTTCATGGGATTGTTATAAGAATTGAATGAAAATACATATAAAGTGTTTAGCAGAGTCTCAGGCACAGACTAAGCTCTCGATAAAGCATTAGCTATTATTATTGTCACTAATAGATGGTTGGCTATTTAAGGGACCATAAAAAGAATCTGTGATTATACTTTAATGTCAGAAGTCTTCCCAGTTAAATCTTTGAATTCTAGAAGGTTCATGCTAGAAGGAACCTTGGAGTCTATATAATTCTGCAATTCCAAATTGAACTTTGAATCTGAATCACCTGGGGTCCACCTCAGTTCTACTGAATCACAGTTTCTATGACCAAGGTTTTGGCAATTGTAGGTCCACAGATTCTCTGGATAATTCTAGTGAGTTTGAGAATCACCATGATAAACAATTCTTTTGTTTTATATTTGAGGAAAGAGAGGTGTGGAGGGGCAATGAACTTGGTGAGTAAGTTATCTCAAACCAGGGCAAGAACCTCAATTTCTAAACTTAAAACCAAATATAACTTACCAGACATTTATACGTCAGTGTGAAAGAGTTGCAAATCCTTCTTAATTGTATGTTTTTCTACAGAAAGAGCACAAGAATCCTGAAAGCTGGAGCCGTAAAATGGTTAACTCTAAACATATACCTCCCAGATTCACAATCTAGCTGAAGACTTGAATGCTGGTCTATACACATTTCTCAGCCTCTCTTTGATACTATCAGCAGCAATGGAAAGTAGTCACATGTCCTTAAACTTGAGAAATGTCTTTCAATACTACATCGTTGTAGATAAGTATAAGGAAGAAAGTTACTTTGGACAAATGTCACCTCTGACTCTAATTTACCAACTCAATTTCTCTTTTATGTTTGGATGACTAAGGCAAAACTTCTCAACAGAGATAGAATACTACTAGATATTAGTACCCCAGTTAGATCTTTAAAGGGAAGAAAATGATCAGTGACTACTTCTCTACAGAGAAGCTGTCAGTCAGAGCCTGTGAATGAAGTCACCACTGAAGTCTCACTAATATTCTTCCTGTCCAGAACAGCCATACCTGAAGCTAGATGTTGGGATTGGTGTTGTGTAAAATTGTGCATATTTTAGGCCTTTCCCACTTTTCATTTAAAAATAACAGTATTATCACCATATGTTAATACTTCATAATTTATACAGTACATTTATAATTATTATACTATCTCATTTGATTATGTAATTACCTTTCTTTACAGTTGAAGATACTAAGATATGGAAACAAAGTAATTTGTCAATAATAATATGTATTAGTTGGTAGAGTCAATGTATTAATTCATACAGTTAAATAGAAAACCTGAACTTCACTCTAAATCCTATGCTCTTTCCAAAACACCAAAGCTTTCTTCCCATTTCATTAGAAAGTATTAATTTTGAAACTGTTTTATAGGTTATCATTTCCAGTGAGTTAGATTTGTGAAAGAAAAGCCTCAATACAAATTTTAAAACTTCTAATTGTGGTGCTTTAGGCACTATGGCTAATTTGCATGTGATCTTTCGGGGTCATTTCCCTTTCTTAGAATCACCCTGAATGATGCATATACTGTTTCTTCCATCTGTAATCCACTTCCCCTTTGCTTAAATGTCCTTCCTGCTCTGAGAGGTTTTCCCTTATATCTCCCCAATGTTTGCTTCTCAGGCTCCTTGTTTATTAATTCCTTAGCCTTATCACCATTGGGCATCATTTTTTTTTGCACGTCTGTTTTCTTAGATACAGTATCATTTCTCGACTAGACCTCATGATCTGTGCCTGTCTCCTTCACCTTTGCATCCCCAGAGCCTGGTCTAGTGTTGCCACTCTTTAAAAACCTGAATGACTGTGTAGGTCTATGAATTCTCAAAGCTACTTAACCAATTAGCCAGCTCTGCCTAGGTAGTGCCAGCAGGGGAGCAGCCTGTGCTGAGAAGCAGCATTCAGGCCTTTGGAGAAGGGCTAATACTTGCAAACACAGTAAAAGTTCTGATATTTTTGGTATGGTTTCTAAGTTGCATGTCACCAGTTATATCAATCCCTCAAGCACACTGACTCACCGGGACTTGAAATTGTAATACGGTGATGTGCCAAATAAGGTGTTTTTTAAATTAACTTGCATTGCACCCCCCCAAAAAAATTGTCAAATCAGAATTTTGCTGAGGTATGTTAATCTCCTATCTGTGCAGAATAGGATACACAAAGAATTTTTGGTTGTTAATAATATTGGGTTTGTGTTCTGGAAAATACTCTAGACATATTTTCAGAAAGCATACTTCTCTCTGGCATAAAGTCTAATAGCATATAATATATAACAATGTGCTCAAGCTATGAAAGGAGTTTGCCAGTTTTATGAATTTTTATGATTTTGCCTTCACCTTCTGTTTGAACTTCTCCCCTAGAGTATCACATAACAGAGGCAGAAACACAGAGATACTAAAGTTAAAAGTCATTTTCCGAAGGACCTTCAAGAATGCGGAAGAGTAAGATGTGGAAATCACCTTCCTCCCCACAAATACATCAGAAATACATCTATATGTGGATCAACTCCTACAGAACACCTACTGAACGCTGGCAGAAGACCTCAGACTTCCCAATAGGCAAGAAATTCCCCACCTACTTGAGTAGGGCAAAAGAAAAAAGAAAAAACAGACACAAAACAATAGGAACAGGACCTGCACCTTGGGGAGGGAGCTGTGAAGGAGTAAAAGGTTCCACATGCTAGGAAGCCCCTTCACTGGCAGAAACAACAGACATGGGCATGAAATGCTAAAGCTGCTGCTGCGGCCACCAAGAAGCCTGTGTGCAAGCACAGGTCACTATCCACACTTCCCTTCCCAGGAGCCTGTGCAGCCCGCCACTGCCAGGGTCCCGTGATGCAGGGACAACTTACCCGGGAGAACACACGGCATGCCTCAGGATGGTGCAACATCACACTGGCCTCTGACACTGCAGGCTCACCCCACATTCTGTACCCCTCCCTCCCCCAGCCTGAGTGAGCCAGAGCCCCCTAATCAGCTGCTGCTTTAACTCCGTCCTGTCTGAGCGGAGAACAGATGCTCTCAAGAGACCTACACACAGAGGTAGCGCCAAACACAAAGCTGAACCCCAGGAGCTGTGCAAACAAAAAAGAAAGGGAGATCTCTCCCAGCAGCCTCACGAGCAGCAGATTAAGTCTCCACAATCAAATTGATGTACCTTGCATCTGTAGAATACCTGAATAGACAGCGAATCATCCCAAAATTGAGGCAGTGGACTATGGGAGCAATGATATATATATATATTTCCTTTTTCTCTTTTCTGAGTGTGTATGTGTATGCTTCTTTGTGTGATTTTGTCAGTATAGCTTTGCTTTTACCATTTGTCCTAGAGTTCTGTCTGTCCTTTTTTTATAGTATAGTTTTTAGAACTTATTATTGTTGGTGGATTTGTTTTTGATTTGGTTGTTCTCTTCTTTTGTTATGTTTTAATTTTTTCATTTTAAATAATTATCTTTATTTTAATAACTTTATTTTATTTTTCTTTCTTTTTTGTTTTCTCCCTTTTCTTCTGAGCCATGTGGCTGACAGGGTCTTGGTGCTCCAGCCAGGTGTGAGGCCTGTGCCTCTGAGGTAGGAGAGCCGAGATCAGGACATTGGTCCAACAGAGACCTCCCAGCTCCATGTAATATCAAACAGCAAAAACAGTCCCAGACATCTCCATCTCAACTCTAAGACCCAGCTTCACTCAACAACCAGCAAGCTACAGTGCTGAACACCCTATGCCAAACAACTAGCAAGACAGGAACACAACCCCACCCATTAGCAGAGAGGCTGCCTAAAGTCATAATAAGGTGACAAACACCCCAAAACACACCACCAGATGTGGTCCTGCCCACCAGAAAGATAAGTTCCAGCCTCATCCACCAGAACACAGGCACTAGTCCCCTCCACCAGGAAGCCTACACAACCCACTGAACCAAGCTTAGCCACTGGGGGCAAACACCAAAAACAACAGAAATTACAAGCCTGCAGCCTGTGAAAAGGAGACCCCAAACACAGTAAGTTAATAAAATGAGAAGACAGAGAAACACAGAGCAGATGAAGGAGCAAGGTAAAAACCCACCAGACCTAACAAATGAAGAGGAAATAGGCAGTCTACCTGAAAATTAATTCAGAGTAATGATGATCCAAATCTTGGAAACAGGATGGAGAAAATACAAGAAACGTTTAACAAGGACCTAAAAGAACTAAAGAGCAAACAAACAATCATGAACAACACAGTAAATGAAATTAAAAATTCTCTAGAAGGAATCAATAACAGAATAACTGAGGCAGAAGAATAGATAAGTGACCTGGAAGATAAAATAGTGGAAATAACTAATGCAGAGCAGAATAATGAAAAAAAGAATGAAAATAATTGAGGACAGCCTCAGACATTTCTGGGATGACACGAAACACACCAACATTCGAATTATTGGGGTCCCAGAAGAAGAAGAGAAAAATAAAGGGGCTGAGAAAATATTTGAAGAGATTAGAGTTGAAAACTTCCCTAATATGGGAAAGGAAATAGTCAATCAAGCCCAGGAAGTGCAGAGAGACGCATACAGGATAAATCCAAGCAGAAACACGCCAAGACATGTATTAAATGAACTATCAAAAATAAAATACAAAGAAAAAATATTAAAAGCAGTAAGGGAAAAACAACAAATAACATACAAGGGAATGCCACTAAGGTTAACAGCTGATCTTTCAGCAGAAACTCTGTAAGTCAGAAGGGGATGGCAGAACATATTTAAAGTGATGAAATGGAAAAACCTACAACCAAGATTACTCTAACCAGCAACAATCTCATTCAGATTCAATGGAGAAATAAAAAACTTTACAGAGAAGCAAAAGCTAAGAGAATTCAGCACCACCAAACCAGCTTTACAACAAATGCTAAAGGAACTTCTCTAAGCAGGAAATAAAAGAGAAGGAAAAGACCTACAATAACAAACCCAAAACAATTAAGAAAATGGTAACAGGAACATACATATCGATAATTACTTAAATGTAAATGGATTAAATGCTCCAACCAAGACAGACAGACTGAATGGATACAAAACCAAGACCCGTATAGATGCTGTCTACAGGAGACCCAGTTCAGACCTAGGGACACATACAAACTGAAAGTGAGGGGACAGAAAAAGATATTCCATGCAAATGGAAATCAAAAGAAAGCTGGAGTAGCAATTCTCCTATCAGACAAAATAGACTTTAAAATAAAGACTATCACAAGAGAAAAAGAAGGACACTACATAATGATCTAGGGATCAATCCAAGAAGAAGATATAACAATTGTAAATATTTATGCACCCAACATAGGAGCACCTCAATACATAAGGCAAATACTAACAGCCATAAAAAGGGAAATTGACAGTAACACAATCATAATAGGGACTTTAACACCCTACTTTCACTGATGGACAGATCATCCAAAATGAAAATAAATAAGGAAGCACAAGCTTTAAATGATACATTAAACAAGATGGACTTAATTTATATTTACAGGACATTCTATCCCAAAACAACAGAATACACTTTCTTCTCAAGTGCTCATGGAACATTCTTTAGGATAGATCATATCTTGGGTCAAAAATAAAGCCTTGGTCAATTTAAGAAAACTGAAATCGTATCAAGTATCTTTTCAACCACAACGCTATGAGACTACATATCATTTACAAGAACATATCTGTAAAAAAATACATACACATGGAGGCTAAACAATACACTACTTAATAACCAAGAGATCACTGAAAAATTCAAAGGGGAAATCAAAATTTACCTAGAAACAAATGGCAATGAAAACACGATGACCCAAAACATATGGGATACAGCAAAAGCAGTTCTAAGAGGGAAGTTTATAGAATTACAATCTTACCTCAAGAAACAAGAGTCATCTCAAATAAACAACCTAACCTCACACCTAAAGCAATTAGAGAAAGAAGAACAAAATCCCCCCAAAGTTAGCAGAAGGAAAGAAATCATTAAGATCAGACCAGAAATATATGGAAAAGAAATGTAGGAAACAATAGAAAAGATCAATAAAACTAAAAACTGGTTTTTTGAGAAGATAAACAAAATTGATAAACCATTAGCCAGACTCCTCAAGAAAAAAAGGGAGAAGACTCAAATCAATAGAATTAGAAATGAAAAAGGAGAAGTAACAACTGACACTGCAGAAATACAAAAGATCATGAGAGATTACTACAAGCAACTCTATGCCAATAAAATGGACAATCTGGAAGAAATGGACAAATTCTTAGAAAAGCAAAACCTTCAAAGACTGAACCAGGAAGAAATAGAAAATATAAACAGACCAATCACAAGCACTGAAATTGAAACTGTGATTAAAAATCTTCCAACAAACAAAAGCCCAAGACCAGAGGGTTTCACAGGCGAATTCTGTCAAACATTTAGAGAAGAGCTAACACCTATCCTTCTCAAACTCTTCCAAAATATAGCAGAGAAAGGAACACTCCCACACTCATTATATGAAGCCACCATCACCCTGATACTAAAACCAGACAAAGATGTCACAAATAAAGAAAACTACAGGCCAATAACACTGATGAACATAGATGCAAAAATCCTCAACAAAATACTAGAAGACAGAATCCAACAGCACATTAAAAGGATCATACACCATGATCAAGTGAGGTTTATCCCTGGAACGCAAGGATTCTTCAATATGCACAAATCATTCAACATGATAAAGCATATTAACAAATTGAAGGAGAAAAACCGTATGATCATCTCAACAGATGCAGGAAAAGCTTTTGACAAAATTCAACACCCCTCTATGATAAAAAATAAACTCTCCAGAAAGTAGGCATAGAGGGAAGTTACCTCAACATTATAAAGGCCATATTTGCCAAACCCACAGCCAACATCATTCTCAATGGTGAAAAACTGAAACCATTTCCACTAGGATCAGGAACAAGACAAGGTTGCCCACTCTCACCACTATTATTCAACATAGTTTTGGAAGTTTTAGACAGGGCAATCAGAGAAGAAAAATAAATGAAAGGAATCCAAATCATAAAAGAAGGAGTAAAGCTGTCAGTTTTTGCAGATGACATGATACTATACATAGAGAATCCTAAAGATGCTACCAGAAAACTACTAGAGCTGATCAATTAATTTGGTAAAGTATCAGGATACAAAATTAATGCACAGAAATCTATTGCATTCCTATACACTAATTATGAAAAATCTGAATGAGAAATTAAGGAAACATTCCCATTTACCATTGCAACAAAAAAATAAAATACCTAGGAATAAACCTACCTAAGGAGACAAAAGACTTGTATGCAGAAAACTATAAGACACTGGTGAAAAAATTAAAGATGATACAAACAGATGGAGAGATACTCCATGTTTTTGGATTGGAAGAATCAACATTGTGAAAATAACTATAGTACCCATATCAATCTACAGATTCAGTGCAATGCCTATCAAACTACCAACGGCATTTTTCATGGAACTAGAACAAAAAATTTCACAATTTTTATGGAAACACAAAAGACCACAAACAGCCAAAGTGATGTTGAGAAAGAAAAACAGAGCTGGAGGAATCAGGCTCCCTGACTTCAGACTATACTACAAAGCTACAGTAATTGAGACACTATGGTACTTGCACAAAAACAGAAATATAGGTCAATGGAACTGGATAGAAATCCAGAGATAAACCCACGCACATATGGTCACCCTATTTTTGATAAAGGAGGCAAGAATGTACAATGGAGAAAAAACAGCCTCTTCAATAACTGGTGCTGGGAAAACTGGACAGCTACATGTAAAAGAATGAAACTAGAACATCCCCAATACCATACACAAAAATAAACTCAAAATGTATTAAAGATCCTAAATGTAAGGCCAGACACTATAAAACTCTTAGATGAAAACATAGGCAGAACACTCTATGACATAAATCACAGCAAGATCCTTTTTGACCCACCTCCTAGAGAAATGGAAATAAAAACAAGAATAAACAAATGGGACCTAATGAAACTTAAAGTCTTTTGCACAGCAAAGGAAACCATAAACAAGAGGAAAAGACAACCCTCAGAATGGGAGAAAATATTTGCAAATGAAGCAACTGACAAAGGATTAATCTCCAAAATTTACAAGCATGTCATGCAGCTCAATATCAAAAAAAAACAAACAACCCAATCCAAAAATGGGCAGAAGACCTAAACAGACATTTCTCCATGGAAGATATACAGATTGCCAACAAACACATGAAAGAATGCTCAATATCACTAATCATTAGAGAAATGCAAATCAAAACTACAATGAGGTATCACCCCACACCAGTCAGAATGGCCATCAGCAAAAAATTTACAAACAATAAATGCTGGAGAGGGTGTGGAGAAAAGGGAACCCTCTTGCACCATTGGTGGGAATGTAAATTGATACAACCACTATGGAGAACAGTATGGAAGTTCCTTAAGAAACTAAAAAGAGAACTACCATACGAGCCAGCAATCCCACTACTAGGCATATACCCTGAGAAAACCATAATTCAAAAAGAGTCATGTACCACAATGTTCATTGCAGCTCTATTTACAATAGCCAGGACATGGAAACAACCTAAGTGTCTATCGACAGACAAATGGATAAAGAAGATGTAGCACATATATACAATGGAATATTACTCAGCCATAAAAAGAAATGAGATTGAATTATTTGTAGTGATGTGGATGGACCTAGAGTGTGTCATACAGAGTGAAGTAAGTCGGAAAGAGAAAAACAAATACCGTATGCCAACACATATATATGAAATTAAAAAAAAAGGTTCTGAAGAACCTAAGGGCAGGACAGGAATAAAGATGCAGACGTTGAGAATGGATTTGAGGTTAGGGGGAGTGGGAAGGGTAAGCTGGGACAAAGTGAGAGAGTGGCATGGACTTACATATACTACCACATGTAAAACAGATAGCTAGTGGGAAGCAGCTGCATAGCACAGGGAGATCAGCTCAGTTGTTTGTGACTACCTAGAGGAGTGGGATAGGGAGGGTGGTAGGGAGATACAAGAGGGAGGAGATATGGGGACACATGTATATGTATAGGTGATTCACTTTGTTATAAACCAGAAATTAACACACCAGAATAAAGCAATTATACTCCTAAAAAGATGTTAAAAAAAATAAAAAAAGAAACATAGGGAGATTGGTAAAATGAGAAAATCAAAATCTACCTAATTGGATTCTTAAAAAGAGAAAATGATAGGAGCCAAAGTTAGAGATAAGTGCTTAAGAAGTTTTTATAACCCAAGAGAAACATCAATCCAAAGATTCAGGTATCCCAACAAATTCCAGGAAAAATATAGGAAAAAAATACATATCTACACACATTGTTGTGAAACTGCAGAACACCCAAACCAAAATAAAGATTTTGAAAGCACTTGGAGAGAAAAGAAACACTATCTATAAAGGACAGATATACTGATGGCTGACTTCTAAACAGCAATAGAAGTCAGAAGATAGTTAAATAATATCTTCAAAATGCTGCCCGAAGAGTATTGTTAACTTGGAATATTTTTCCTAAAGAGTAAAATAGTCCATTTTCAGACAAATCAAAATGGAAATTAGATTACTAATGGACTTTCACAATGAAACCTTCTATGAGATGTACTTCAAGAAAAAAGAAATTGAACCCAAAAGTACTCAGAGTGAAGAAGGAAAGATGAAGAAAGACATTTTAAACATGTGGGAAACTCCTCAAAAATATGAAGCATATAAAATAATAATGATTTCTTTTAAACAAGAGTTTAAGTATAGAAACATAAATAACAATAAGATGGAAGATTAAATTGGACTTGTGGAATTTGTGTTCCAAGATTTTTGTGTTGTATGGGAGGAAGGTAAAGATGATTAACTTAAAAATCACTGTAACTGTGTTGGGGGTACCAAATGTGAGAAGACTCTGGAGGGTGGAGAGAAGAAATCATGCCAATTATGGACCTTGGGATCATTCTTATTTTTTATTTTCCCTGCCTTTTCAATTGGCAGATTTCATGCTATTACTTGTTTGAATACTTTTTTCTTCTGTTCTTTTTTCTAAGAACAACAGTGTATACATTGGTATTCTTTTATTCTGCTTTTCATCTTTTTTAGAATCACTTTTATATCTTTTTCTTTTCCATTTTATTTTTATGTAATTTTATGAAACTTTTCTATCTCTTATTTACCTTTTATTGTTTTTAATGTGGCTTTCATCTGTTAAGGTTTTCTTTTTTCTTCAATTTCTTTCCTGAGCTTTAACTATTTGTTTGTCTTCTCCTGATGTTTTATCATCTTTTCTTTAACCTTTTATATGATTTATTTGGGATCCTTTCTTTTTCAAAGACCATGTTTCAATCTCTCAGAGATTATGAGAATGATATAGATGCTTTCTCTTTCATATAAGATATTCATGTCCTTCTCCTTTGAGGTGTGTGTGTGTGTGCCTGTGCATGTTTCTGTGTTTGCTCCTTTCTCATCTTTGGACCCAAATAACTATATTAAAGTTAGTATTTGCTGATGAATAGTGTGGGGAGGGTTAGGACAGGAATCTAAGTCAGTATGAGGCTTCAATTCAGGTTTGTTGTGTCAAACTTCTTTCAAAAATTTGTTATTCTCTGCCATGGAACTACATGTTCAAATCACTAATCAAAAAAATGTTCAACCTCCTTCATTATCAGGGAAATGCAAGTTAAAAACACAGTGTGATACACATCCACTTGAATGGCTATGATAAAAATGACTGACATTATTAAGTGTTGGAGTGTCTGTGGAGCTACTAGACTATCATATACCATTGGTGGGAAGGATAAATTGATGCAAATGTTTTGGAAAATGGTTTGGCTACGAAAGTTAAATATATATATTCCCTGAGCTAAAAAACAAAACAAAAACAAAAAACAGGGCATTTTCCACTCTCATTGTACAACTAAGCTCCTGCTATCCATATCATCTAACAGGGTAGGGACTTCTGCAATTGATGTTACTTCTGGTAAAGTACCCAGTGCCTGCAACAGAGTAAGAAGCCGACAAAAGCAAATGATTGATGGTGATGATGATAACAAAGATGGATAATGAATGTGCTTGAATATGCTAATACACTCAATGTGAAATTAATAGAAGCTGTGGTCTCAGAAGCAATAGGTAAAAGTACAAATGTATGCTGACCAAATGGCCAGGGAAGGGAGGTCCAGATTGCAAAGAGGAAATGATTCTTTAGAAGCTAAGACCATAAAGAGACTTGATATTCAAGCAAAGAAAGGATATAAATCTTCCATAAGCTAGGAATAAAGACTGAGGACTAAATGAGAGTGAAATCTTCTATAGAATTCAGGTGAGATCAAGTTATGTTCAAGTTAAGAAGGGAATGCTGACAAGCAAAGTCATAATTGAAAGATGAATTTGGGCCACCACATGGCTGGAGTCTTCTGATCAGATGGAAATCCAGAACTGAGGGAACTTCAAATATTCTATTTGATTTGCATTTGTGATAAAGTAAATTGAGAAGGAAGGAGATATGGTAAATCCCTTGTTTTTGAGGTCAAAGCCACAAATACATAACCTCAAATTTCGGGTAATGGCAGCACAGAAAGAGCACTTTGCATTTTATCATAATGAATACTCCAAGGTGTGTGCACATCAGATGTAGTAAAACTGAACTTGGCCTGTTCCAGGAATCCTAACAGGGCTGAAGGAGATCCAGATGACAGAATGTGAGACCAATGGTAACACAAAAGTTGAGTTTTCAAAGGAACGAGAAGCGTTGATGTAACCAGCAGCCCCCTCACCTCCGGCCCCTGCAAAGTCTGAAACTGGAAGATTAGTCCAATGAGGGAAGGAGAACTGTTACTAAACAAAGTTTAGGATGAACACACGGATGAATCCACACAGGGTTAGAAAAAACCCTCCACAGGGGACCATACCACAAGGAACAAGATTATTAACTGGAAGGTAGATATCAAGGACTCAAAATATGAAAATCAGGAATGAAAAATGGGACATTCATTTTAACCTTAGAGAAATGAGAATAATTATAAGCAATACTATAGACAAATGTAATCCAATAAATAAACTAGATGAAGTATGCTCATAAAGACATAGACAATAAAAATTTCCTCAAGAAGAGGTACAAAACTGGAATAAAACTATAACAATAAAGGGATTGAATTAGTAATCAAACAACTTCCTACAAAGAAAAATACAGAACCAAAGGCATCACTGCTGAATTATCGTCTTTAAAGAAGACTTAAAACCAATCATTCAAAAAATTTCAGAAAAAATAGAAAAGGAGAGAACACTTTCAAACTTATTCTCTGAAGCCCTGATACAAATGACAAAGTCCTTATAAGAAGAGAGAACTGCAGACCAATATCCTATATGAATATAGACTCAAAGATACTCAAGAAAATACTAGCAAACCAATCCAGAAATAAAGAAAAAGGATTATACACTGTGATCAACTGAAATTTATCCCAGGAGTGCAAGGTTAGTTCAACATAGGAAAATCATCAATATAGTATTCCATAAGAGTGGATGAAAGGACAAAATCCATATGATTACTAAATAGATGCAGGAAAAGCATTTGGCAAAATCCAACTCACTTTCATAATAAAAACACTCAACAAGTAGGGATATCAATCAAGAAAACCTACATATAACACCAGCTACCAAATAGACCTATAGTTCTCTGCCTTAAAAACCCCTTCCTACCACACTGATTTGAAAAGTGCCAGAGGGTACAGGGCAAGAAGAGGTAGAACAAGTAGGGTGAATGGCAAATGACATTCGTCACCACTGTGGTTTACAAGCTGCATAGCAGACCTTCGTTGGAGGAACGCAAAAAAGCTTCAAGTTGGATATAAGATTTTAATTTCTCAGTTAAACTGGTTTGGACTTTTAAATACACAATTAATTATCAAAATGAAATGGGTGTCATACTTGAAAGTGACCAGAAAAATTGGGGAACTACCTGAGATGTCTTTAAGGTGTTGGAAAATAAGACTGAGGCCATATTTTGAAAACAAAGGAAAGCATAAAAAGTTTTATTTTAACCTCTAATAGGAAGAATAATCCCTTCTCAAAGATGTCCATGTCCTAACCCCTGGAAACTGTGTACATGTGACCTAACATAATAAAAGGGACTTTGTAGATGTAATTAAGTTAAGGGTCTTGAGATGGGATGATTATCCTGGATTATCTACGCAGGTCCATAAACAGACTGTTAATAGAGATACAAATGTTAAAGGTGCTGCTGGCAAAGGTTCATAAGGAAATGAGGAGCTATTCTATCAGAAACTTCATGAAAGAAGATCTTTGTTATGTAGTGGCAGAAAGCTTTGTGCAATTGTATCCTGTAGTTATGTAGAAAGCAGAACTTGTAAGTGATAGCTTGGGTATTTGGCAGGGGAGATTTCCAAGCAAATGTGTTGAACGAGAGGCCTGCTTTCTTCTTGCTGCTTATAGTAAAACCTAAGAAGAGACATTCATAGAGGGAAGAACTGTTAAACAAAAAGGAATCAGGACTTGATGTTTGGAAAAATCCTCAGCCTATCTAGATTATAAAAGACAAAAAAATAAGATTCACTGTCTGGAAACTGTACTTTGGTAAGAAAGCAAATAGTATGACTGAATAATCTTTTGCTAGTACCTCCAAAGGCACAAAATGCCACAATGTTCAGCTGCACAGAGGGCTCTTTGAAAAGATTAAGCCTGTGACTCACAGGTTCTCTCAGCAGTCATTTAAGCAGAAACCAAGAATATAGATAGGATTATCCAGGGAAAATATGGGGGTGGAGGGGTGAGGCTTTTGTCTGATGGAGTGAATTCCAGGACATACAAAGGAGACCCATTAGGTTCTTGAAAATGTTACACCACCAGAAACACTGCCCACTTGGACTGAAAGAGAGAAGACAAAATGGAAGAAGGCTATTCAACTCCCAAAATTCTATGGGCAGGAGACAGGCTGATTAAACTACTCAACTTCAAACACATGTTAATGTTTGTGAAAAAAGGAGAACTCTAAGTGTGAAAACTTGAGCACAGAGATTGGAGTCCTGAGCCCAGCGGATGGAGCTGAAAACCAAAAAGAATTGTTCCCAGACTTTGAAATCTAATGCTTGTCCAGCTAGTTTTCAAAATTGCTTAGGACTGGTGACTTCTTTTTTCCCTCCATTTTCATACTTTTTGAATGGGAATGTCTATAATTGCTATCCTATACCTATCCCATTATTGTATTTTAGGAGTAGGTAATTTTTTCCTAATTTTACAGACCCATAAATGGAGAGAAGTTTTGCCCGAGGATCTATTTTACCCAGGAACTAACCCATACCTAATTTAGAGTATTTAGAATTTTGAGCTGATTAAACTTAGATGAAATTTGGACTTATGTTGGTGCTGGAATGGGTTGAGGAGGATCTTGGAATGTGATGAATGTATTTTGTGAGAGGGACATAAATCTTTGGGGGCCAGAAGATGGATTTCGATAGTTAGAAAGAATCATGTTGTTCACATCCTAATTCCTAGAATCTGTGAATATGTTACTTTACATGACAAAAGGTGTCTTGATGTTTTGATTATATTAAGGTACTTGAGATGGGGGAATATCCTGGATTATCCACATCCATGTACATGGGTGCTTATAAGATAAGGAGGTATAATGATAGAAGCAGACGTCAGAGTGATTTGAGGCCATGAGCCAAGGAGTGCAGATGACATCTAGAAGCTGAAAAACATAAGAAAACAGCCTCCAGAAAGAATGCAACCTATGTGATTTTAGGACTTTGACCTCCAAAACTATAAGGTAAAATTTGTCTTGTTTAAGGCACTAAATCTGTGGTAATTTGTTACAGTCGAAACAGGAAACTAGTACATAACCTGTTGAGTTCTGTTCATTCAAAAAACCAGTTAAATATTCTGGTGCTTTTGTACTACATTTTTTTTTATATTTAACAATTATCAAAAAAAAAGACTCAGAGAAAGAAACATTTAGAAAGAAATGAAGTTAAGAATAAAGGTTTACAAGAGACTCCAGGGTTTACAAGGACTGACTCAACAACAGCAATAAAAATAAATAAGTTATTTATAGGAAATATATATTATGCCAAACCTTCTAAGTTTACAGTTATTTTGTCCAGGATGGAAAAATTAATTTTCTCACATGATTATCATGTCTGAAAGGTTTTTCACATATATGCAGATATTAGTCTTACAAAATTATCAGGGAGTCAGTAACTAACAAGAAAGTCTTAATGCTACTTTTATGTTGGGGTTTAGAACTAGACAGAATGACTCTGCTTTTTCCATTTTTTTCTCAATTTTGGTTGATCTTAAGTTTAAAGTACAGTCACCTCACACCCTGACTATAGAATATGATGTTCACAGACAGCAGGACAAAGTACCAGTTTTTGTTAGAAATAATTTATCATGAATATGATAATTTATCTATCTATCTTTCAACCACTTTAGTTTTAATACCCATATAGCATTCACTTGTATGAAAGTATTCAGCTTTCAATAAATGTCTATATCTATGTCTTTTGAATTCTCACTATGCATCAATAGAGCCAGACAGTATAATCTAAACTCTACAATTCTATAGGTTTTAGGATTTAACAGCATATCTGTTTCTAACTATATCATAAGTAATTTACTTCATGTAATTATAAAGTCAAAGGGAACAGGAAAACAATGCAAGGGATAAAGGCTTCAGACTAGATTTCTGAAATGTTTTATTTCAGTTACATTGGTGCATTCTATGATTTAAAGTAGAATTTTAAAAATGCACTCCAAGTCATAGATAAAAGCAATAATATTCTCCTAGAAATTCAAACTGTTAGGTAGACTGTGTTCATTTTTACTGGTTAATCCAATTTGTTAGCTGTATTTGAGAACTGCTTTAAAGAAACTGAAAATTTTTAAATCAGATTTCTCCTTTCTTTGTATTCCCTAGTTCCAGATAAAATGTGATATTCATGGGGACCTCTGAACAATCTGAGTGAAACTATCCCAAGTCCTTTACTAACTATCAGTGCCTAAATGAATCAACATGCATCTGGGAATTTTGAGTTATGATTAAACATGAATTGTTTTAAAATAAAGATTATTATAATATATGAGAATAATATTAAGGCATAACTGAACAATGTTTAACAAATTTTTGTCCATTTCAAATCACTCAAATAAAATCTAAGTATTACAATCATAATTAAAACAATCATACCATTTTATACATATTTTATAATTTTAATCTCTAATTTTCTTCAAAAAATTATTAATGTAAATATGCAAATAAAAAGCCTCAAACTTTGCTCTTTACTCATCTAATGAACATTGGCATTCAGGGGTTGAAAAATTTCCCCCAAGCTACTCTTAATTCCCATTTATTTATTGTATGGAAATCTTAGATAAGAAGTATATGTGACCCTAATTTGAATTTTTCATCTTATATAAACCCAATCTGGGAAAGCTACATGGATCTCATACACAGAATGAAAGGATTCATGCCTAATTTACGATCATCATAAGTTCTGTCACCTTCCTGATCTTCTACCACAGAGACCTCCCACATTTATCATGGCTTCTGTCCCATTGAGTCAGGTCAGGGTTCAGTGTTTCAGAACTGCACTGCCAATTTTTAAGACTTGACCCAGAGATGAAACCCATGTGCCATCTTGGAACCAGACAAAAGTAACTCTTCATATTTATACTGCAATTTATAGTTGCAAATTTACATACTATCTCTTTTAATCTCAACAATGAATCCACGTATTTATTTTGTCAGCCACTGTGCTGGAGAACAAGACAGTTCCTGCATTGAGGCATTTAGAGTCTACTTTTGCAGGGACAGTCTACTAGTTTCTATTGCTGTATAAAAAATCACCACAAAATTAGCAGCTTGAAACAGTAGCCATTTGTTAGCTCACAGTTCTGTAGGTCAGAAATCTGGGCAAGGCTTAATTGCATTCCCTAAAATCAAGGTGTTAGCCAAGCTGCTCTCTTATCTGGAGGCTTTAGAGGAGAATCTACTTAAAAGATTGTTCAGGTCCTTAGCAGAATTCCATTCTTTGAGGCTATAGAATTGAGATCCTTGTTTTCTTACTGGTTGTCAGCTAGGGACCAGCTCTCCTGAAGGCTTCCCACATCTTCTGGCACATGGCCTTCTCTACCTTCAAAACCATCGAGGGCATGTTGAATCCTTCTCATGGTTGGAAATCTCTCTGACTTCCGATTCTGCCACTAAACAGAGAAAATTCTCTGCTTTTAAAGCACATATGTGATTAGGTTAGACTCACTTGGATAATCTACCTTTTGCCATATAATGTAGCACAGTAATGGGAATGACTCATCATTCTCACCAATTCTATCCACACTAAAAAGGGAAAGTACTATAGAAGGCTGAGAGTCATTGGGGGGTTATCTTAGAATTCTGCCTACCAAAGTGGAACACAACAATTTAATAGGCAATTCAATATTAAATAATAAAATACTATGATAGGGTTAAGTATAGGGTCCTATAGAAACATAAGGTGAAAAGGCATAATCTAGTTTTGGGAGCTTTGGGAATATATTCATAAAATATTATAAAAAATAAAACAGTATAGATAGTATGATTATATGTGTATGTATACAGAAATATTTATGGTAATTAACCAAACTTGATGGAGTTTATGCAAGTTTAATTTTTTTGTTTATCTGTATTTTCTGGATTGTTCATACACTGAACTAATATGTTTTGGGCAATATAATCATAAAACAATTTTTGTCCCCATTTTTCTTTTACATTTGCTCAGCAGCACATATTTTTTCCATCGTCCAGGCCTTATGAGTTTTCTGTTCACTCTGATGTCACAAAACACTGTTTCTATTTAGCAATTGGAACGTCAAAATTCTGAGGTTATTCAAAGTTGAAACTTTCCCCTCCCTAGCTAATTACTGCTATAGGCTGGGAATCCTGTTATGGGAAAGAAAGGGAGTATGTTTGACACCTTCTTTCTCTCTCTGCCTAGTGTTTCCACACTCCCATGCCAAGCTGGATCACTGAGGCTTTTGACCCTCTTGGGGATAGAGTACAGGGAGGAAAGAAGAAAGAGGGGAAGAAAGGTCATACTTGAGTGATAACTCGTTAATTAACAATGAACCGGTAGGCTTGGAAAATGCTTAAGCTGAGTCGATTTATGGATGTTTGTGGGAACTTTTTTCATTGGGGATCTCACATCTCTGGTTTTCATTCTCAGCCTGTAGAAATTAGGCAATTTGATAACCTCTTTCTGCTGAGTTCTGTTTGCCCATTATAGAGGTCTAGACCCAAAGAATACAAGCATCTGTCCCAATATTACACTTCTTAAATCTTCTTTGAATCTCCAGCAACGTGAACCTTTTAAACCCTTGATGTAAAGGATTTAAAAGTCATTTAACTTGTTTTGAATTGTTTTTAAAAAATCGTATCTTGCCCAGGCACCTTATTTTAGAATGTCTTGCCTATAGTATCTTCATGTAAAGACACAATGATTAGTCACTATTTCCAATTTAACATTATGCAGATTATTGTAGTAGTGAGGGTCTCTTTTGGATGACAAAAGACACAAAGCAATCAGAAATGGGCTTAAGGGCTAAAGAAATGTCAAGAAAGATGAGAAATCATAAAAAAGTCATTATATCTTAGATATGGAGAGCATTCTCCGTAGAGCAACAGGAATAAAAGATACTTTGCAGGGGGGTGATTAGTAATAGATTGTAAGGAAGTGAATGTAGATGACTTCCTTCCTATGACGGCTAGAGGAGTCCCAATTTCACATACTGTTAAACATAATAGACCCTGCCAGTCAGTCCTGAAGAAGATTCTGGCCTCACTGCTTCCACTCCACCTCCTGTCTATCTATTTGGTTTCACAACCCACTTTACTGGGGCTTGCAAGTGGACTTTCTAGCTTTATTCAGAAACATGCATGCTGTTTCTGTGCACAAAGGGAGTCAGTTCAGTATTTTGCTTCTTAACCCTACATCACTCCTTTAAACACAACCTGAGAGAAATTAACCACACCAGAAAGCCAGCCATTCCACCCTTGAGAATTCTTTGTGTAACACTTTTGCATACTAGCATTTCATTAAGTCAGCATTACAAATTGGTATAGAGAAGGGGTTGGGAGTGAGAGTAAAGAGAGCATGAATCTGACAACTGGTGTAGAGGTGATCTAAAACCTTGATCAACAGAACTTTGAGTACAGTAGAAGCAGAAGGGGGTTGGTACACTGAGAAAGAAACACACTGGACGCAGGGTCATTCTGTGTCCTTTGACAGCAAATATGTAGAAAGCCTTTTTCTCCTTAGCATCATAGATCCTTCAGGATGTTTTAAACATGAAACATACATGCACACTGTAGAATTAAATGGGTCAGAGCAATGGCTAAAATCCAGTATTCTCTGAATTAGCTTCAACTTTCCAGCACAGTAACATATTATTTCAGTCTATGAATTCTTGATGCAAACTGCAAAAGAAGAATCTTGGGGACTTTCAGGTTACTGATCCTATCAGATATTCTTCCTCTTCTTTTTGACCTAAGGTATATTCTGAGGCCATTAGAGATGAGAGACAGTCAGAGTGATAATTTTTTTTTTTTTTTGCGGTATGAGGGCCTCTCACTGCTGTGGCCTCTCCCGTTGCGGAGCACAGGCTTCGGATGCGCAGGCTCAGCGGCCATGGCTCACGGACCCAGCCGCTCCGCAGCATGTGGGATCTTCCCAGACTGGGGCACAAACCCATGTCCCCTGCGTCGGCAGACAGACTCTCAACCACTGCGCCACCAGGGAAGCCCAGAGTGATAATATTAATGGGACTTAAGTGCCAACAACTCACACAGCATTTTATATTTTAGTTTTCTATCTTTTCTTCCTCCTAATTCCCAACCTTCTTGTGAACTCATAAGGAGTGGCAGTGTGTCTAAAAGCCTCTATTCTATCTCACCAAAACTCTTATAAAGGAAGACTATTTTAAACCTTGGGGAGATTATCATCTTATTTCCAAGTGACAGAAACATAGACCAAAAGAGGCTTTAGAAGGAGTGGAGCAAGTTTGTACTTGAGCTCAAGTTTTCATATCACATCAAAAGTAGAAGAGTTCAACGTAGTGTTTTCCAGATTACAAGATTTAAATTCTTACTTTGGTTCACATGATCAGTACTTTCTCAGGCAACTCTTGACAGAAAAACACCCCGTCAGCTTATTAATTTTTATATTGTTTTTTTTTTCCCACTATGCATTGCCCTTTCAATCAAAACTACTCCCTGGGCTTCCCTGGTGGCGCAGTGGTTGAGAGTCCGCCTGCCGATGCAGGGGACACGGGTTTGTGCTCCGGTCCGGGAGGATCCCACATGCCGCGGAGCGGCTGGGCCCGTAAGCCATGGCCGCTGGGCCTGCGCGTCCGGAGCCTGTGCTCCGCAACGGGAGAGGCCACAACAGTGAGAGGCCCGCGTACCACAAAAAAAAAAAAAAAAAAAAAAAACTACTCCCTGTAGTGGAAAGTTTGGGAAACAGATGATCCCACGGGCACCAATGTTTAAAGGGCCCCATTAACCTGTTTGTGGAAGGAAGCTGCAAATCCATGGGAAGGTAGAGAATTTAATTCATAAGACACCCCTTTATCCTCTATCCTAGTTCAAGAACACTTGATTTTAACTCTGATTTTCAATTCTTGAGAGTGTAGGTTTCATTTCTGATGGGTAACCCATCCCAAGCTTGCCAGACTTACTAGCTTATAAATAAGATATTGAAACCCTGAATGATGTTGTCTGAAGCTCTTTTGCGAATACAGAAAACACCAAAAGAAAAAAATCATGTTGTATTTGTGAAGTTTAATAACATATATATGTATGATATATAGGTATGTATATATATGCTATGTATGATGTTATCTATATACCATATGAAGGGTAGCAGAATATGCCACCCCATCTATGCCTCTTTGGCATAAAGATTATTTTGAGCTGATTATTTTTGAGAAAAAGCAGACACAGGAAAAGCACTAAAAACAGAGTAGAATTTACATTTTTGTAAGGGAAATTTACATCTCTAAGGGAAACCACATTTTGAAGATATTTACCTCTCTTTACCAGAAAGAGAAGGATGACCCTAAACGACAAGAAACTCTAATCAATAGAGAAAACCTCAGACTTAGCTCTGCATAACCTCACTGTACTTTTCCTAATAATCTCCCGTAACTGTCGTCCCTACACTCCCTTTTTTGTTTTTTGTCTTTAGCTAAGACAGTATTTAAGGTGGTGCCTTGGGCCATTTTGGGGAGTTTTGCTCAGTGTTCCTGGGTCTCTCCCACTATACATGAGGTATACATGTTATTAAACTTCTGTTTATTTTTCCTGTGGTAATCTTTTATTATGGTGGGGGAGGTCTCAGCCACAGAACCTAGAAAGGTAGAGGGAAAATTATTTTTCCTCCCCTACACATATATATACAAACATATATATATAAATATACATATAAGCACACATATCAATACATACAGGTCTATGATATGGATATATGCATAGACACATGTGCTTATATATGTATGCTATACAAGTATGTATATATATCAATATATATCTATGATATATATATGTAGATGTGTGACATGTATACAGATATTATGTTTTTATGCTTTTGGTACCAGCTGGCCATTCTTCTCTTCCCTTATAAGAATAGCCAAATTTTAGATGGACACATGCTACTGGGAATAAAGACTACACTTCCAAGCTTCCCAGTTAGGTATGCTTGTGTGACTAGAAGAAAACATGTGGGAATTTTGTTTTTATAATTGCAAAATGTGGTAGCTTTTCTAGTAGGATACAAAACTGAAATTTCATGGAAGAAAATTACTCACTGATATAGGGAAAAAACTATGACAAAATAAATAACAATCTGAGAAAATGATTTATCCATCATAGTATAAACAAAAATCATTTTTCTTATATGTTAACTACTTCAGCATGTCAAGGATAAAATGGCCAATAACAATATTTAAGTGGACAAACAGGAAGTTCACAGTAAAGGAAATGCCAATGATTCAAATTTATGGGAAAAAGCCCAGTCCACCTCACTTATAATGGAAACACAAATTTAAAAGTTTGGCAAATCTAAAATAACTTTGTTATGCTTTGGCAAAGGTATGGGGAAATTTCCTCCCCAAAATTGCTGGTGGAATATAAATCGGTAGAATTTCTATTGATACAATTTCCAATGTCTATTGAGAATATTAATGTTTATCTGCTTTTATCCAACAATTATATTTATACTGTTAAGTTAACTAAACAAGGAGGCCATCAGACTGAGGTGCCTCTGATGCTATGGTGGCTTATGTAAGCAAACCAAAATCTAAGTCTGTAAATGCCTCAAGGTACAAAATTGAAACCTAAGGACAACCAATTACAAAGAGCCAGCTAGGCTTTAAGCTATAGCCAGTCAACAATTTCCTTGCTTTGCTTCAGCCTTTTCTGTATAAAAGTCTCTCCCCAGGCTCTTGGTAGAGCACTCCTAACCACTTCTGGTTTGGCACTACCTAATTCCAACTGATTGCTGCTCAAATAAACTCACATTTTTAATATGCCTCAGTTTATCTTTTAACATTACCATTATAATTTTACTGCTGCAAAAACTGTGTATACGAGGAAATGTATTCCAGAATTTTTTTGTAATAGAAAAAGTTAAAAAATGTCTGTCCCAAATGCAAGTTATGAGGTGAATGACTAAGACTATAATACGTTCACACAATGTGTTACTATATAGTCATTGAAAAAAATGAGGCAGTTTCATAAGAACACATAGAAATATTTTCTACTATTCTAATGTAAATATTTTAATATTATATTATTAAGTAAAGAAAATCAAGTTAAAGAATACTATGTATATTGTGTTATCAACTGTTAAAATAGCAGCCATGTCTCATGGGCCCAGCCGCTCCGTGGCATGTAGGATCTTCCCAGACCGGGGTACGAACCCATGTCCTCTGCATCGGCAGATGGACTCTCAACCACTGCGCCACCGGGGAAGCCCTATGTGGAATCTTAAAAACAAAACAAAACAAAACAAAACAAAAAACACCATTATGAAACTCATAGATAAAGAGATCAGACTTGTGGTTACCAGGGTTGGGAAGAGATCTATGACTACAGCTAACTCTGATGTGTGATATACTGGAAAGTTGTTAAGAGTAAATTCTAAGAGCTCTTGTTATGAGGAGAACATTTATTTTCTTTATCTCTTCTTCTTTCTATCCTTTGTATTACATCTATATGAGAAGATGGATATTAGCTGAACCTACTGTGGTGATTACACAATATACATAAATCAAACCCTCATACTGTATACCTTAAGCTTATACAGTGATGTATGTCCCTTATTTATCAGTAAAACTGAGAAAAACTTTTTTAAAAAAGAAGTAATTTTTAGTGTGACTGAGGCACAGAAATAAGTGGAAAAACTACTTTAGCTATTATTTTGTTCCTTTAAAAATTGCCCTAAACATAAACTATTCAAAAAATATTTAATTAAAAATTTTTCTTCCTAATTAGTGCTACTCTGGATATTCCCCCAGAGCCTCTGTCATTTTAATGTTCATTTAGATTACTAAGGCAATGGGGAAAGAGAAAGTGAACTATGTCTTAAGCACAGCATTATTTATTAAAATCAAGTGCTTTGCAAAATGTGCTTTTGCACATTTAATCTTCATAACAGAAAAGAAAAACTTAGGGGGTGAGGTAGTGGGGACTGGATAGATGCTGTTATTTCTTGAATGTCTTAGAACTTTACATACATTCTATTACTTAGTTATCATAAGAGTCCTGCAAAATAAGTCTTATTATCCACACTTTATAAATGACAAGAATAAAGTACAAGATGATTAAAAATCTTGCCCAAAGTTATCCAAGTAAAAAATATCAGGGCTGTGATTTAAACTCTGGTTTGTTTAGAAATACACAATAAAAACTTCAACAACAACAATAAAACAATGACAACAGAACATTTAGTCTTGGAATATGTCATTTTCTTGATTTAGCTTCTATGACTGATAAATATCATGAATGCCCTCAAAGGCTGTGGAGATACCTTAATTATTTTCAGTCTTAATTTTTCCCCATACTTTATTATTTGGTTTTAGCTTTCCCCCAGAATTCAGTATTGTTTAACTAGTTTTTCTAGGCTTTCTAAACAAGCAGTATTTGAGGCAGGTTGTTTGCTATGCTCCATATGCTACTTAAGTTTACCATGCATTTAGACTCATACATATAGCATGCCTTGACACAAAGACCTTAACAACCTATTATCTCTTGTCTAGAACAGAGTTTAGGAAGGAAAATTTTCAAGCACAAAAACACATGCTAGGGGCTTCCCTGGTGGTGCAGTGGTTGAGAGTCCGCCTGCCGATGCAGGGGACACGGGTTTGTGCCCTGGTCCGGGAAAATCCCACATGCCATGGAGCGGCTGGGCTCGTGAGCCATGGCCGCTGGGCCTGCGCGTCCGGAGCCTGTGCTCCGCAACGGGAGAGGCCACAGCAGTGAGAGGCCCTCATACCGCAAAAAAAAAAGCTAGATTTTCCTTTTATTTTTCTCTTTTCTTCCTGAATGACTTTGCCCAAAATCCAATAATTAAGACTCAGCAAGGTAAGCATCAGGCTGGTTTGGGGATGGGTGAGCTACAACAGTCTAGGAACAAAAAAAAAGAGTAGTAAGGTTGAAGAGGGTGTCTGTTGTGGGTTAGTGGGAATCTGGTATATAGTGTGGGAGCCTGAGTACAGGAAGGAGAATGTCTTTCAGGAGGGGCAGCCTAGTGTGGGCGAAATCGGAGCCCAGATGTGGTAGGGTAGGTGTCTGCATAAAAAAGCGGCCCATGGTGGGCTGATAGGGATAAGGAAAATATTTATGAAAGTGGGCTGCCCAGCAGGGGGTGTCAAAGACAAAGTGAGATGAAAAGAGTTTGTGCATAGGAGGCAACCAGAATGGAATGTTGAAGCCCTACCAAAGGTTAAAAGAAAGACCATGTTGGGGTAGTGTTGAGGTGGGTGACTGGCCTGGCATGAATGTCAGGTACCAAGGTGGGTGAGAAGGACATCCATTCATTAGGGTGCCCTGATACGTGATATCAGATCTCATGCACTTGCAGTGAGCATCTAAACGGTGTGCTAATGCACAGCAGGGATAAAGAGGGTCATTTAATAATAAAAGTGCCAATTTATTAAACAGACATAACAATAATAAATGTTCATGTACCTAATGACAAAGTTTTGAAATACACAAAGCAAAAATTGATGAAAGAGACAAAAAATTATCATCAGCAATTTTGATACTAATCTCTCAATAATTGATATAAGTGCTCAGAAAATTATAAAGGATATAGAAGATTTGAAAGACACGATTAACCAGCTTTCCCTAGTTGACATCTATAGAACAATCCACCAAGATCAGCAGAATGCACACCTTTTCAAATGTACCCAGAATATTTACCAAGATGGAGCATATCCTGGATGTAAAAAATCTCAACAAATTTAAAATTATTTGAGTCATAAAAAGTATGTTATTTGATTACAATATAATTAAATTAGAAAACAACTGAAAAAAGGATCCCTGAAAAATCTAATATCTGAAAATAGAATAGTGCATAACCAAATAATTAGTGGGTCAAAGAAGAAACCAAGAGAAAAATAAGAAAGTTTTTGAACTGAAAAACAAAGACAGAATACATGTCAAAAACTATGGGATGCCACTAAAGCAGTCCTTAGGGTTGGTGGTGGAATTTATAGCACTAAGTGCCCATATTAGACAATTTTAAAAAGGTCTCAAATCAATAACTTCAGATTACATCTTAAGAAACTAAAAAAAAATTTAATATGAAATAAGTAGATGAAAGGAATGACAATGGTCAGGTAGGAAATAAAACAGAAACCAGAAAAATCCTTAAGGAACAATCAATACAGTGGTTTTTTTGGGAGGATCAAAAATTGATAAATTTCGAGCCAGAATGATCAGAAAGAAAAAGACGTAAATCACCAGTATTAGGAATTAGAGCTGTGACATACTATAGACTATACAGAGATTAAAAGAATAATGAAATGCTATAAACAAATTTATGACAAGAAATTTATCTTAGATGAAATAAATTTCTTGAAAGATACAAACTTATAAATTTCATTCAAGAAGCAATAGTTAAAATGAATAGCCCTACATACAGTAAAGAAACTGATCTTATGGGTAAAAACTTTCCCAGAAAGAAAATTACAGGTCCAGGTAGATTCACTGGTAAATCTTACCAATCATTTAAGAAAAAAATAGCAATTCTACACAAACTCTTTCAGAAAATTAGAAAAGAATGAAATTTCTGAAGACATTCTAGGAGGCCAGTCTCGTGCTAATATTCAAACTAAACATTATAAGAAAAGCTTCAAAACAATTTCTCATGAATATAGAAACAAAGTTTCTAACTAAAGTTTTAGAAAATGGGATTCAACTATATATATATAAAATAACACATCAAATGTTTATCCCAGGAATGCAAAGTTAATTTAATATTTGAACATTATTCATTGTAATTCACTACATTAGCAAATTAAAAAAGAAAACCCATATATTATCTCAATATATGTAGGGAAAAAAAGCATCTGATGCAATTTAACAGTTATTCCTGATAAAAATTCTCAGCAAACTAGCAATAGAAGGGAACTTCCTCAACCTGAAAAAGGGCATCTACAAAAAGCCCACAGTTAACACCAAAATTCATGGTAAAAATGGATGCTTTTTCTCTAAGATTGAGAACAAGTCAAGGTTATTTATTCTCAAAAATTCTATCCAGCATTATTGTACTGAAAGATCTAGCTCGTGCAATAAGGCAAGAAGAAGAATTAATAGGAACCCATTTTGTAAAAGTAGCAAAACTAAAACTATCTTTATTCATAGATGACATAATTATCTGTGTAGAAAATCTGATTAAAAAATTAAAAAACTATTGGAATAAGTGATGTTCAAGATCATGTAAAAAGTCAATTGCATTTCTATATACTAGCAACAAATAACATAAATTGATATAAAAATACCATTTACTATCACACCAAATAATATAAAATACTTAGGAATAAATCTGACAAATATGTAAAATCATAAAGTATTGCTGAGAGAAACTTTAAAAGCCTAAAAATGAGAGTGATACAGTGGTCATAAGTTGAAAGAATCGATATTAAGATGCCAATTCTCATCCATATGATAAATAGATTCAACACAAGCTCCATTTGACTTTTTTTTTAGAAATAACAAAAATATTTTTTAAAATTCTAGGTCAAAAGACCTAGAATAGCCAATAAAACTTTGAGGAAGGACAAAGTTAGAGTATTAATATTTCCTGATTTCAAGACCTATTATAAAGCTACAGTGTGGTATTAGTGTTGAGATAAAAATAATAGACCGAGGAACTTAACAGAGAGCTAAGAAATGGGGTGGACAATTGGTTTACAAAATCAGAAAGGTACTTCAATGGAGAAAGGATAATCTTTTCAACAAACGTGGAAATTTAAAATTGGATATATTCAGAGTTTCAAAAAATCTTTGATTCCTATCTCACACTGTACACAAACATTAGCTCAAAATAGATCATAGATCCAAATTTAAAACTTAAAACTATAAATATTCTAGAATAAAACATGGGAACATGGGAGATAAAATTGAGGCTTTGAGTTAGGCAATGCTTTCTTATATAAATCACCAAAAGCATAATCCATAAAAGAACAAATAGATAAATTGGAATCCATCAAAATTAAGCTTATGCTCTTCAAAATACATTGCTGAGAGAATAAAAAGAAGATACACACTGGGAGAAAATATTTGCAAATCGTATGTCTAATAAAAGACTTGGATTCAGAATATATAAAGAACTCTCAATAATAAGATCATAAAAAATCCAATTAAAAATGAGCAAATGATTTGAACAGAAGCTTCACCAAAGAAGACAAAGCAGTGATTTATAAACACAATAATACATGCTCAGTAACATTAGTCCCTTGGAAAAAGCAAGTTAAACCACAATGAGATACAACTACACATCTTTTCGAGTGGATCTAATTGAAAAGACTCACTATATCAAGTGTTAGGATTTGGAGGAAATGACTGCTAGTGGAAATGTAAAATAGTACAACCAGTTTGAAAACAGTTGGGCATTAAAAAAACTTTTTTTTAATGTATCTATCTTCTAATTCAGTCATTTCACTCTTAGAGGAACAAAAGCATATGCCCATAGAGATATTCATGTGCGTTCATAACAGCTTTATTTCTAATAGCCAAAAGATGGAAATGAATGTAATAGTCATCAACAGGTAAATGGACATGCTACAATATGGTTGTATCTCAAAATAATTTTTCTAAGTGAAAGAAGACAAAAAGTCTAAATGTATAATTCCATTTATATAAAATTCTGGAAATTGCAAACCAATCTTTAATGACTTAAGCAGATCAGTAGTTGCCTGGGAATGGTTTAGGAGGTTACAAATGGGAGAGGTGAAAGGGAGTTAGATTACAAAGGAGCATGAGGAAATTTTGGGGGGTGATATAAATATTTATTATTTTGATTGTAATGATGGTTTTATTAATATGTATATATGTTAAAACATATATTGTACACTTTATGTACAGTTTATTACATGTGAATTGGACCTAAATAAAGCTGTTTAGAATCATTTTTAGGACAATGGGAGAAACTAAATGGGGTCTGGGGATCCGATGATAGCAATGCATCAGTATTAACTTCCTTTTTTGATGTTTGTATGGGAATCTGTTTTGTGAAGCTATATGTATACCCAGAGGATTCATTATTCTAGGCTCGGGTTTTATAAACTAATTTCCACAGACAGGTGTTTTCTTCTCTTTTCAACTTCTCCTTCAATGCACTTGCAGCAGTAAGAAGGGTCAGATGATAGCTTGAAGGTAAATTGTAAACTATCTACAAAACCAAGAGTAAAGAGAAAAGCAGACTACAGTCTGGGGTCATTTAGTGAAAGGATAAACAGGACTCATACTTCATTAAGCCATATGTTTTTTATAATAATCACCCTGGGTCATCCTGGAAATATTAACTTATGTTCCACAAAGAGAATATTTTTTTCCCTGTAGCTCCTCCTTAGTAGCAGGCATGGTGAGAGATTATATATCTATAGGTATAGATTATGGATATAGATATATAGATAGATAGATATAGATCTATCTCCATGGAAAGTTCATAACAAACTAAAGAAGTAGCCTTTTTTACATTTAATTTGTGGAAGCGGAATATAAGGTTGAGGGAGGTAACTACTTTCCCCAAGGTTATATGGTTATTAATAAATAGAAAAGTCAAGGGTGTTTCCCACAGTGCAGGTAATTGTTAATGCACTGTCTAAATGACTGCTTTAGAAGTCGGGGGAAACGTGATATATTTTGAAAAGAATGAAGAATTTAATGCGTTTTGATTTCTAGTTAGTTAGATTTTACTATATTACAGTTAGAACAATTTTATATTCTTAATACAGATGTTACGAATTTCTACCTTCACCTTAAGGTCACCTCCTAGTTTTTTGGAGGGAAAAAAGGAATATTTTGTGATTATTCTTGAGTCAGTTCCACACTTCATCTATGATTCTGTTACCTTTTCATTCTCTGTTGGTAGCCCTCTGGGGTTCCTGATCATTGCCTGCCACCCACTGTTCTGACTCCTTTGCACAGATGCTAGAGAGAGGTGACTTTGGGGCAATCCACTCTGGGCTTTATTTCCTGTTGCTTTGTTCTCTGCTGTATCACCACTAAGCCTTATCTCTGTCTAAAATAGTGATAACAAAAATCGTTACTAATAAAGCTTTGTATTAATTAAACAATAATTTAAAGTGCCTACTACAGTACCTAGTTTATAGTATATGCTCAATAAAAGTACTTATTATTAATAACATACCACCCTTTGCTTAAATTTTGGGGAGATGAAAGGTGGCTGCATCATAAGCACACTAATAATTTATTTAAAGACTAAAATCTGTAATGTTCAACTACTTTGACCATCCAGTCCCTAAAATGTTTTCTTTGGCCAAATTTTGTTGTGGATTTTTCATAGGTTCAAAGTCTATACCATATTGCTAGGTTCTTACTTCCTACCAGTTCTGTTCAGTCTTTTCTATTCTTTCTCTATGTCCAAAATGTTTAAAATTTCAACTAAAGAAGAGTTTGGTTGTCTCTTTCATTTCTTGTCTCTGAATATTCTATCTCTCAGAGCTAAACGTTCTAGTCACAAGTAGATTATTAGGTCTTTCACGAAGCAAAGAGCCATCCCTAAAGGAAAGTCAGTACCAGGTATTAAAATTTGTGTGTACACATGACACACATGCACACACATTTTTATTTACCTCCTCATCCTTTTTTTTATACAATAATTGTTTATCTAATTATAACTATTTTGCAGGGTCTCTGGCCAAGAGACGTAAACACATAACCACTGTTATTTTATCCTTAAAATAACCATCAAAATTTCTCCTTACTTATTTTTATTTATATAATAAAAATTTTCTTGGGGCAGTGAAGGTGCTGAATAACTCCTATTCTAGAACAAAGTGCCATGTCTCAAGCTGTCGATCAAGGCCACCTAACAGTTGTTCTTAGTAGAAAGAAGAACATAGTTACCAAGGGAGAAGCAGTGGAAGGCTAACCTCATGGCCTGCATGTTTTTAAAGTACAAAAAGCTAAGAATAAAACTTAAAATATTGCTTCTTACTGGAAAGCATATAGCTACTGGTCAGATAAAAGTCTATATAGCAAAAGGTATTTTACAGTGAATTTAGTTACTCCAAAACCCTCATCCAAAATGAGAATTATTTGTATGTGTTTTGAAGTTTTTTTTCCAAAATGAAAATTTTCAGTATTATACAACTCTGACATGAAGAAACCAGAGATCTCATGAAAGAAAATCAATTAGACACAAAAAGGCTAAATTAATTTTCTACTCAGTTCCTTTTGATACTGCACAAAAGCAATGGGAAATGATGTGTTTCACCTTGGCACTATGCAGAGCAGATGATGACCTACACAGCTAATCCTTGAAACATAGCCTGCTGGTGAAAAGCCTACTGACTTTTTCTGATTGTATGAATCCATGTGAATCTGGTGATGAGATTCTCTGAAAAATTCTACTTATATGTTCATATTTCTACTGTTTTTCCAATCATTAAAACACATTTTAGGAGAAAATATAGTTAACTATAAAATACTTTTCTTCTTTTATTTTTCATAATCCAGTTTTTACTATAATTTTAACAAAGAAACCAATTACTTCCTCCTATGTCTGATTAGTAATCCAAGACACTCTATGTAAGATATGAAAACTTTCTTTAAATCGTAAAGAGTTCAAGTTATTTTAATTCACATTCTAATTTCTAAAATGTAAATATTATCCTTAGAAATAACTGGTGTATTTTTTTCTGCTAATCAGGCAGTGAATCTGCAAATCTAATTTGATGAAAAATGTTGGCATTTCTATGTTTGATACAGTTTCTTTTCCCATTGATTTATGCCAACGCTCCCAGGTCTGTAACTTTCCTTCACCCTTCTGCTGGTGAATTTGCAATACCATTCTGCTTTGACACCTAAACTAAATACTGATAGTCCAAATATCCTGCTCTTGATGAACTTCACATTTTTCACTTCTATATGCAATGGTGTCTCATATTAAGTACGGCGGTCTAGTTGCCATCCTCTGCTGTTGCTCTCCAACTCATGCTTTGAATTCAGAGCAGAGCTATGAAGTGAGTGAATGTGTCTAGCTAGCATCCTCATGTCCTTTTCAGTAGAGGCAAACTGGACACTAGGCAGAAGAGGAGTTGCCTACTGTAAGATTTTCTATCAAGTCATGCTAGGAAAAAGAAGTTCTGTTTGGTGTGCTATTAAATTTAAAAAATTCAAAATCTTGTTTAGACCCCAAGTGTTAGAGTATATTCTTAATAGGGAAGAAAATAATATTTTGACTATATATTAGATAAAATACTAAATTAGAATAACATAATCAGGATTCATGCCATGAAACATTAAAGACTTCAATATTTAATCATCACAATAACTATTGATTGACATATAAATTCCTATGGGTCATCATTTGATTAAACTTCAGTTTACAGTTCCTTCCCTCACTGCAGTTGGAACCCAGAAAATAGAGGTGCCAGAAATATTTACATTTCATTATTATTATCTATAAAAATGGAACAACTAATAACTGCAATGCCACTTTAAAACTGTCAATGAGCACATCACCCTTTTTGAAAACTACCACACAAAAGATATTTGTAGATCAAAAACAGAATTTCTAAGGGAAGAACATTACTATTACATTACTATTTAAATTACTACTAAGTTACTATTTAATGTTTACTACATTTGCATTTATCAGGGTCTTGGTGCAATCTTGTGGTATGACATCATCATACATAATTAATTTCAGCCTGAATAAATCACTTATTGGGTTTTCATATTATCTAAACAGTTGTAGGGCAAGATAAAATCAATGCATGTTATTTTAAAAAATGTCCTATTTCACAAGGTGTCTCTGATCTTTATGTCTTCCTATGTTCTAAAAGAAGACAGTGTTTTTTCTTAATGGGTTATGTGTGGATCAATGGATAGAGAAAGAATTCTGGTTTTGGTTAAGCAGGGTTTTTTGGGGTTTTTTGCGGTACGCGGGCCCCTCACTGCTGCGGCCTCTCCCGTTGCGGAGCACAGGCTCCGGACGCGCAGCCTCAGCGGCCAAGGCTCACGGGCCCAGCCACTCCGTGGCATGTGGGATCCTCCCAGACCAGGGCACGAACCCGCGTCCCCTGCATCGGCAGGCAGATTCCCAACCACTGCACCACCAGGGAAGCCCTGGTTAAGCAGTTTTTAACAGTTTCATTTCTGGTGAGCAAAACATAAAGACTAAGTATTCAATATAAATTCATTTCACATATTTTATAATTAGTCAATACCAATTTTAGTTGGAGCTTGAGATTTATTGATTCTGAAGGTCAATGTAGGGAATTATGTCACAGCACTTCCTAAAATTCTGAAAATACACAATATTTATAGCAGGTGAGTTTGGTCCACTTAGATCTCTCTTCCAGCATAGGAAGTGCCCAGTAAATATTTGTTTGAAAGGAGATAGTTTTTCCATTTTATGACCAATTTTTTTAAAGTCAATGCTAATGTTAGCATAGGGCTAAAATAAGAAAGGGGTATTCAAAAGTAGGCCTGGTTCTATGTGATTAATGAAAAAATCCTAACCTAGTCACAAATCATTTATTATCAGACAATATAGACAACTGATGGTTTGGCTATCATGTGTAGAAAGGTGATATTTAGGACATATTAGATATTTTTAAAATTTCTTAAGTATACTGTCCCATAATTAGAGTGGATACCTGAAAACAACTCTTATGAAGTTTAAATTCACTTCAAGTTTAAAATAAATGATCAGATCATATTTCTGTTTGTTTGATGTATTTCATAATTAAATATGAAATCACAATTTCAAACAAAAGGCAGACATGATAAGATAAATCCTTTAAATTATCAGGAAACTAATTTATGTATAATAACAACTTATTGAACATGCAAATAATGGTGCTTCAATATGAAGAACCAAAGAGGTGAAATGAATTTTATTCAAATAAGGAGGATTTTTGAATATTTTATTTTCAAATCATGTAGTAGCTAGGAAAAATATTGAACTTAGAGCCATAAGACTGAATTACAGTATTAGCTCTGTCATTTATTAAGTGTAGGATTGGGGGAAATTTCAATTAATTTCTACAACCTACCTCAATTTTCTCATCAGACAAATGAAAAGTTGAATCATAATTTGAAGATCTTTCCAGGACTAATGAACAGATTAAATAACTACTACCCTGTGTTATTACTCTGTTTCCTATAGAAATAAAATATATAGCTGAAGGAAAATGGCAAACATATCCAATCTATAATAGTTTAAAATCTCTTCAGATTTGTTTAGGCTTCCACTTAAATAAGATTATAACATGTAGAAAGAACACAGATCCTGGAGACAGGCATATTTGGGCTAAAACCCCACTGGACCACTTACTACCTGTGTTTTCTTACGTCAAAACAATTTTTATTTAATCTATTATATGGAAGTAATATTATATTTTTTAGAATTGTGGTAAGAATTTAAGATAATACATGTAATATGTCTATCATTATTAGTTTTTATTTTGTTTTGTTCTGTGTTAAACTATCAGTCTTCAAATTCAGTGATACTTTGGGGAAATCCATTTATCATTAACTGGCTGTGGTTTCAGTAAGTTGCTTAGTTTTGCCAGGAAAAAGTTCCTCATCCACAAAATAAAAATACAGAACCAGGCTGTCTACACCTTATAGCTCAAAGTCTCTAACCAAAATTGCAGTAAATTAATTCAGTTATTCAAATGTCCAGCTTAGGTTCCTGTAGCAATTGGACTTAGCAAAGTTTTCTTAGATACCTAGCAAATATTTAATGCTATATTCTTAGTAAAGATGTACAAGTAAGCCCACCACAAACTCTGAGAGCATGACCTAGTCTTGAACCCTTAAAAATTAAATCAATCATTTTTTCTTAACCCAGCTATCAGCAGTAATAATTGATATTATAGTGAGGAAAATATGCCATTAATATTAATTACACTGAAATATTTTTACATGAAAAGTCAAGGCCTTTTTCATTCACCTCAACATTAGTATTACCACTTGACAATGTTCTGAGGGACCTGGATTAATTTAGTGTGTGGGAAAGCCTGCAACTATTTTAATCCCCCAAGGTTCCATTTAAATCACGGTAGAAAGTCTAATATAAAGGAATTATTAAGATCTTGTGGAAGCTGTTTTCATTAGAAAATATTATTTTTTGAAATCCAACTTCTGGTGTGATATGCAGTCCAATTTAGTTATTATAATTTGATGACATATTGTTAATGAGAGTGTCATAAAATATAAGAGTTAAACTTTAAAATAAATGGGTATAAGTAGGTTTTTTTCTCTATAATTTTAATAAGGTCATGGCATAAAATATTTGTGCTTCCTAATTACTAAATTTTAAAAATTCTACCAGTAACTACCTTATCTTCTGTCTGTGGATGCAAATAAAGCAAAAAGATAAAATATTAAGCTGTCACATAATGTTAAGGCTGCTTCAAAAGTACAATAATTTTTCCATCTATTAAATGACTACCACACAAATTAAAAAAAAAATTTGTTCTAGTTCTGTGGAAAAAAACATTGGTAATTTGATAGGGATTGCACTGAATCTGTAGATTGCCTTAGGTAGTATAATCATTTTAACAGTATTGATTCTTCCAATCCAAGAACATGGTATATCTTTCCATCTGTTTGTGTCATCTTTGATTTCTTTCATCAGTGTCTTATAGTTTTTGGAGTACAGGTCTTCTGCCTCCTTAGGTAAGTTTATTCTTAGATATTTTATTCTTTTTGACGTGATGGTGAATGGGATAGTTTCCTTAATTTCTCTTTTTGATCTTTCATCATTAGTGTATAGAAATGCAACAGATTTCTGTGTATTAATTTTGTATCCCTCAACTTTATCAAATTCATTAATGAGATCTAGTAGACCCCAAATAGCCAAAGCAATCTTGAGAAAGAAAAATGGAGCTGGAAGAATCAGGTTTCCTAACTTCAGACTATACTACAAAGCTACAGTAATCAAAACAGTATGATACTTGCACAAAAACAGAAATATAGATCAATGGAACAGGATAGAAAGCCCAGAAATAAACCCATACACTGATGGTCAATTAATCTATGACAAATGAGGCAAGAATATACAATGGAGAAAATACAGTCTCTTAAATAAGTGGTGCTGGGAAATCTGGACAGCTACATGTAAAAGAATGAAATTAGAACATTCTCTAACACCATATTCAAAAATAAACTCAAAAAGGATTAAAGACCTAAATGTATTTAAGACCAGATACTATAAAGCTTCTAGAGGAAAACATAGGCAGATTACTCTTTGACATAAATCACAGTAATATATTTTTGGATCTGTCCCCTAGAGTAATGGAAATAAAAACAAAAATAAACAAATAGGACCCAATAAAACTTGAAAGCTTTTGCAAAGCAAAGGAAACCATAAACAAAATGAAAAGGCAACATACAAAATGGGAGCAAATATTGGCAGATGATGCAACCGACAAGGTATTGATTTCCAAAATATATAAGCAGCTCACATAGCTCAGTATCAATAAAACAACCAATCAAAAAATAGGCAGAAGACCTAAATAGACATTTCTCCAAAGAAGATATACAGATGGCCAACAGGCATATGAAAATAACTCAGCATCTCTAATTATTAGAGAAATGCAAATCAAAACTACAATGAGGTTTCACCTCACTCTGGTCAGAATGGCCATCACCAAAAAGTCTACAAATAATAAATGATGGAGATGGTGTGGAGAAAAAGGAATCCTATACTTTTGGTGGGAATGTAAATTGGTACAGCCACTATGGAGAAGAGTATAGAGGTTCCTTAAAAAACTAAAAATATAGCTACCATGTGATCCAACAATCCCACTCTTGGGCATATATCCAGAGAAAACTATAAAAAGAATCCAATTTTGTCTTTGCAACAATGTAGATGGACTTGGAGAATATTATGCTAAGTGAAATAAGTCAGACAGAGAAAGACAAATGCTATTATGACATCACTTATATGAGGAATCTAAGAAATACAACAAACTAGTGAATACAACAAAAAAGAAATAGACTCAGATATAGAGAACAAACTAGTGGTTACCAGTGGGGAGAGGGAAGGGGGGAGGGGCAATAGAGGTAAGGGATTAAGCGGTACAAACTACTGTGTATAAAATAAATAAGCTACAAGGATATACTGTACAACACAGGGAATATAGCCAATATTTTATAATAACTATAAATGGAGTATAACTTTTAAAAATTGTGAATCACTGTATTACACACCTGTAACATATAATATATATAATATTGTACATCAACTATGCTTCAATTAAAAGAAGACATTCTATTAAAAAAAGTAAAGAAATGGATGGATAGATGGATAAGTAGATAGATAGATAGATAGATAGATAGATAGATAGATAGATAGATAGATGGATGGATAGAAAGAAAGGACTGGAAACTGCCTTTAGTTCTCATGAATCATATTTTCCTGACTTTACCAATTGGAGTGGTGCCTAGCCCCCTTGGCTTTTAATATCAGAGGGATGATTGAGCCTCAGTTCCTTCTATCCCTTCTCTTCTCTTCCCTTCCTTTCCCTTCTTTTTTCCTTAAGCTTTACCTCTTGCTATCTTTTTATTTTGTTTCCTAAAACTTCTTCATGAAACACAGTTTATGTGAAAACGTCATATCCCACTAATCCAAGTGGAGTCTTCTAACCCTGGTTGAAGACCCTATGACTGAGAGATAGAGTTCTTACTTAAATCAAACATGATTATGCTGTCATACTTGCATTTTTCCGTCATCTTCTAAATATTCTGCTTTTTCTTTTTTAAAAAACTGACCAGGTCAGGGCTTCCCAATTCTTTTTTTTGTTTTTTTTTTTTTTTTTTTTTTTTGCGGTACACAGGCCTCTCACTGTTGTGGCCTCTCCCGTTTTGGAGCACAGGCTCTGGACGCACAGGCTCAGCGGCCATGGCTCACGGGCCCAGCCACTCTGCGGCATGTGGGATCTTCCTGGACTGGGGAACGAACCCGTGTCCCCTGCATCGGCAGGTGGACTCTCAACCACTGAGCCACCAGGGAAGCCCCCAACTCTTTGTTTTTAGTCCAGTGTCCTTTTGTTACACAACACTTCACCTTATATTTTAATGTTTTTATTTCAAAATAAATAAATAAAATGATTTAAATCACATCAATGGTTAAAATTACATTAAAAATTTTTTTTTTTTTTCAGAAAACAGGTGATGCATTTCTGATACTTCCACCTTGAAGTTGAATATTCCTTGTAAGGAGTATAAACTCCTCATCAAAACTCCACAAGTAACTTGTGAAGTCCTATAGTATCATTCTAACTGTGCAATCTATTGCTCTCCCAGCCACCTCCCCATTCAGACTTTTAATTTATAAGCAAATTTCATCTCTTCCCAAGGAAGCATGCTTAGTCATTTTGTACTCCAAAGGTTTCTGAAATAGATACTCCTTATAATCAAAGTCCATCAAGTAATGATTTCCCCTCCATCAATCTTCTAGAAATAGTTCCCCCAATAGGAGTTGACTACCAGCAGCTATGTCTAAACTATCTAACACTATGCTTGAGGCTGTAGCTGAATGACTCATATTTGGACACCTGTCTCAGGGCAAATCTCTTCCCCTCAACAACTATTTGATCCCTCATTTTATTCTGATCTATACTCAGAAAGGCCATCCCTGACACCTCCCCTCAACCAGCTTAAAGAGTTCCCTCTTTTCATCTCTCTCTATCCACTTATGCTACTTTATTTTCCTTCATCAATATATGTACATTTAAGTAAATGCTTATGGCCTGTATCACCCATAGATCACCACTAGAATGTAAGCATGATGAAAACAGAGACCTTCTGTTTTTGTCATTGTTATATTCCATTGCCTAGGACAGTTTTAGGCACATAGTAGACACTTAAACATCTTTGAATAGATGAATAAATGAACCAATAAATGAACAAATAGATGCTACAAAATAAATCACTGATGGGTAACCAATCCTTCTGACACAGGGAGATTACCAGACAGTGACTTCCCAGGTTGACCCCCTGGTGAGGTGGGAAAGCAATCTAATTGTGAAGTTTTCTGGTACATTCTACTCTGTCTCCTCCATTGGCTGGACTCTACTGGAGAGCCCTACCCCATTCTCCAGATTTTGGTCTTAGTTCCTCACCATGGATCTTGCCACCCCTATTTTCCTTTTTCTTCTTCTGTGATACAAATTAGGCAGATTTACTTATTTTTCAATCTCTGTCAATTGTTTACCTCTGAAATTATTGCATGTTAAAGGCAGTCAGCTGTTGTATGAGGTTTTTATTACTCCAGGTAAACTTAATAATTGAGCCTTTAAATCTATCCTTAGTTTTTCCCCATATGCCCCAAAAGAAACTCTTCTGAAGCCAATACTCTACCACTATCAGAATGACACATTACATTAAACTAAAATATATTGTAATTCTACATAGAAGTTAAAGCTGATAACCTGTATTTATTTTGGTCATCAAAAGAAGGGAAAAAGCAAATACCAAAACAAACCACTTGAAGGCAGGTAGGGAAAGAGAAGGTTAGAACCCCTGCTCTAGGGAGAGAAGACTCTAGGTAGAAAACGGTTTCAGAGTATTTAGGTTTATTGTCTTCAAATAAGATTTTAAAACAAAATAATATATAAAAAAGACTTTTCTTCTATACTTCTAGGTGAAGCCCACAGAATTATTTCAAAAGCTCTCAGCTATTGCTAGAGGTCTATGTACAGTGATTTTTTTAAGCTGAATGACTTATAAGTAATGATATACTACAGAAATTAAATGTGCAGTAATATTGAATGTTTTAGACCTTACTCAGGAGATGGCTTCACTCATATTTTTCACTTATTCAACAAATATCTAGTGACTAAGAATTTATATCATTTTTATTGACCTATGACATTCCATTGCATTTTCTTAAGATACAATGATAATACAAAGTTATTTTGCTCACTATCTTAGTCTGCTGGGACTGCACTAACAAAATACTATAGACTGGGTGGTTTGAACAACATTTATTTTCTCACAGCTTTGGAGGCTGAAAAGCTGTGATCATGATGCCAGCATGGTCTGTTTCTGTTGAGGCCTCTCTTCTGGGCTTGTAGGTGCCCACTATCTTACTGCATACTCACATGAGCTCTCATTTGTGAGTGTACAAAGTAAACAAGTGAGATCTCTGGTGTCTTTTCTTATAAGGACACTAAACCTCTTACCAGGGCCCTACACTTATGACATCATTTCAACCTTAAATTACCTCCTTAAGGCTCTATCTCCATATATAGTCACATTGGGGGTTAGGCCTTCAATTTATGAATACAGTGGGGACACAATCCAGTCCAGAGCACTTACAAAATGAAAGTCATGTGTATTAAGTTATATAAAAGAGGTAAAATCTGAACTCGTCTGTAGTCCCTATTTTCCTATAAATAAAATTCCTTCAATTCTTTTTCTGCTATTTCATTTGCATGAAGTGCCAGTTTAAAGCTTCGTCTTTGTTCTCCATCATTTTGCTTTTCATTTCCTATATTTATCATTTTAGTCAAACAACCAGTTAATAGCAAACTATGTTTCTCAGATTGTTGTCCTAAGACGACCTTTATCAGAATCACTTTTGGGGCTGGTTAAAATTTGACTCCTCTTTTCCTCCTAGATTCTGAATCAGAATCTCTGAACATAAAACCCTATCCCTGACATTTTAAATAAGATTCTGATGTGCACAAAAGTTTGAGAAGCACTGACTAGATGGAAACTGCATTATTCATCAAAATAGGAAAGCAACTTGCGTGCTAAAGCAGGGTTAGCATTTTCCATAAAGTTTGCAGCATTTTAGTAGCTCGATGAATTCATCCTAGGGACAAACATCATTTTCCCCTTCAAACTAGATCCTCTAAGGGACTGTGTTCTTTACATCACCATTTTTCATAAAGGAGTGGTATTACTGATAATGGGAAATTAAGCCCATCAAACATAAATGGACTTAGACCTTCAAGCCCACACCTGTCTCATTCTCTCACCTAACAAATGTATGTGTATAAATGCCTATCAAGCAAACCAGATGCTCTTCCACAGAAACTTTAAAATAATTATAAGGAAGCATGAACACCTGTGCTCAATACTGTGTTGTCAAAGCTTTAAGATCTAAGACTATGCTTAAAGGATTCAAGCATTAAGACTTTTTGAGGTGAATTTTTGGAAAGATGCTTTCTTTCTCTGCTTTAAGTTTGGCAGCTGGTGAACAGTGGAAACATTAAAAGGATCCAAGCTCAAAAGTGAAAATTTTCTCAACTCAGCCATCTTTAATAAACTACTCCATCTTTAAACCTGTCACAATATTTGATTTACTTTCTCTATCTCTCAAAAGTTTGCTTGTACTAATTCTGATAAATAAATGAGCAAAAAACATTACCTTGTGGGTAGCCAACAAAGAAAAAGAAGAGTTCTGAGTGTAAATGGAGCCCATAAAGCCATAACTACTGGGATGGGACTAACATAGTTGGAGGGGTTATAGTGAACCCTGTGGTACATATGAGGCTTGAATAAATAGGTGAGGATTATATAGCTGGAGGGAAGGACAAAAGGCATGTAATATGATGTCAACAGCATGAGATCATGTGTTAATTAAAGATATTTTTGTTAATTATGGACATTTTAACAATGTTAATTCTTCCAATCCATAAAAATAGATTATCTTTTCATTAATTTGTGTCTTCCTCAATTTCTTTCATCAGTGTCTTATAGTTTTCAGTGCACAGATGTTAGTATACAGAAACACAACTGATTTTTGTATATTGATTTTGTATCCTGAAATGTTAGTGCATTCATTTATTAGTTCTAAAAGTTTTCAGTGGAATCTTTAGGATTTTCTATACATAAGATCATGGCATCAGCAAACAGACAATTTTACTTCTTTTCCAATTTGGATACCTTTTATTTTTATTCTTGCCTAATTGCTCTGGCTAGGACTTCCAGTATTATGTTGAATAGAAGTGAAGAGAGTGGGCAACATTATCTTGTTCCTGATCTCAGAGGAAAAGCTTTCTGCTTTTCGCTACTGAGTATAATGTTAGCTTATCATATATTGTCTTTATTGTGTTATAGTACATTCCTTCTATATCCAGTTTGTTGAGTGTTTATTATGAAAGTATGTTGAATTTTATCAAATGCTTTTTCTGCATCTATTGAGATGATCACATGATTTTTATCTTTCATTCTGTTAATGTTGTGTATCACATTTATTAATTTGCATATGTTGAACCATCCTTTGCATCCCAGGGCTAAATCTAACCTGATTATGGGGTATGATTCTTATAATGTGCTGTCAAATTCTCTTTGCTAGTATCTTGTTGAGGAGAAAACATAAAGATGACCTGCTGTCAACTGTTCTACCGTGTATAACTATAAGGACCTTGGACAGTTATTATAATTAAATTCTTTTAGACTAGTTTGCTTACTTGTAAGTTGGAATTAATATTAGTGTTTCAGGACTTCCCTGGTGGCGCAGTGGTTAAGAATCCGCCTGCCAATGCGGGGGACATGGGTTCGATCCCTGGTCCGGGAAGATCCCACATGCTGAGAAGCAACAAAGCCTGTGAGCCATAACTACCGAGCCTGCACTCTAGAGCCTGCGTGCCACAACTACTGAGCCCATGTGCAGCAACTACTGAAGCCTGCACACCTACAGCCCATGCTCTGCAACAAAAGAAGTCACTGCAACGAGAAGCCTATGCACCACAACAAAGAGTAGCCCTCACTGCAACTAGAGAAAGCCCGCATGCAGCAACAAAGACCCAATGCAACCAAAAATAACTAAATAAATAATTAAAATTTTTTTTTAGTATTTTGCTCACAGAATTGTTCTAAGGTTTGATTAAGATCGTGAATATAATGTACTTAGTGTATTATCAGGCATAGAATAAGTGCTCCATAAATTTTTTATGCTAATGATTATTAATGTTATCTCCCATTTATCTAGCAATGCCACAATCCATCCACCACCATAACAAAAAATATTGTCACGCCATCTAAATGTTCCTCTGGATCCCACCTTTATTTCTCTACAGTCCAATTTCCACATAGCAGACACAGTAGTAGTCTTTCCAAAATGGAAAAGTGCTCATATTATTTCCCTTGTTGTAATGCTTCGATAGCTTAGTAATATATAAAATAAAATCCAAACTCATTACATTGGCCCACAACACCCTGAGTGACTGGTCTGAACCTGACTTCTTTTTCACTCTCATCTTTTATCACTCTCCTCCAAGTCAATGTTGCTCCCACAACGATTCCACTCTGACAGAACTATCTAAAAAGTTCCCACCCCACTCTGCATATACTACCTATAGCAATCTTCTTTAAAATTTTCCTAGAATGTGTCTATTTAAGTATATTTAAATATTTGTTGAAATGTCTATCATCTGTCTTTGCCCATAGCGAAAATATGTTAAATAAGGGTCAGAACTTCTTTTGTCTCCATATCCTGAATCAAAGATGGTACTGACACATGGTAAGAACTAAATGAATATTTGTTGAATGAATACGTGAATAAATGAATGTGTACTCACATGATACATTCTTGTCTCTAAGGAGAATCAAGGATAAACAGAGATCTCAAAAACTCTATTAAGATTCATTACCTTCACAAACATCTCACAGGTATCTCAATGCATTCCAATCTTCCCCACTCGCTGAATAATTATCCAGTGGATTTCTTCAAGAAGATTCTTAATATAGATAATTCAGGGTGCCAAATATTTTTTAAAATAATTTCCATTTAATTTAACTGAATAGTAGACATCACCTGTATATTTCAGACGGCATAACAACACTGTGCGTTAATTAAGCAAACAACTAGCAAGACCTTGAATCCACTTATTACTATTTATTCAGAGTATTAAAAAGTTTTCTCATGCACATTGTCAAGTCTGTTTAATAAAAAAGGCATCTGGAAAAAAAAGTGAGAAATCCAATCAGTCATCTCAAGCACATTATAAGGTTTTTTTTTTCAACTGTTACCCACAAGAAGAACTGTATTTTACATTGATATTTAGCACATGTATAGATATATTTCTTATGCATGTAATTAAAACAAAACTTTCACATATCCTTATTCTTTGTGATACATTATGATATTTTTTAATTCTATTCTAGTCTCTATTTCATTTTTAAAAATGGTGGCAGCCCCCAGCTTCATTTTGTGACTCACTAATGGGTCATGATTCACAGTTTGAAAAAACAACAATTTAAATCCAAAAATGTAAAAATTTCTATTTGGAAAAATATATTCATATCAAGTGGGATAGTCTTAGTATTTAGGATGTTCATTCAATTACTGCCTTAGGATGGGTTGCTCAGAAACAAAACTCAAGGCAAAGTTCATCTCCTTTGACTTTAATAGTGTAGACCTTCTTTTTTCCCCCAGAAGCTTCAGTACACACACTGCGTGGTTATAATGTACTTCTGGAAAAAGAGTAGATACAAATTTTGCCATAACACGCATACACACTAATATACACACACACAGAGTTGCATAAGAAAGAAGAGAGAGAAAAGGAACAGGAGTGGAGGTGAACAAGGAAGAGGAAAGGGGAAGAAGAAATTTCCAAATAAAAATAAGTTTTCTTGAAATGGCTTTATTCTATAAGCATTTAGTTGGAAATATTGGTAAGCAAAGTTATTAAGTCTACAATGGAATTAAATTATATATTTGTACTTGGAACTTTTTTGGAGCATTTTTGATCTTCATATATGAAATGCTCATCTATAGAAAATCTGAATTTTGGTAGGACAGAATATACTATACTCATTAACAGTCTTTTGCATACATAGAGCACATCCTTATACTCTGCTATTTAAATAGTTGATTCCTTGTGGCAGTTCATGTCTTTGAACTTGTGCTCTTCCTATTTCTTCTGTATGCCTTGATTCTGGTGGGATTTAAGCTACTCTTCCATACCACTGCAATCGCCTCTTATTGAACAGGGAGTCATTAGTAAGTAGGGTAAACATATGTTTTCAGGTACTTAGGGCAGTCCCCATTTATGCTCATGTTACATTATAATTTTTAATAACACTACTGTGTATAGCCAAAAGTGGCACAGATTTGACAACAAATTATATGAGTACCTACCCTGTTGGAAAACATTCTCCCTTACCATCTCCCCATCCATGTATAATAATCGTAAACGCTATTATATAATGAGCAGTTGTTTCCTGCTTTAAACATCTATCTCATTTAATCCTTCCAACAATGCTGTTAATTAGATATTATTATTGCCACTTCACAAACTAGGAGAGCAAGATTCAGAGAAAAAGAAATATGGTCAAAGTAACATAATCAGCCAGTGGAGAAGTGAGGATAAAACTGAGATATCTCAGACTACGAAGTGCGTCTTCTCAGAGAGTATGCTAATCTGCCTCCATCTGACTGAGTGCCCATCATGCTGCTACTAAAGAGAAGTGATGAGACTATTCAGAGTACTCTAGTGTATGTGGCTGAGACTCTACTTTATGTGTGGCTGATACAAAGTGCACAATTGAAAACTGCAACACATTTCTTCAGTGATTTTACCAAATCATTCCTTTTGGTAAAGCTTCCTTAAGGAATATGTATTGCATAGGATGGTTAGTTTTTACTGTAGTAATATACTGTAAATTAAATAATTAATTTTCAGACTAGGCTTGCAAATTTATTTTTTATCAAACATGTTTCTATGGGAACACGTTACAGTTACAGATTTACAAATAAATATTTAGAAAACATGTCATCATAAGTTTGTAAATGCGTTCATTATCTGTGATATATATAATGAAGTTCCGAAAGATAGCAAAAATCTCAGGAGTTTTTTTTAAACTGGAATATGAAGAAAACCTAAATTATACCTCACTGTTCCAAACAAGCTGACCAGAACCTCACTGCAAGGGGAATGAATCATTTCTGATCAATATCCTTTTATAGACAAACCACAGAGTGTGTAAAGCTAATTCAGAATTTTAAAAGTGATTCACACACTTTTATCAAACCAATAAAAGTATATACCAAACAGGGCTGTAGTACCTTAAAGTGGAGCACAGAGACCAAATGTTTGTCAAAAATATTAACTTTCTCTTCTTAAATGGTTTAAGCATATTTCCTTAATTTTAATAAAGTGAGCCCAGAACTCTTCATTTCACCCTGTATTGGAAACACCAAGACTTTTATTTAAGAGAGATAATAAAATAGCTTATAATATATTTATTTTAAAGTTGATATCCAATATTGAGTACTCCTCAGAGGTGGAAATTAAAGGCTTTGTCATTAGCCCACTGCTAAACACGTAGAAAAATTTTGGTTGAGGAAAGGAGTAATTAAACTGAGCTTGTTTGCTTCCTGTAATACCAGCTTCCGCAACTAATAGATGGAGAATACTACTTTCATTTTTTAATTTTATGTCAAGTCATTGTGGGATTTGAATGGAAATTATTAACCAAATTTGATATGGTGTTAATACTTTTCTTGTGACCCCAATTAATGACTAACTTAATCTTTTGTGCAAAAATTACCATTCCAGTGGTAGGTTATTAGAAATGTAGTTCCCTAATGTGGCATTTTCAGAGACACAAGGATTTTAAGTACCTTATATGTTGTGTCTTTTTTAGTGCATAATATTGTTACTTTGTGTTATTATTAGTGATGTTAATTTTGATCGCTTGATTAAGATGTTGTCTTCCAGATTTCTCCACGGAAATATCTTTTTTGTGTGTGGTAATTAATACGTAATTTGTTGAAAGACACTTTGAGAGTGAGTCATATTCTATCCTGAACTAAATATTTACCCATTGTTTTGAGCAGACATTGATAACTCTTGCTTGAATTGATTATTAATGAGAATTGCCAAAGGCATGTTCTAACCCAATCATTCCTTCAACATGTATACGTTTGTATTTAACTGTAAGGAAGAGGATTTTTTCCTTCTTATTTCATTTGTATAAATATGGATTCTTATTTTACTCAATGGGTTATCATCTATTACTATCATTATCTATTTGATGCTCAAATTTCCCGATTTTGCCATAGGGAGCTCCTTCAAACTGACTTGTGTTTGTGTCCTGTAGACATTCCTCATGATTCCTAGAGAATTTTCTTTTGTCTGGTACACTAAAATGCTCCAGGGCCATTTTATACTGTCCTTGTTCCACACCAAGAATCAGCCATTTCTTCAACAGGCCCTGCTATCTTTTAATTAAGAATAGTATTTAGAAATGAAGATCAGGATATTAGGTGTAGTCATTGTTACTGGAATATAATTTCTTCTACTCTCTGTCAACATAGAGAGGTCAGGAACCTACGTGCCTGCATGCGCATGAGTGTATGCATGAGTCGTGCCTCTGTCTACCCCTGTATTGTCTATGTTTATATTTATCTATCTGTCCATGACTAAATAGCAAAAACATTTAATAGACATCTCTATTCCAAGTCAACACCAATACCACAGTGTTAATTCAAATCTTCTCCTTTTCCATATTTGGAACTTCTTTCCCCAACAATACAAAACCTAGCTCCTATTATCCTTAGTATATTTATTTATATGCTTAATTCTACAATACTCAGAAAGTAACTTCAGAGTTGCTAAACCATACTACTGCAAAAGACTAACGTAACAAACTAGACTTAAAAATCTGTTTATAATTTTGTTTTTTATTTAGGCTGATGTTATATAGTCAAAATACTCTATACAACAGTTGCTCAGGTAATTACTGTTTTTCCTTCAGTGTAGTTAGGTTATTAATTTGAAATACATTATTTAAAAATTTTGTATTATTTTAAGAATTTTTCCCATTCTATTTTATCTAACATGCCAAACATTAACATAATTCAAGAAATCAAACTGTATACACAAAGCTAGAATCAGAGTAGTGACTACCCTACCTTCCACCTCATCCCACCCTCTCTCAAAAACAATCAGTTACATTATTTCTGGTTTATCCTTCCATGTTTCTTTTTACAAAAAGAAGCATGCTCAGATACACTTTCTTATTTCTCCTTTTTCCTTCTATAAAAAGTGGCATTTCATGTGTACTACTTTTTATCTTTTGCTTTTTTTCTCTCATTTAAAAACAATATTCATTTACAGAGAACCTCCTCATTCTTTTACAGCTGCACAGTATTCACTGTGTGTGTAAAAGTTTATTCAGTCACTCTCCTATGTATGGGCATTTAGATTGTTGCCAATACTTCTACTTTATGGAACTTATTGATAGTTTCAATATAAACAGATATTTGATCAATTTTTGTGAATCTTTCATATGCTCCTGAGGACAATGTATGTTCTCTATTATCAGAGTGTAAATTTTAATATATAACCATGAGATGCACCTTATTTTTTATGTCTTTCAGGAACCTAAGTTTTCCTCTCTTGCTTCTTCTTTTCACCATTTTATGCAAGATCTGTCTTATTTAATATATATCCATACATCTATGTTTGTGTATATATCTTTCAGGATCTTAATTTTCTTCTCTTGCTTCTTTTTCCCTTCACCACTTAGTCTCCAGAAGGAATTCTTCCTTTTTCTTTTTACCTTCTTCTCCCTCAGAAGCATTGCCTTTTTAAGACTGACACTTTGAGTCCAATTCACTTTTAGATCCCTTCCCCATAGAATGCTATCTGATCTACAAAGATTCTTAGGGTGAATTTTTTCTTTCTGAGGGTGATTTCAGTTCTTCTCTTTTCTACATAGATTTTCTGGATCCACTTAACTCTTCAAAAGAGCTTGGAGCAAGAAATAGCTCTGCTAGAAATTGGTGTTTATTTTTCTACATAGAGGTAATTTGAAGTTTGTTTTGCTTTCTCTCTTCTATTTAAATTCAAGGTATGATATTTGGAGGCGAGCTAGGCAGTTGCTATTTCCGCAGTTAATCACCGAATAAAATTTAAAGGGCTATTATCAAAAGTATGTCTTTACTTTTGGTAACATTGCTACTTAGAACTTTTTGATCATAATTTAAACTTAAAGCCAATTGAGACAACATCTGGATCATGATAACATTTTCACCTTTTTGCAGAAGGAGATATGATTTTCTAATACTTAAAGAAGGTAGACATCCACGCAGATCATTTGAAATCATTGTCAGTTCATTAAAATGAAAGAATAGAAGACACTGGATGTGGGGAGGCAAGAACACCATCTTGTTTTTAATTACTCTGATTTATCATCTGGTTGGTAAGTAGGAAATTTTTGTGAAACTTGGACTCTGAGATTAGTGATAAGATTCAAGGTTAAGGCACTATTTACTGGAAGTTTATATTGAGCTCAAGCAGCTTAATTCATAATGTGTTTCTTTTCACAAAGGCTGAGGGAAAAGAAAATCAATAAAAGTTCAGAATAATCTTGTATTTTACTTGACAAATTTCTCTTCAAGTTAATAAAGAGTGAAATAGTAACTAATAATGGGATAGCCTTACCAAATTTTCCTTGAAATTTATCTAAAATATTTTCCTGAGGAATTCAGACATGCAATTTATCAAGGAAAGAATCTAATACAAAAATAGATAAAATAATAGGTGCATAGTCGTTGTTTACTTTTTGTTGTTTTTTACCTGTATGTCATCATGGTCACAGAGTTAATACGATTAAACAGGTTTATCCAGATAGTCATGTAGTTATAGCAGACTTTGAATGAATATATTGGCAAAATGTCTTTATCTATTGCTGCCAGCAAAGGACACTGCTATTAGATTACTCATTTCTCTCCATAACCTCTCCTCAGCTTCAAGGAGTTGCATGACTTATTATTTTCAGATTTTTATAGATTCCAGGGCTTCCTTTTCCTGGTTAGCATGATGACACAGTGAGCCTGCTATACACCCACATACCAAGGAGTGGGAAAGCAGAACAGAAAATGAGACAATTTATTTAAATAGGCTGAGTGATCCAAATGAGACTACATAAATAAATCCTGATACAACTAAATTAAATGAATGTTTAAATTTAACAGAGACTATTTTATCTGGAAAGCATGAAATATCTTCAGTTGACAAGTTCAGGTACCTAAGAAGGATATGAGAAATTTTTAGACTATAAGAACTATATTTTTTCCATATATATTAGTGTACTTGAAAGTCCCCTATATAATAACATTTTAACAGTGTCAAGATTTAATACCACTATTTCTACATTCCATATTTTCATGCAATCTCATTTACGTGGACAAGTTCTGTCCCTTCCTTATACCACCACCTCTACCCCTGGTTCTAACAATTAAACAGAGAATTAGTAAAGCGGTGTTTTTCTTTGCACAAGTATATCATGGATAAACTGGCCTATCAGTTTGTAGGTATATTTGTTAAGCTCCCAATAGGAAACAGATGGCATCCTCATATGGATACTTCAGAAGAGTTAAATGAAAGGACTATTTACAAAGCTGTTAAAATATTCAGGGAAAGCAGCAAGGAATACAATAATAGCCAGCAACAGTCATTACCAACAGTAGATCTGACAATGCAAGGGGAGGAATTCTGAAAAGGGAATTAGCATATGTAAGGGCCCATCAGACAGAAGTTGTGGCTTTCAAAAGAGAAATGTGGCTACTGTCAAGTCAGCCCTGGCAGGGAGGAAGACAGAGGAATAAATAAACCTACCTCATTATCCTCCTGCCCTCCCTCATCTCCTGCAGGTGCAGAACCCAGAGGCAAGGGAGCTGTCTGATACTTTCCATATAGTCACCTTCTTATGCACAAATCAGAATGGAGACTAGTCAAAAACAGATATGGAACTGCAAAATGGAGAATGTACAGCCAAGCAGGAAATGAGAAGTTTCTTTTAAGGCTCAATATTTTTATCAAAAATATTACATTATAAATTTTAAAAATATATATTTTAATATCAAACAGACGTGGAATTGAATCCCAACTCCCCATAAGCTGTGTGACCTTGAAAAAGTTACCTTAATGCTGCCAAACCTCAGCTTAACCATCATTAAAATGGAGCAGGATACCTTTAAGATGGCAGAGGAGTAAGATGTGGAAATCACTTTCCTCCCCACAAATACATCAGAAATACATCTACACGTGCACAACTCCTACAGAACACCTACTGAATGCTGACAGAAGACCTCAGACTTCCCAAAAGTCAAGAAACTCCTCATGTACTTGGGTAGGGCAAAAGCAAAAAGAAAAAACAGACAAAAGAATAGGGACGGGACCTGCACCTCTGGGAGGGAGCTGTGAAGGAGGAAAAGTTTCCACATACTAGGAAGCCCCTTCACTGGTGGAGATGGGGGGTGGATGGAGGGGAAGCTTTGGAGCCATGGAGGAGAGCACAGCAACAGGGGTGCAGAGGGCAAAGTGGAGAGATTCCCGCATGGAGGATTGGTGCCGACCAACACTCACCAGCCTGAGAGGCTTGTCTGCTCACCTGCCGGAGCGGGTGGGGGCTGAGAGCTGAGGCTCTGGCTTCGGAGGTCAGATCTCAAGGAGAGGACTGGGGTTGGCTGCGTAAACACAGCCTGAAGGGGGCTAGTGTGCCACAGCTAGCTGGGTGGGAGTCTGGGAAAAAGTCTGGACCTGCCTTAGAGGCAAGAGACCATTGTTTCGGGGTGGGCGAAGAGAGGGGTTTCAGAGCACCGCCTAAATGAACTTCAGAGATGGGCACGAGCTGTGGTTATCAGCACGGACACCAGAGATGGGCATGAAATGCTAAGGCTGCTGTTGCAGGCACCAAGAAGCCTGTGTGCAAGCACAGGTCACTATCCACACTTCTCCTCCCGGGAGACTGTGCAGCCCTCCACTGCCAGGGTCCTGTGATCCAGGAACAACTTCCCCAGGAAAACACACGGTGCACCTCAGGCAATGCAACTTCATGCTGGTTTCTCCTGCCACAGGCTCACCCCACATTACGTACCCTGCCCCCACCCCTGGCCTGAGTGAGCCAGAGCCCCCTAATCATCTGCTACTTTAACCCCGTCCTGTCTGGGCAGGAACAGATGTCCTCAGGCGATCTACACACAGAGGCGGGGCAAATTCCAAAGGTGAATCCTAGGAGCTGTGAGAACAAAGAAGAGAAAGGGAAATTTCTCCCAGCAGCCTCAGGAGCAGCAGATTATATCTCCACAGTCAAGTTGATGTACCCTGCATCTGAGGAATACCTGAATAGACAATGAATCATCCCAAAATTGAGGCAGTGGAATTTGGGAGCAACTGTAGACTTGGGTTTGCTTTCTGCATCTAATTTGTTTCTGATTTTACGTTTAACTTAGTTTAGTATTTAGAGTTTATTATGATTGGTAGATTTGTTTATTGATTTGGTTGCTCTCTTCCTCCTTTTAAAAAAAATATATATATTTTTCCTTTTTCTCTTTTTGTGAGTGTGTATGTGTATGCTTCTTTGAGTGATTCTGTCTGTACAGTTTTGCTTTTACCATTTGTCCTAGGATTCTGTCAATTTTTTTTTTTAGTATAATTTTTAGTGCTTATAATCATTGGTGGGTTTGTTTTTTGGTTTGGTTGCTCTCTTCTTTCTTTTTCTCCTTTTTTTATTACTTAAAAATTTTTTTAATGTTTTTAAATTTTTATTTTAATAACTTTATTTTGTCCCTTCCTTCCCTTCCTCCTTCCTTTCTTTTCTTTCTTTTATTTCTTTTTCTTCTCTCTTTCTACCTTCCTTCCTTCCTTCCTTCCTTCCTTCCTTCTTTCCTTCCTTCTTTCCTTCCTTTTTCCCTTCTCCTCTGAGCCATGTGGCTGGCAGGGTCTTGGTGCTCCAGCTGAGTGTCAGGCCTGTGCCTCTGAGGTGGGAGAGCCAAGTTCAGAACATTGGTCCACCAGAGACCTCTGGTTCCTTGTAATATCAAATGGCGAAAGCTTTCACAGAGATCTCCATATCAATGCTAAGACCCAACTCCACTCAACAACTAGCAAGATACAGTGCTGGACACCCTATGCCAAACAACTAGAAAGGAACACAACACCACCCACTAGTAGAGGCTGCCTAAAACCATAATACAGTCACAGACACCCTAAAACACAGCACCAGATGACGTCCTTCCCACCAGAAAGACAAGATCCAGCCTCATCCACCAGAACACAGGCACTAGTCACCTCCATCAAGAAGCCTACACAACCCACTGAACCAACTTTAGTCACAGGGGGCAAACACCAAAAACAACGGGAACTGTGAACCTGCAGCCTGCAAAAAGGAGACCCCAAACACAGTAAGTTAAGCAAAATGAGAAAACAGAGAAAAACACAGCAGATGAAAGAGCCAGGTAAAAACACACCAGACCAAACAAATGAAGAGGAAATAGGCAGTCTATCTGAAAAAGAATTCAGAGAAAGGACAGTAAAGATGATCCAAAATCTTGGAAATAGAATGGAGAAAATACAAGAAATGCTTAACAAGGACCTAGAAGTACTAAAGAGCAAACAAACAATGATGAACAACACAATATATACAATTAAAACTTCTCTAGAAGGAATCAATAGCAGAATAACTGAGTCAGAAGAATGGATAAGTGACCTGGAAGATAAAATAGTGAGATAACTATTGCAGAGCAAAATAAAGAAAAAAGAATGAAAAGAATTGACGACAGTCTTAGAGACCTCTGGGATAAGATAAAATGTAACAACATTCGAATAATAGGAGTTGTAGAAGAAGAAGAGAAAAAAAAAGGGACTGAGAAAATAATTGAAGAGATTACAGTTGAAAACTTCCCTAATATGGGAAAGGAAAGAGTAAATCAAGTCCAGGAAGCACAGAGAGTCCCATACAGGATAATTCCAAGGAGAAATATGCCAAGACACATTTTAATCAAACTATCCAAAATTAAATTCAAACAAAAAATATTAAAAGCAGCAAGGGAAAAACAACATACAAGGCAATCCCCATAGTTTAACGCTGATCTTTCAGCAGAAACTCTCAAGCCAGAATGGAGTGGCAGGACATATTTTAAGTGATGAAAGGGTAAAAGCTACAACCAAAATTATTCTACCCAGCAAAGATCTCATTCAGATTTGATGGCGAAATTAAAACCTTTACAGACAAGCAAAAGCTAAGAGAATTCTACACCACCAAACCACCATTACAACAAATGCTAAAGGAACTCCTCTATGCAGGAAACACAAGAGAAGGAAAAGACCTACAATGACAAACCCAAAACAATTAAGAAAATGGTAATAGGAACATACATATCAATAACTACCTTAAATGTAAATGGGTTAATGCTCCCAGAAAAGACACAGACTGGCTGTATGGATACAAAAACAAGACCTGTATATATGCTATCTACAAGATACCCACTTCAGACCTAGGGACACATACAGACTGAAAGTGAGGAGATGGAGAAAGATATTCCATGGAAATGGAAATCAAAAGAGAGCTGGAGTAGCAATTCTCATATCAGACAAAATAGACTTTAAAGTAAAGACTATCATAAGAGACAAAGAGGGAACTACATAATGATCAAGGGATCAGTCCAAGAAGAAGATATAACAATTGTAAATATTTATGCACCCAATATAGAGCACCTCAATACATAAGGCAAATGCTAACAGCCATAAAAGAGAAAATTGACAGTAACAAAATCAGAGTAGGGGACTTTAACACCCACTTTCACCAATGGATAGATCATCCAAAATGAAAATAAATAAGGAAACACAAACTTTAAATGATACCTTAAACAAGATAGACTTAATTGATATTTACAGGACATTCCAACAAGAAACAACAAAATACACTTTATTCTCAAGTGCTCATGGCACATTCTCCAGGTTAGATCATATCTTGGGTCACAAATCAAGCCTTGGTAAATTTAAGAAAATTGAAATCGTATCAAGTATCTTTTCCAGCCACAACACTATGAGACTAGACATCAATTACAGGAAAAAAACTGTAAAAAATACAAACACATGGAGGCTAAACAATACACTACTTAATAACCAAGAGATCACTGAAGAAATCAAAGAGGAAATCAAAGTATACCTAGAAACAAATGACAATGAAAATATGAGCACCCAAAACATATGGGATGCAGCAAAAGCAGTTCTAAGAGGGAAGTGTATCGGAATACAATCCTACCACAAGAAACAAGAAACATCTCAAATAAACAACCTAACCATACACCTAAAGAAATTAGAGAACGAGGAACAAAAAAAAACCTCCAAAGTTAGCAGAAGGAAAGAAATCATAAAGATCAGATCAGTAATAAATGAAAAAGAAATGAAGGAAACAATAACAAAGATCAATAAAAATAAAAGCTGGTTCTTTGAGAAGATAAACCAAGTTGATAAACTATTAGCCAGACTCATCAAGGAAAAAAGGGAGAAAACTCAAATCAATAGAATTAGAAATGAAAAAGGAGAAGTAACAAGTGACACTTCAGAAATACAAAGGATCAGGAGAGATTACTACAAGCAACTCTATGCCAATAAAATGGAAAACCTGGAAGAAATGGACAAATCCTTAGAAAAGCACAACCTTCCGAGACTGAACCAGGAAGAAACAGAAAGTATAAACACACCAAACACAAGCACTGAAATTGAGACTGATTATAAATTTTCCAAGAAACAAAAGCCCAGGACCAGAGGGCTTCAAAGGCAAATTCTACACAAACATTTAGAGAAGAGCTAACACTTACCCTTCTCAAACTCTTCCAAAATATAGCAGAGGGAGGAACACTCCCAAACTCATTCTATGGGGCCACCATCACCCTTATACCAAAACCAGACAAAGATGTCACAAAGAAAGAAAACTACAGGCCAATATCACTGATCAACATAGATGCCAAAATCCTCAACAAAATATTAGCAAACAGAATCCAACAGCACATTAAAAGGATCATACACCATGATCAAGTGGGGTTTATCCCAGGAATGCAAGGATTCTTCAATATACACAAATCAATCAATGTGTTAAAGCATATTAACAAATTGAAGGAGAAAAACCATATGATCGTCTCAACAGATGCAGAAAAAGCTTTTGACAAACACGTATTTATGATAAAAACCCTCCAGAAAGTAGGCATAGAGGGAACTTACCTCAACATAATAAAGGCCATATATGACAAACCCATATCCAACATCATTCTCAATGGTGAAAAACTTAAACCATTTTCACTAAGATCAGGAACAAGACAAGGTTGCCCAGTCTCATCACTATTATTGAACATAGTTTTGGAAGTTCTAGCCAGAGCAATCAGAGAAGAAAAATAAAAGAAAAAAATCCAAATCGACAAAGAAGAAGTAAAGCTGTCACTGGTTTCAGATGACATGATACTATACATAGAGGATCCTAAAGATGCTACCAGAAAACTACTAGGGCTAAACAAGGAATTTGGTAAGGTAGCAGTATACTAAATTAATGCACAGAAATCTCTTGCATTTCTATACACTAATGACGAAAAATCTGAAAGAGAAATTAAGGAAACACTCCCACTTACCACTGCAACAAAAAGAATAAAATACCTAGGTATAAACCTGCCTTAAGGAGACAAAAGTCCTGTATACAGAAAACTATAAGACACTGATGAAAGAAATGAAAGAGGATACAAACAGATGGATAGATATACCATGTTCTTGGATTGGAAGAATCAACATTGTGAAAATGACTATACTACCCAAAGCAATCTAAAGACTCAATGCAATCTCTATCAAACTACCACTGGCATTTTTCACAGAACTAGAACAAAAAATTTCACAATTTGTATGGAAACACAAAAGACCCCAAATAGCCAAAGCAATCTTGAGAAAGAAAACCGGAGCTGGAGGAAGCAGGTTCCTGGACTTCAGACTATACTACAAAGCTACAGTAATCAAGACAGTATGGTACTGGCACAAAATCAGAAATATAGATCAATGGAACAGGATAGACAGCCCAGAGATAAACCCACGATAGACAGCCCAGAGATAAACCCACACACATATGGTCACCTTATTTTTGATAAAGGAGGCAAGAATATACAATGGAGAAAAGACAATGTCTTCAATAAGTGGTGCTGGGAAAACTGGACAGATACATGTAAAAGAATGCATTCAGAATACTCCCTAACACCATACACAAAAATAAACTCAAAATGGATTAAAGACCTAGATAAATGTAAGGCCAGACACTATTAAACTCTTAGAGGAAAACCTAGGCAGAACACACTATGACAGAAATCACAGCAAGATCCTTTTTGACCCACCTCCTAGAGAAATGAAAATAAAAACAAAAATAAACAAATGGGACCTAATGAAACTTAAAAGCTTTTGCACAGCAAAGGAAACCATAAACAAGATGAAAAGACAACCCTCAGAATGGGAAAATGCATTTACCAATGAAGCAACTGAAAAAGGATTAATCTCCAAAATTTACAAGCAGCTCATGCAACTCAATATCAAAAAAACAAAAAACCCAATCCAAAAATGGGCAGAAGACCAAAATAGATATTTCTCCAAAGAGGTTATACAGAATGCCAACAAACATATGAAAGGATGCTCAACATCACCAATCATTAGAGAAATGCAAATCAAAACTACAATGAGGTATCACCTCACACCAGTCAGAATGGCCATCATCAAAAAATCTAGAAACAATAAATGCTGGAGAGGGTGTGGAGAAAAGGGAACCCTCTTCCACTGTTGGTGGGAGTGTAAATTGGTACAGAGCCATTATGGAGAACAGTATGGAAGTTCCTAAAAAACTAAAAATAGAACTACCATATGACCCAGCAATCCCACTACTGGGCATATACCCTGAGAAAACCATAATTCACAAAGAGTCATGTACCACAATGTTCATTGCAGCTCTAGTTACAATAGCTAGGACATAGAAGCAACCTAAGTATCCATCAACAGATGAATGGATAAGGAAGATGTGGCACATATATACAATGGAATATTACTCACCATAAAAAGGAATGAAATTGAGTTATTTGTAGTAGGTGGATGGACCTAGACTCTGTTGTACAGAGTGAAGTAAGTCAGAAAGGGAAAAACAAATACCATATGCTAACACACATATATGGAATCTGAAAAAAAATGGTTCTGAAGAACCTAGGGACAAGACAGAAATAAAGATGCAGAAGTAGAGAATGGACTTAAGGACACGGGGAGGGGGATTGGTAAGCTGGGACAAAGTGAGAGAGTGACATGGACTTATATATACTACCAAATGTAAAATAGATAGCTAGTGGGAAGCAGCTGCATAGCAAAGGGAAATCAGTGGTGCTTTGTTACCATCTAGAGGGGTGGGATAGGGAGGGTGGGAGGGAGACGAAAGAGGGAAGGGTTATGGGGATATATGTATACATGTAGCTGATTCACTTTGTTGTAAGGCAGGATCTAGCACACCATTGTAAAGCAATTATACTCCAATAAATGTTTTTAAAAAATGGAGCAATATCCATATAACAGGATGGTAAAGTGGTACTCTTTCTCTCTCTGTTTCAGTTGAAACACTGAAGTCTAAAGCCTATATAAACCCCAGCTTTTCCCATATACTAAAGCAAGGTATGTGTCCACCTGATTAGGACTTACTAAGGAGACTGTGACAGCTGGTTTTGTGACTCCCAACTCTTCATTAAACTTGAGAAATTAATAAACATCTAATAGAAGGAGGGCAGAATTCTCTGGAGAGAAACATTGCTGTTCTGTACATTCTTACTGTCTTCTTAAAAAAAAAAAGCACAATGTAAGAGCTGTGAGTTGAATTTCCGTGTGTTACTGAGGATGAAAGCCTGGCAGAAAGCCTCTCATATAGTTCTGAGAAACTGTTTTGAAAAGGTAAGGGGATAGGTCAGTATATATGTGATTTTGTTAAAAGGGTACAGGCAATCAAGCACACATTTCAGTAGAAGGTTGCTGCTAGTCATGAGGAACAGGTATCTTAGTGAACAGTTTTAGTGCTTTTCTAAGTATGGGTGGATGCAAGAATTTGGGTTCACAAAAATTTCTCCCGAAAATATTCAACTACCTGAAGGCCTGTTCTGCCAGTTTTCCCAGAGCACAGAGTACCACATTGCTTATCTCAGCCTTTCAGGGTGTATTATAGGTCAACAACATCAGAGCCTAATGACTTGGTTCTTGTAGAACTGGATGATGGACAACATTCTCTGTTTTACATTATCCTCCCAATGAAAAGGATAGACAGTGACATGCTTCCCTCTCATCTTACACCAAGTGGAAGAGGGATCTGAAAGGATACACCCTGATACCCTGACATGGTCCTCTGGGGGCTTAGGTAACATAGAATCTACAATGACAAATTATGGTGAGATCATTATGCTACTCCTCTCATGTTTTATTATTTGTTAAATGAACACATGTTCACTGTATTGGTTAATATATTTACTTAATTTATAGATTTTGATCATATCCTTTTCATGTTTCATTATTTTTGATAATGCCTTCTAACTCTTCTGCTTTCTCCTTAAATAGAGTTTTTTATCTCTTTTACCTTTGCTGTTGCTCTTTTCTAGACTGTCCCTAATTCTGCTATGACTCTCCTGAGGTGGGAGGACTAGAAGTATATAATGGAATACTGATGTTCTCTTCCTTACACCCCGCCACCACATCCACCAAACAAACAAAAAACAACTGCAAAACACTAGATTGTTCCAGCTGGAATCTACAATTTGTGTGTACTTAGAATGTCTACATAGGTGTTAAAGAACATGTCCAGCACTGGAAAGAAATGACAAATAATGAAGGAATAAGATTTGATGAGCAGAAAAGTCAACAAAAGAAAACAAACAGTGAGGCTAAAGAAACAAAAAGTCTTTCTGCTTCTTCACTTTTCTGAGTTCATTTTAACTAAAAATCATCTCCAACTGCTATTCCATTTCTGTTCTACTCTGCGTTTGACATTCTTAGAGTTTCCACATGTTAGAAGTCACTAGTATGATGACAGGCCATCTCTCTGACATAAATATAAAAATGTGAAAGGGCAGTAAATTTTCATTGACTGACACACTTACGAGGAAACACTGAACTTCAGGGGTTGTTAAATGTCACCTGAGTTCGTTACTTAAGCCCAAGTGGTTCAAGACTCCTGGAGTGACATCTTTCAGCATCAGTAAACCTATCAATATTCTGCTTGATTGTCTACTTTTCTTTTCTTTTCTTTTCTTTTTTTTGCGGTACACAGGCCTCTCACTGTTGTGGCCTCTCCCGTTGCGGAGCACAGGCTCCAGATGCGCAGGCTCAGTTGCCATGGCTCACGGGCCCAGCTGCTCCGCGGCATGTGGGATCTTCCTGGACCGGGGCACAAACCCTTGTCCCCTGCATCGGCAGGCAGACTCTCAACCACTGTGCCATCAGGGAAGCCCCAATTGTCTACTTTTCTATCTGATGTTCTGCTGAAATACGTTTTGATAAACTTAGGATATGTTTACACCCAGAATCATTGAATAACTACTATCCCTACATTTTCAAAGATAAGTTGGAAGTTAGCAAAGAAACACAATGAATTATTTCATTACATGGTGACGGAATGATGTGACATGATAGTCCCAAGAATGGTAATATAAATGCCTCCATTTTAATCATAGCAGTTGCATTTCAATTTATATATGTCTGATGCAGATGAAAAACTATCAATGATTGTCTCTTAGTGTCCCCTGACTTGTCACTAAGCTCCTTAGAAAATTGAAGTTGTCCCACCATACAGTTATGCCTCTGCTCACCCTCTGGCATTCTCCATGTCCCTCAGCACAGGGTAATTAAGTAATAATGACATCTCATGAGGGACACTGATATACTTATTGGAGGTATTTGTTAAGAAAGTATCTGACAAAAGGAAGCTCTCAACTGCTGAGATTTGTACAATTCCACTTATAGATTAAGACCTGTGATTTAGACCCTTGGCACTAGATAATAATTCTGTTAAATCAAACAGTTAATAATTCTGTTAAATCAAAGTGACAAGGAAGTAAGAACTAACTTAATAAGCAAGTAGATTATTCTAGTCTAATGACACCAACAGCTCTTTGTTGTAATCAGCTAGGAAGTAAATGAAATGAACTAAATTCAAATAGTTTCTAAAAAGCTTAGAACTAGAAATACAGATCTAGACTTAGCTCCTAATATATTAGGAACCCAAGTGTCTGCTACTGATTATATGAGGAAATATTATATAGACCTAGATTACTATTGAGCTAATTCAAAAATGGACATAACTAATTTATAAAACATGTCACACCAAGTTTCATCAGATCACTTGATTTTGAGGAAAGAGCTGTGTAGCGGATTGTATTTTACAAAGATGGCCAAAGGAATACCTCCTATCCTATATATACGTCTGAATTGTGACTTTGCTATTCCCCAGTTAAGATGTATAACTTAATTTCTTCCCCTTCACCTGGGCTATCTTAGTGACTTGGATGAACAATACATTTAAATGGAAGTAATGTTTTGGATATTTCAGAACATTCCTTCTTAGGACACTCTATTACAACTTGACCTTGATATGAAAAGTCCAAGTCACATGGAAAGGCCATGTGTAGGCCCTTCACTAGCCAGTCATAACTGAGCTCCCAGCTAAAAGCCAGCATCAATTGCCTACCTTGTGAATGCACCATTTTGAACATCCAACCCATGTAAGCCTTCAGATGACTGTGGCCCAAATATAATCTTATTCCAGCTTTATGAGAGACCCCAAGCAAGAACCACCTAGCAGATCCTAGTCAATCCAAAGAACCATGAGAAATATTGAAGTGTTGTTTTAAGCCACTAAATTTTGGGATGGTTTGTTATGTAGCAATAAGTAACAAAAACCTCTGATAAGGGAACTGATAACATATTTTTTATTTCTTCTAGTTTTTTAAATCCAATTTGCACCGTGATTATATTGCCTTTATCTTTCTTAATAGCACCTAAATTATTTATTTTCAATTTTCCGTTGATATTCATATATTCTGTAAGACATTAATTTTTGTTGATCTTTCTAATTACTATTCATCTCTCATATATTAAAAATTTTTTTGTGTTTCAAACTATACTATTTAAACAGTAAATGTGAAAGGAATCTGTTTCCAGATAGCATATTCCAAGGTAGGATTTGGAAGATTCATTAGTATTACTATATAAAAAATGACAATCTTTTTTTTGGAAACGGCTTCTGTTTTGTGAATTGCTTTTAGCCTATGCTAATGATGGAACTATTTCCTAGATATCATCTTAGATAAGTGTAGTGAGATAAAGGGAGCTTAATAATAGGGGAATAATTTTTTGACATTTTAAATATAAATAATAACCTAACATGTTCAAAGGTAACTATCTATTATAATTTTATGGATATATCCATTGTTCCTATTTAGGTAATGCTGAAAATACATTTATGATTTCATTTAAAAGAGCGACAATATTGCTCATTTTCCCTGAGTGTTGATTCATACATGCATTTCCCAAAATATAGTACAGTTTATACTCTTGCCAGGAGTCTATGATACAAGGAGTAAGTGACCATTTCCTCATTAATTTCAAAAACAGTCTTTTCTTAAACTTTACTTTCTTAATAAATGAAATGTAAATGCATTTCATTTGTATGCATTTGTATTTTTTTCATTTGTATTTTTGTTTCATTTGTATTTTTGTACTTCTGCAATTAATAGTAAATCAAATATTTATTTTAATTGTCTCTTGGACATTTGTGTATGATTTGTGTTTGTGGCATTTCCCATTAAATAATATTAACACTTTTCAAAAGTGGTTTCCAATTTTTGAAATTTGTATTATCTATGTAAATATTTCAAAAGTTGGATAATATTGAGAAGCACAAAGAAAGATTGAAATCTTACTACTAAAGAAAATTATGACCCTTTTATATATGATGGGTTTTGATGTGTCAACTTGGCTAGTTGTAATAAGCCTCAGAATTTCCTTTCACTGTGTTTCCAGTTAGAGGGGGCTACCAAGAATATTCTCTTTAGGTGGAGTTGGCAAATGAAAGAGAGGTAGAGACCATTTTGTTGCACATATACATTTTTCTCAGTTATTAAAACACTAATCTGGGTGCTACAGTGAAGGGATTTTGCAGATTTGATTAAACTCCCTATCAGTATAAGTTAATCAAAAGGGAGATTATCTTGGGTGGACCTTAATGAATCAGCTGAAAGTCCTTAAAAATGAGCTTAGGCCTTCCCCAAAGGGAGAGATTCCTCCCTCTGGACAACAAGCTTCAGATTGTGTTTGAGGTTCCAGCTGACTTGGGATCTTTTCTTCTTGATTGCCTAACTTACGGACTTCAGATTTGTTTAGCCAGCCCCACAATTGTATATTTTAACTTCTTTTAATAAATCTTCTATATTGATACCTTTGTTTATATTCATATCTATCTCCAGCTTTATCTATATATGTCTATATCTATCTCTATCGACTACTAGATCTGCATGTCTCGATGAACCCTGACCGATGCAGAATTTGGTACTGGAAGTGGTTCCAGAAGAACAGAATCTTAAGGATAATTTCTCTGAAATGGTTTTAGGTTTTCTGGAGTTGGTGCTCTAATCTGATTAGATTTACAGGAAAAATGATCCTGTTTCCAGTGGAATGAGGGTACAAGTAGTGCATAGAATGAAGTGACAGAGAAGCCACTTAGGTTATTGACTTCGTTACCTGTAATTGGGTATCTATAGAAGATGAGGCTCTGGATGAATATTTTCCACTTTAAAATATTTTGGTCAAAATAAGGAGTATAATAGTATTTGTTAGTTGCTTTGAACTATGCTGAAGAAAACAGGGAAAGAAAATGGTGAGTTCCGGGTCTTCAGATTCCCAGTTGCAGCTCTACGTAAATGACCTGAAATCTTCTGTAACATCCCTGTGTTTAGAGAAGTGGCCTAAATGCACATGCCACTCACCTTGCTACATTACCTTTTCTTTCTCAGCCCACACCTATGAAATAACGGCCAGTTCCTTAATTAGTTGACTGAGGAAGGAAAAACTCAGTTTTGGTTACAGAAACTCTGCATGAAATAGAGGCACTATAAAAAAGTGAATAGCTGTAACAGTACAGCACCATTCTGGGACAGCCTAATAGGGCAATGATGAAGGGAGATCTTCCTAGTGGGCAGGGCAGGAGGTCAAGTAATGCATGTGGTTTTTCATTATGTGTGAATGAAGAGATGGCCAGAGGTATAAATCTGTATTGATTTAGGGACTGTTGTTAATGGTTTGCCTTGATGGTCAGGGACTTTGAGGAAACAATACTGGAAAATTGATGACAAGAAGATCTGGGGAGGATGTATGTGAATAGACTTCGCTGAATGGGCACAGAATGTGGAGATATTTCCGTCTCACGTGAATGGTCACCATAGGGTGATAATCATCAGAGAAGGGTGTAAATGATCAAGAAGATAGCATGACCTGTTCTGTGGATACCAGTAAGACCCTTTCTGCAGCCACTTCTGCCATCACTCAATGGGTTCATGAACAAAGTGGCCACACTGAAGGGATATATGTCATGCATGGGTTCAGCAGCAAAGACTTGTAATCACTAAGGCCAACCTGACTACAGCCCCTGTTGAGTGCCCAAACTGCCAGCAGCAGATACCAATACTGTGCCCTGATCTGGCACCATATCTCAAGGGGAAGAGACAGTTACCTGGTGGTAGGTTGAATACACTGAACTGCTTATATCATGGATGGGGCAGCACTTTATTCTTCCTGAAATAGACATGTACTCCAGATATAGATTTGCATTCCATGTCTGCAATGCTTCTGCCAAAGCTACTATCCATGGCATGATGCTTTATATACACTCTCATGTTATTCTGCATCTTTGATTGAATCCTGACTTATGCACACTATAAACTTTCATTCCCTATTATATTCATATGCAAAGTTACTATTTCCTATATGTTTTCATTTAATGATACTTAGAATACAAGCAAAGTCTCATTTCCCAAATTATCTAAATGAAATCCATAGGCCTCTGTCCCCCTCCCACCAGTACTGGCTGAATCAAGTGTCAATTTGTTATAGTTCCTCAGCCTGCCTTGACTCATTCAAGAAACACGGGACCTAAGCAGTCAGGAAAGAAGGTCTCCCCGACTCCCAATTTTCATGCAGAAGAGGTCATTCTGTTCAACTGTTATACTTTTTTTCTTTGCTCTCTGTTTCTACATAGCAGTGCTCTTACACCTTGTTATGGATTGAATAGTGCTTTCCCACCCCCACGCATATGTTTAAGTCCTAACCCCCAGTACCTCAGAATGTGACTGCTTTAGGAAACAGTCACTGCAGAGGTAATTAGTTAAGTAAGATAAGGTCATACGGGAGTAGGATGAGCCCCTAATCCAATATGACTAGTGTCCTTATAAAGGTGAAATTTGGACACAGGCATGCACACGGGGGGACACCATAAGAAGATGAAGGCAGAGATCATGGTAACACTTCTACCGGCCAAAGAATCCCAAAATTTACCAAGCAAACCACAAGAAGCCAGGTGAGAGGCAAGGTTGTGAGGCTTGCTCACAACCCTCAGGAGAAATCAACCTTAATGACATCTTCATCTACTTCCAGTCTCCAGAGTTGTGAGACAATACAATTCTGTTGTTTAAGCTACCTAGTTTGTGTCACTTTGTTACAGTAGCCCTAGAGAACTAATAGAGGCCTGAATAAGGGAGAAGACTTGACCTGTAGCTTTAAGGGTCTGCATAACAAATTCATGGAAGAACCTATGGGGACTCTTGTTATTCAACATTGGCAATCAGAGCGAGCAGAACACAATCTGTTATCCCTAAACATCTACTTTTGTGATTAACACAACTCAGACCTGAGGACAACAGATCTCCACAAATCTTGCTTATATCTTTGAAAGGAAAGGTAACTGTGTCCAAATACTATGAAAGTTTGTGGGTTGGAAACAGACGCTGTTTCAGTGGACAAAAAGCAGAGAGAGGTGGAATTACTTAGGTAAAATGTGGGATGACTTAGGTAAAAGAAAAAAGAAATTGAATGTTTATAAAATCCTTTTTCTCAGCATGGATGTAACAGATTTAAAATATACATTTTTATTTCCTTCATGCTCTAATTTGTAGTTCCAGAGGTACTTACTTAAGAAAAAGAATTAGAACAACTATAATACAAAGTTAGGTATGAAAGTTAATATTTACTGGGCATTAAAAAGGAAATAATTGCAAGTTAGACTTTTAAAAGTTGGTAAATACCACAAACATCACATGATAACAAAAATAAAAATATATTTTATTACTTAGCTGCCTAATACAGTTTGGTAATACTTTTATTCTTGTACTTTTGGCTGTTTACTTTTTCATCAACTCATCTGACAGCAATATTTAAAATCATAAAAATATTAAAATAATTAAGTCATTTTATGGCAGAACTAATTTTTTATTGTTGAAATTTAGAAAAATTTCTTTCAGCTTTACAAATTATAATTAGTCATGTCACTTAATGCTAAGGTTGTAAAATTTGGGAAAGTCTCTACCACTTTCTTTTATATACAAGATATGAGGTCTTAGGAGACTTAGGTTTTTCTTGTTCAATTACTAGTCTTAAATATGTTTTTAATCAACAATACTCATTAACTTGCTTTCACCTCAATACCCACTCTAGTGGGTCATATTATGATTTTCATATTATGAGAAAACAAATTGCCTTTCATTAAACTGTGCTGAATAAAATTATTTCTCTAATAAATCATTATTAAAGTTTTTGAAACTAATGGAAATCAAATAATTCATTAGAATGAACCTGCTGCAAACCTTTTTTGCATTCTCTTTTATTTGTAAAAATTGTGTTTTTCTGTACTATTTCTTTTCCTTCATTTTTTTGTGTACTGTTTTGGAATATTCTGATTTTTAAAAAATCTTCTTTATTCCCTCTGTTGTCCTTTTATTATCTATATTTCCTTGATAATTGTAACTCTTTTCTTTAAGTTTCTGATTTCTACCATCAGAATTTTAGTTTCTCTTGCGCTATAATAAGAGAGTTTTGGATATTTTAATTTTCTACCTTTTTTGGTTTCTACTAGGATACTTCCTTTTCTTCAATGTATAAATTTTGTTACAATCAAAAGTTCTAGGGACTTCCCTGGTGGTGCAGTGGATAAGACTCCACACTCCCAATGAAGGGGGCCTGGGTTTGATCCCTGGTCAGGGAACTAGATCTCACATGCATGCCACAGCTAAAAGTTTGAATGCCACAACTAAGGAGCCCACCTGCTGCAACTAAGATCTGGCACAACCAAATAAATAAATAAATATTAAAAAAAAATTATGGAAGAGCACATAAAGTTTTTTGGATGTTTTTGTCAACTTGTTTACACTGAAAATTACAGTTGTTCAGAATCTCTTCTCTGTATGGTTTGGGAGTAAACATGTTTACAAGTGAAGGTAGGCAAAATTTGGGAGGCAGAAATGAAGTATCAGTCATTGTTACCTGAGGTCATCATTGTGTAGAGTTGATAAAAGATAGACATACAGGTGCTTGTCCTTACTCTTCCCTGATCCAAGATCAATTTCCCTTAATGTTGTGTGTCCTATCGACCCACCCCATGTCCACTGTTTGACACTTCACTGTGAAATTAAAGCAGCAATAGCCACAAAGAACCAATAGCCTTCTATCAACCTCTATTAGTATTGCCATCCAGAATCCCACCATAGCAGCTCTGTATGCTGCATTTTCAGATTTGTTCACCTGTGCCAGGACTGATTTTTTTAACCTTTTAATTTTTTTTAGTGGACTTTATATCACCAGCCTTCCCAACAATTATGCAAGTTCTAATTCCTATCATAAATTCCATATTCTATAATATGCTTAGTGTTTCTTCTTCACTGATTAAACCATAACTGAAATACAAGGTTAACCAGAAGTGATCACACACACAAGAGCAGATCAACTGTTTTTTAAAGTTGATGCTCTACTATATTGTGCTACATACTTTTTTAATGAGAGTCCTCTTATCCTACATACCTTGACTTATTGATAAATATGTATAGGGAGTTTTGTCCCTGAAACACTTCTGACACAGTAGAGTCTTGTGTTAGTGACACTTTCACATGCCCTTTCATTGGAACATTTCAGAATCAGACTTCATCAGAATGAAATGTATCAAATGGTAGGATGCAATCTGCATGTAAGGGTGCATAGAGCATGTTAGTCTACATAAAAATAGACTCACTTCTGTATTACTGTTAACTGGTTTGTGCTCTATAATCAGCAAATTGCTAATAAGTTCTATTCCACATGTTTCCCAACCCAAAAGGAAGGAAAAGTCTGATGTACTTATACATTGTGTAATTAAGTATATTCCTGTTGGGAGAGAATGTCTACATTGGCTACTTCAATGGGATCTGAATCTCCTGTTTACAATTTAACACAGGTGATCATTGGAAGAATTTCACATATATTACTGGCTTCATATACTTCAAAAATAATTTCTCCTTCTCTGTCCACATATTTCTGGGACATGTGACAAAGAATGCCATTGTATCCCTATGCTACCTCTGGCCCTGCACGTTTTGCCATGAAGCCACATGAGTCAGCATACTGGGCATTAGAAATATTCTTTGATGCTATTACAACACTAGCGAAACAAATGATTGTTTAGGAATGGAGGTGATTGTGAACCACCCTAAATATATGCCAGAAAGCCAAATAAGAAATATTCCCAACTCAACAATTAGTTGCAATGCTCATAATACTTAATAATGCTCTTAAATACTATCATTTACTTACAGTATTTCCTACTGTTTATAGTTGATTTATGATTTCATGTTTTTACTATCCAGTACTTTATTACATTTAGTGAGTCTATTTTAAAGTTTTTATTTTATTTTATTATTATTTTTTGGTGCTTGTGTGTTTTTTTATTTGGCATATAGTTGTTTTACAATGTTGTGTTAGTTTCTGCTGTACAATGAAGTGAATCAGCTATATGTATACATATACCCCCTCCCTCTTGGACCTCCCTCCCACTCCCCATTCCACCCATTTTTTTTTTTAAATTTATTTGTTTATTTATTTTTGGCTGTTTTTGGGTCTTTGTTGCTGCACGCGGGCTTTCTCTAGTTGTGGTGAGCGGGGGCTACTCTTCGTTGCAGTGCACGGGCTTCTCATTGCAGTGGCTTCTCTTGCTGTGGAGCACAAGCTCTAGAGAGCAGGCTCAGTAGTTGTGGCACACAGGCTTAGTTGCTCCGTGGCATGTGGGATCTTTCCGGACCAGGGCTCGAACCCATGTCCCCTGCATTGGCAGGCAGATTCTTAACCACTGTGCCACCAGGGAAATCCCCCACCCATTTTTGATTTAGGACTCCTGTACCTTCATTGAGTGTGACTCACTTCTTGACTGTTCCTACACTAGCAGAATGCAAGTTTCCTAGTCCACTCTTTTTTTTTTTTTTTTTTTCTTTATTGGGGTATAATTGCTTTACAATGGTGTGTTAGTTTCTGCTTTATAACAAAGTGAATCAGCTATACATATACATATGTTCCCATATGTCTTCCCTCTTGCCCTAGTCCACTCTTCACCAAATGTGGCATCTTTTAAGAATCCCGACTTCATGTGGTTTCTCAGTTCTTGCTCCCCACATTCAATGGGTGCCTGGCCTCCTTTCCTATCCCTGAACTAGTATTCCTACTTGTTAAGACTCTGGTTACCAAGACAAGCTACGACATAGCTATCACCACCATTGTGGTAGCAGATTTAGTGTCATTTTTTAATTAGCTGCTGTGATTATTATTTCCCTCCAGTTTCTGACAATGGTAATTTTTCTTTCTTTCTAGTGAGTCCAGCAATGTATTGAAAATAATTTAAAATAATTATTTTCTTTAGCCAACATTTTTATGAAGTTGTACTGAAGGGTTTCAGGGTACCCAGGCTGCTATATATTCAGAACTGAGAGTCAATGAACCCCAGTTGAAACATGTCCATATGTGTATTAATTGACTGGATATACACAATACTATGCTAGATACTGCATCAGGATGCCCTCTGGGAAATTAATGCTTCACAGAGGTTTGTGCACAAAACAGATCTTCAATAAATGCATATTGAAAAGTGTTTGTTGAAGAGTAGTAAATTAAATGTTGGAGGCTGGGGTTAAATACATTTTACTGCATTTAGGCTCAAGTTATTAATTGAATGTATTCAGGGAAGATTTACCCTGGGAATTCCAGACCCAGAAAGTGAAGAGAATGATGATCTAGGATAGATGCCCCCAGTCAGCCAATTGAATTTTCATGCTATAAGCCATTTCTTTCAGGTGGTAGAGAACTACTGCCAAGTTTCATATCAAACAGGAGCAATGACTCCCCCCAACCTGTGTGTTAGGGAAGTGGCAAGGGGGGGACTCAGGCTCTAACAGGTCAGTGTGGAAAAGGTCAGCTGCACAAACTCTGTCACTCAGAATTCTACTGGAACTAAGAACCAAGCCTCTCTGGAACTTCTCTCCTCTCTTTACAAAGCAACAAAGATAACTTGGTTTTAATCTCCCAAGGTTATTTTGTAAAGAGATGAACCAAATTGATCAAATCCAGCCAATACAGTACAAATGCTTGCTGAGTATGATTTTAAAAATTGTTTTTCATTGGGTAGAGAGGAAATGTATGCCTTCTTTGGAGGCAGTAAAACGTAAGTAAGATTCAAACAGATTTTAATGCATCCACTTTTGAGTTAATCACATTCTTTATCCCCTGTGCCTTGAAAAATATTTATAGGATGTTTTCATTTAATTTCTTTATCCATGAGTTAAGTATAATGTACATATTTTCATCACATAAGATAGAGAATAAATACACAAAATCATCAAAATAATTTTATTAAAAAGTACCATATACTACTGATATACCACATCCAGGTCTCACAAAAATGACTATTGAGACTTCAGTAGGATGCAAATGGACTTACAAATCAAAAAAATGAAAAGACCAAGAACCCACTTAAAAATGGTCAAAAGACATGAATAGATGACATTATACACAAATATATATATATATATATATATATATATATATATATATATATATACACACACACACACATATTTTTTAAAAAGTATTTGTAAAGGCACTAATCATTTTTAGGATCATGGAAATGCAAAATTAAATCTTAATGATTTTTTATTCACTAGAATGATTACAATTTTTTAAATTTCAATAACACCCAATGTTGGAGAGAATCAACTGGAACCATCATAGATCTTTGGTGAGAGTGTAAACTGGTGCAACCGTTTGGCAGAAATATTTGCAAGTTCTTATAAATTTAAACACATATGACCCAGCAATTCTACTCCTAAGTAATTACCCAAAATAAATGAAAACATGCCCATCAGCAAGTCAACAGATGAAGAAATTTTGGTGTATTCAGGCAACGAAATGTTACCCAGAAGGAAAAGTAAATTAACCATGGGTACACTCAGCAACATGGCTGAAACTTACAGGTATTAAACTGAGCAACAGAAGCTAAGTATAAGAGAATACTTTTAAGTTCCATTTATATGAAATTCTAGAACCAGAAAAATTGACCTGAGGTGATAGATATATAAAGGGGCTGATTCTGAGAGAAAGGGATTGCACAGAAAGTGATGTGAGTAATGGTTCTGGGATTATACAGATGTTCTGTTCTTTGTGGGTGATGGTTATGTGGCTGGACACGACTGTCAAAACTGAACTCTAAAGAAATGGGCATTTTATTATATATAAAATACACAATCATTTTTAAAAATCCAAATGCACTGCCTTCAGAAATTCGGAGTTCCTCACCACTGGAAAGCTTCAAGCAAAGGCCAAGAGACGGAAACACTAAACTGGACAAGATGCATGCCTTTTGAACTTCAAAGTGCACTGGAATCACTTAGAGAGTTTGTCAAATATACAGAATCAAAGTATCCCAACTCCCAGAGACTCATTTAATAGGAATAAGATGGGACTCAGGTACCTTTATTTTTAATTGGCACCTACCCTCAAAAATTCTGAAAAATATGGGTCAGTTATTCATCTGTCAATTCAGGAAGCAATGAAAGGACAGTCAGGAATAACTACCTTTCACAATTTTCAATACTCCTATTTCTAAATTTAAAGAAGGAAATCATGATGAGAAATATGGTTGATGTGTTCTATAGATGGACACACTTCAGTATATTATGAAATATATTAAATAAGTACGTTTTATTCATTATTTTCAATCAAGGCAATTTAAAATTTGTTCTCTTTTGTTCCCCATATCTATTTATTTGATACATCTGAGAAAGTTACATAATCTTTTTTCCATTGCGGGGCACAGGCTCCGGACGCGTAGGCTCAGCGGCCATGGCTCACGGGCCCAGCCTCTCCACGCCATGTGGGATCTTCCTGGACCGGGACACGAACCCATGTCCCCTGTATCGGCAGGCGGACCCTCAACCACTGCACCACCAGGGAAGCCCCATAATCTTTTCTTAACAATAAAGGGATCAATGCCAGTTTTTCAAGAAACAACAAACAAAAATGTGAGCAAACCTGTAGAGACTTGCTAAACCTACACACTCTCAGTTTATTTTCAAATGAGTGGCTTCTACTACACATATACTGATTTGATATCTATCAGGCTGTGTATTATTTTTATTTTACATTAATTACTCTAATTTTAATAGTGTTCTCATGTAAGCACAAAGCCAAAAAAAAAAAATAAACGCAGATAAGGGCAAAAGAAAAGATTGTTAGGGGTATTATCTTTTCTCTTTGTGAACCTTACAGAGATCTGTTTTGTATACATAATCCTAGAAAATCGGAAGGGAGGTTGACTACTCCGAAGGTAACTTGAGCTGTCTTGAAGAAGTGGTGGTTTGGACAACAGGAAAAGTCATTTCAAGTAGTGGAAATAGCATGCACTAAAGTGTAAGAAATGGAAAATATCGCTACTGCAATTATAGATTTGGTATGATGAAAGATGTGTTTTGAGGAGTGAAGGTGAGGGGGACACTCAAGGAGTTTAAACAATGAAACAATATGATAAAAATTTGATGTGTAATAAATCCCACTCTGTGGCATTGTGAAGAATAAATTGGAAGTATAACAGGGAAGAGCTAAATTGGACTCCACATTGGATCTGTTTCTTTGACTTTAACCTTTGCTTTTCATTGCTTTTGTTATTATAATCATACATAATGGCCTGCCTCAGGGAACCCTGCCTACCTGTGAATGGCTGCAAGAAAAAAGAAAAACTGACACATCCCCTCACCAAGGCTGGTCATTCCAGGAGATGTTTTGCAAGACTGATGGCCCTTTTATTGATGGCCCTTTTAAGTAATCTCACCGCCTCTCTCTCTCTGATTCTATAAAAGAAACTGGCATCCACACCCAGATAAGATAGTTTTTCAGAGACACTAGTCTGCCATCTTTTTGGTCTGCCGGCATTGAATAAAGTCTTATTCCCTGCCTCAACACCTCGTCTCCGATTCACTGGCCTGTCATGTGGCAAGCAGAGCAAGGTTGGACTCACCAACAGAAGGCGTGTGGCAGAGATAAGACATGCGGCAGAGAGCTTTATGGTTCAAATCACTGAAATAAGAATAAGCTATTATCTATTTTACTTATGTGAGGTTTATGACTTCTAGATATGAAAATAATCTCTGTGTCTCCCGCCAAACGTTGTTTTGTAAATAATCCCCATTGACTTTTCCTTCTGTTCTACATCTTTTTCAATACATATTCTTTTTTATCCCTAAATGAAAGAGAAAGGTTTCAAGAATATTAAAGTGATGTGCTTTTACTGTTTGATTAAGGTGAACGTCATATTTGAACCAAAGTTCTTCCAGGTACTGAGTCTAACAATTTATTTTTATCACAAAGTGGTCAGTTAAAAAATTGTTATGATAAGGATTTAATTTGAATGAAATGAAAGTTATATTTTCTTTTTAAAGGCTAGTAAAACCAAACTTCACACTGCAGTATTTGGTTCAGTTTTTAGATTTTCCAAACCTGTTCACTTATTTTCAAAGAAATATTCAATGATAGAGCAATAGTTAAACTCTATGCAAAATATGCAGTGTAGTGTAAACATGAGAAGAGTAATAGACAAAAGTTACTGAAAAGTTATAGATCCTTGGCTATGTGGAATCATTTTCAGAATTATCCATTAACTATAGTTTAGCTGGACTGTTTTCAGGTTCAGTTAAGATCTGAGAAGCAATTAAATAAGCATAACTTTTTTTAAGTCAAGGATGATAGTATTTAAATCTTAGCAATCAGTAATGACTTATGTCTTCAGATTAAGGACACTCGGTTAAAAAAATTTGTTGTTTTTACAACGGCAGTAAGGAAAAGTCATCTCCTAAAGGAATTATGTTGTGGGGCCTTTAGGGACTTTCCACCCCCTCACTTGTTCCCGTAAACCAATTCTTCTCCCTATCATGCGCCACTCCTTCTCCCTATCGAAACCAAGTCTTCTCCCTATCGTGCGCCACTCCTTCTCCCTATCGAAACCAATTCTTGGAGTTTTTCAGTTGACGGGGACTTGCCAGACAGCGGGTAATTTTCCAGTTGCCCGTAACAGGTATACGCCCTAACCGCCACAATGAACAGACAACTATAACGGCCAGAAGGTGGGACAAAAGTTCCTAAGCCAATGAATTCAAAAGTCACCACATTTACCCAATCATTGTGAGAATATACCCGCCCTATGAGTAAATAAACCTATAAAAAGTATGTGATTCCGCTTTTAGGGGTTCCCCATCGGCCTCCTGCGTGAGGTTCAGGGAACCCCGGTGCATCGGCTCCTAATAAACCTCTTGCGTGTTGCAGCGGCTCTCGACTCTTGGCGGTTCTTGGGCGAGTTGGAATCCCTCGTAGACCGTTTGGGTCTAACATTTGGGGGCTCGTCCGGGATCCCCACTCGCCCCCGGGTCACAAGAACATCGGGAGTCGGAGGTATCAGGTAGGCTCGAGCCCAATTGTCTGTTTGTTTGTCGTTTGTTTGTTGCTAGCCGCCATTAGGAAAAAGCCGTGCGAACCGGCTTGCTGTGGAATCTGTATTGGACTCCTGGCTAGGCAGACGTGCCGAAAGCTGGTGTCCACGGGCCCCGGGGGACGCCCTGGTGGTCCATCTGGAAGGAGAAACAAATTTTGTCTCCCCTTCATCTGGTTCTGGCAGGTTATATAAGCTGCCATCTGAATTTGAGTTGGTTTCGGGTTTAAGTTCGCGGCGGCAATATCAATGTGTGTCTTTTGAAATTTTATTGTTTTTCTGTACTATTATCTTTCTTTTGACGGACGACAATGGGACAAACTATGACGACTCCTCTTTCTCTTACCCTAAGCCACTGGACCGAAGTTAGGGCTAGGGCCCACAACCTTTCGGTAGAAGTAAGGAAAGGAAAATGGCAAACGCTGTGTACCTCTGAGTGGCCTACATTTCAGACAGGGTGGCCACCTGAAGGATCTTTTTTGTTAGATAAGGTTGGGCTAGTCAAGTCTAGGGTCTTTAACACAGGACCCCACGGACACCCAGACCAGATACCATATATCTTGGTCTGGGAAGATCTAGTTCTCTCCCCGCCTCCGTGGGTCCGGCCCTTTGTTTCCTCAACAGGCACGTCTGCATGCGCTCCAGCACAATCGGAGATATTGGCCCTGAAGAAAACCCCAGACACGGAAAAGTCATCTGCTGCCCCGGACCCGCCAAAGGCGATATATCCTGACCTGCAGTCTGATTTGCTTCTTCTAGATTCCCCACCTCCTTATCCTCCGGCCCTAAATCCCATGTCGCCCCTAGGACCCCCAGCTTCACAACCCTCCGCACCAGTAGGGCCACCTGTTATGGCGGAAAGGGGGGGGTCCCTCGGCGGGCACCAGAAGCCAGAGGGCTGTTTCCCCAGATTCTACTGCTTTACCCCTTAGAGAATATGGCCCCCCCGATAACCACGGGAATAGACCCCTTCAATACTGGCCCTTTTCCTCTGCAGATCTTTATAATTGGAAGATGCATAACCCTACTTTCTCTAAAAACCCACAGGCTCTTACTGCTTTAATAGAGTCTCTTGTCTTCTCCCACCAACCCACCTGGGATGATTGTCAACAGCTCCTCCAGACTCTCCTCACAACTGAGGAGAGGCAACGGGTTCTCCTGGAGGCTAAAAAGAATGTGTTAGCCGCCAATGGACAACCTACCCAGTTGCCTAACGAGATTGATGCCGGGTTTCCACTCGTCAGGCCGAATTGGGACTTTAATACCCCGGAAGGTAAGGAGCACCTGAAAATGTATCGCCAGGCTCTGGTGGCGGGTCTCCATGGAGCGGCCAGGCGCCCCACGAATTTGGCTAAGGTAAGAGAGGTAACTCAGGGGCCCCAGGAATAGCCAACCGTGTTCCTAGAACGCTTAATGGAGGCTTTTAGACGATTCACTCCTTATGATCCAACCTCTGAGGAACATAAGGCCACCATAGCAATGGCCTTTATTGACCAGGCGGCCCCTGATATTAGAAAGAAGTTACAAAGGCTGGATGGCCTACAAGGTTTCTCCCTTCAGGACTTAGTAAAAGAGGCAGATAAGGTATATAATAAGAGGGAGACAGAAGAAGAAGAAAGAGAAGAAAGAAAGCAAAAGGAACAAGAGGCTCGTGAGGTAAGATGAGATAAGAGGCAAGAAAGACATTTGAGTAAGATACTGGCCACTGTAGTCAGAGGAGGAAACAGTAGAGACAGAAATAGACAGGAAGGGCGAACAACGGATAGAAGGCGGCCATTAGACAAGGACCAATGTGCCTACTGTAAAGAAAAAGGTCATTGGGCAAGAGAATGCCCTAAAAAAAGGAACGGGGGAAGGATCACTAAGCCTTTTCATCTGTACGTGGCCGAGAATAAAGGTATTGCAAAGGGAGTACTAACTCAGAAACTGGGCCCCTGGAATCGCCCGGTTGCGTACCTATCAAAGAAATTGGATCCTGTGGCAGCAGGATGGCCCGCCTGTTTAAAAATAATCGCCGCGGTGGCCGCTTTGGTCAAAGATGCTGACAAACTGACTTTGGGGCAGAACCTAACGATAACAGCCCCCCATGCATTAGAAAATGTAATTCGCCAGCCACCCGACAGATGGCTAACAAATGCCAGGATGACTCATTACCAAGCCCTGCTGTTAAACTCAGATCGTATTAAGTTTACCTCAGCCACAGGACTCAACCTGGCCACCTTGCTACCCGACCCTGACCTGGAAAGCACTACCGTCATCCATGATTGTCAGGAAGTACTGGCTGCAGCACACGGTAGCAGACCAGACTTGATGGATCAGCCCCTCCCCAACGCCGACGTTACCTGGTTTACTGACGGAAGCAGTTTCCTAGAGGAAGGTAAGCGTCGGGCGGGAGCTGCCGTGGTAGACGGGAAAGAGGTCATCTGGGCAGCCGCATTACCGCAAGGGACATCGGCCCAACGGGCTGAACTAATCGCCATGACTAGAGCATTGGAACTAGCAGAAAACAAAAAAGTAAACATCTATACGGACAGTAGGTACGCATTTGCTACCGCCCATGTCCATGGGGCCATTTACCAACAAAGAGGGTTGCTCACCTCGGCGGGCAAAGAAATTAAAAACAAAGAAGAAATAGTGGCACTGCTAGCTGCCCTCATGCTCCCCACTAAAGTCAGCATCATTCATTGCCCCGGACACCAGAAGGACAATACCCCGGTGACAAGAGGCAACAAATTGGCAGATAGGGTGGCACGAGAAGTGGCTCTACGGGAAATCATACTAGAACTATCAGATGAGAGTCCTGGGAAACCAAATGATAGGGAAACAATTACCCCAGCCATAACTAAAGGAACATTATCTCCTCAACAAGCAAAATCCATGCTACAACAGATTCACAGATGGACACACTTGGGAACCAAAAAGATGGTGTCCCTACTACACAAGACAGGTTATGATACCCCTGGACTAACTAAATTAGCTGAGCAGATTGCACGAGAGTGCATTCCATGCCAACAGGTAAACTCCCATAAAGGAAAACTTGAGGTCGGAAAAAGGCTCAGAGGAGACCGCCCAGGAGCCTATTGGGAGGTCGACTTCACTGAAATACGCCCTGGAAGGTACGGTAACAGGTATCTTCTAGTTTTTATAGATACCTTCTCAGGATGGGTAGAAGCTTTCCCGACGAAGAAGGAGACAGCTACTGTGGTGGCCAAAAAGATCTTAGAAAAAATTTTCCCCCGGTTCGGGACACCAAAGGTAATAGGATCAGATAATGGTCCCGCCTTCGTCGCCCAGGTAAGTCAGGGTGTGGCCAAATACCTGGGGACTGATTGGAAATTACATTGTGCCTATAGACCCCAGAGTTCAGGACAGGTAGAGAGAATGAATAGAACTCTAAAAGAGACCCTAACTAAATTGTCCATAGAGACTGGCGGTACAGATTGGACGGTGCTCCTTCCCTTAGCCCTGTTCCGGGCTAGAAATACCCCCTCCCGCTATTATCTTACTCCATTTGAAATACTATACGGGGCCCCACCTCCTCTTTTTACGCTAAGGGAGAAATTAAGTCCTGACTGCCAGAATAACACTGACTTATATGCTAGGCTGTTGGGACTCCAGTTGGTCCAAAAGGAGGTGTGGTCCCAGCTGGCAGAGGCTTACCGACCAGGAACACCAGCAGAGGCTCATCCCTTCCAAGTCGGAGATTCCGTGTACGTCCGTCGGCACCGAACCCAGACTCTAGAGCCTCGGTGGAAAGGACCATACATCGTCCTGCTCACCACCCCCACGGCTATAAAGGTAGACGGCATCGCTGCGTGGATCCACGCTTCACACGTGAAGGCCGCACCAGCATCTGCAACATCGGAATGGCGAGCCCAAAAGACCAGCAACCCGCTCAAGCTCAAGCTTCTGCGATCATCAGATTTATAACTTTAACTTTGTTACCCCTACTGACTGTGAGTAATTTTAGTCCTCACCTGCCCCAGCATTTAACCTGACAGGTAATTTCCCAAACTGGAGATGTAATATGGTCTGTTAGCCATACTGCTGCTCCTTGGACCTGGTGGCCAGACCTTTTCCCCGATGTTTGTAAATTAGCCATAGGAGCTCCCAATTGGGACACAGCACACTCCCATGATCGTCAAAATGCCCCATCCATACCCGGTCGGGCCGGCCAATACGGCTGCCAAAACTCGGGTACGCGACAGAAACTTAACAACCCTACCTTTTATGTATGCCCGGGATTTCATCGCCATAGGTCCCTAAATTATCAATGTGGGGGAAAGGAACATTTTTATTGTAAAAGCTGGGGGTGTAAAACCACAGGAGACACCTATTGGAAGCCCACCTCTGGCTGGGACTTTATTAAGGTGACAGCCAATTATACACACCCAACCAACCCCTTAACTTATAGGCCTGAATGTACTAAATGGTGCCATCCCCTTAAGATCTCTTTTAGTGAACCAGAAAAAAAGGATAAAAACTGGATAAATGGCCATTCATGGGGAATCAGGTTTTATAAAGAAGGATATAATGATAAATTACTAATGACCATCAAACTAAAAATTGAAACCCCTACTCCAGTTCCTATAAGCCCCAACCCTGAGATAGGGCACTCTTCGCTACCTTTGGCCCCTCCCACAGCGTTACCAGAGATAAGAAACCAAACTTCTGAGCCAAAAGGAATAACAATCAAGCCCAAGACCCCCCGGGACCGAATGCTCTCATTGGTCCAGGCGGCTTTTGAGGTTTTAAATGCCACAAACCCGGAGGCTACCAAATCATGTTGGCTTTGCTATGCTGCTCCTCCCCCCTTATTATGATGCTATAGGATATAATTCTAATTATAATAATGTTAACACTCCAGATCAATGTCGATGGAAACAAGAAGGAAATAGTAAATTGACCCTGGCCTCAGTATTAGGAAACGGTACATGTGTAGGAACGCCCCCCTCGTCCCACCGACATCTTTGTGCCAATTTAAGCCTCCCACAGGGCTCAGGGTATCTCCTCCCTCCTCCGGATGGATGGTGGGCATGTAACACAGGATTGACCCCCTGCATTTCTTTAGAGGTCCTTAAAGCTTCAACCGATTTTTGTGTGTTAGTTCAGCTGGTCCCCAGACTCATTTATCATTCAGATTCATCCTTTCTAGATGAATATGAGGGCAGAGGAAGGTTTAAGAGGGAACCCATAACACTCACCCTGGCTGTACTCCTAGGACTAAAAATGGCAGCCGGGGTAGGAACGGGTACAACAGCCCTCATCCAACAACCCCACTATTATGATGCCTTAAGGCAAGCTGTAGATGTTGACCTCCGGGCATTAGAAAGTTCCATAACTCAGTTAAAAGAATCCCTCACCTCGCTTTCAGAGGTGGTAATGCAAAACAGGAGGGGATTAGATCTGCTGTTCCTTAAGGAGGGCGAACTATGTGCTGCACTAAAAGAAGAATGCTGTTTTTATATTGATCATTCTGGGGCTATTACCAAAACTATGGACAAACTTAGGGAGCGCCTGGACAAAAGACAACAGGAAAGAAAAAATCAAAAAGGATGGTTTCAATCGTGGTTTGATAAATCTCCCTGGCTTACTACTTTAGTTTCCACCTTGTTAGGGCCCCTCATTATTTTATTGTTGCTCTTAACTTTTGGACCATGCATTCTGAATCGCCTGATAGCCTTTATTAGAAAACGCATTAGTACGGTACAAGTTTTAATGCTAAGGCAACAATACCAAAACTCGCAAAAAGAAACTGAAATTCCATGATTGAAATTAGTTACAAAAAAAAAGGGGGGAATGTGGGGCCTTTAGGGACTTTCCACCCCCTCACTTGTTCCCGTAAACCAATTCTTCTCCCTATCATGCGCCACTCCTTCTCCCTATCGAAACCAAGTCTTCTCCCTATCGTGCGCCACTCCTTCTCCCTATCGAAACCAATTCTTGGAGTTTTTCAGTTGACGGGGACTTGCCAGACAGCGGGTAATTTTCCAGTTGCCCGTAACAGGTATACGCCCTAACCGCCACAATGAACAGACAACTATAACGGCCAGAAGGTGGGACAAAAGTTCCTAAGCCAATGAATTCAAAAGTCACCACATTTACCCAATCATTGTGAGAATATACCCGCCCTATGAGTAAATAAACCTATAAAAAGTATGTGATTCCGCTTTTAGGGGTTCCCCATCGGCCTCCTGCGTGAGGTTCAGGGAACCCCGGTGCATCGGCTCCTAATAAACCTCTTGCGTGTTGCAGCGGCTCTCGACTCTTGGCGGTTCTTGGGCGAGTTGGAATCCCTCGTAGACCGTTTGGGTCTAACAATGTGCTTTGCAAGTCAGGCAAGAAAGAAACAAAACACAAAACAAAAGCCTTGGAGTTTAACAGTTAAAAAAAATGCTGACAAGTTTAACTGCAGTGGTTCAAATAATGCTAATAGAATACATCATTACCATACCTATTATAGCTGCATAGACACACATCTCACTAAATAATATTGAATGATGCAGCCCTTAATATTTGCAGTCATTTCAGAATTGCATCTGAAAATAATCTTTAGAATTTTAAAATAGGACAAAAGGAGGTATTAAAAGTAAACTGTTTTGTGAAAACTATTTAAATTTGTGTGGTATCCTAAAAGAAATAAATACTAAAAAATATTGTTTCCTCAATGCCATTCTCCTCTGACAAACAGGTGTGTTTATCAACATCACTACATGACTGATTTTTAGTTGTGCGATTGAGGAGTAAGTACTGCTCACATATGAAGCAATGGAAGTTAAGCCTGCCTGCTAATTTTACCTTTCTGAAAGTGTCAGATGACTTCTAAGGACACAAAGTGAATTCAGCAGAAACCAAAGATGAGGCAGAGAAAAACTTAGCCCTCGTCATGGTTAATGTATTCTCTGACTTGCTGAGAGCCTCAGTTTTCTCGGGTTCCACCTTCACCAAGGCAGGGGCAGATTGCTGGTAAGAATGAATTATAATGGCCACAGGCATCTCCTAGTTCTGCACAGCTTTCAATTGGTGGATAATTGCTTTTCCAGCTTTCTGAATTTAAATAGTTGAGAGTTCTGTTTTCCTCAGAGTAATGCTTACTAGCTACTCTAAAATACAAAGTCTTAGTGGCTTAGTATTAGTATACGATACATATATGTTTATTTTTCACTCACATTATAGACCAGTGTGGGTTAGTAGCTCTCCTGGGCATCCCCAATTCAACAAGTGCAGCTCTGCCATCCTAGGGACTTTTGATTCCAACCACAGGAATGGGGGAAGGTAGTGACAGTGAGAGCATGCGTGAGAGAGAGCAGTGTGGATAAAAGCACATGGGGTTTCATAAGGCTGGATGTGGCATATACAGTGGTTCTGTATCACATCCATTGGACAGATCATAGTCACATGGCTCTCATCTGACTAGAAGGAAGGTTAGTAAATATAGTCTTCCTGTGTTTCCAGAAGAAAAATGAAAATGGCTTTCTGAACATGCATTATTTCTGCCACTTTTTGAAAAAGCAAAACTAAATCTAAATTCCTTTAAAAGCCTACATGCTTTTAATGCTGAAGAGATGTTTGACAAATTTATGAACTTGAATGTTGATACTGCTATTGGGTATACATTGAGACCAAATTCTCATTGCACAGCCACCACTCTTCCAGACAAAACTGGCCAAAGTAAAGCAGAAATAAGTGCTACAAAACCTGAGTATTTATGATGGGGGTAGAAGTGGTGGTGAAGGAACCAGCAAAGAAGTTACACTAATATAGTTGGTATGAACTCTAAAAGTTTCTGTTAATATTTTCTTTCCTTAGTATATCTTATCTTTAGATTATTATTAGATTGATTAAAACACAGTGTCTTTGCAGAAACTGGTAAATTAATCATTTATCATTCTAAATATCTAGTGAACATGAGCATACTCCTTCATTACTTGATTTCTTTTGTTCTTCCTTTCACTTTCATTTTCTGTTGTTCTTATTTTTGCCCCCAAGTAAGTATTCTTTTACACCCATCTTGTATGATGCAATATGTGCTGTTGATACCATGACACTCCCATTAAATTTACTCACCTATTCTGAGCTCTTCAAAATCCCTTTAATATTATACCATGGGGCATGGATTATTCACCAGTCACTTGAGAGAATTATTCCCCTTTGCCTCTTAAACTTAGTAAAACAGAATGCTGTCAATCATTTGATACTCCATGCAAATACCAGAGAACAGACTCTTTGATGCTCATGAGATTTTCTCCTCAAAGATTCAAACCATTGGATTTTGAAATTAAATCTCTTTCATGTGAACTTAGATATTCCCTTTGGCAGATGACATAAAAAGACATAGGAATAAACTCAGAGACATCACCATGCATGTGAACAAGAATTATTACATGGTAAAGAAATGAAAGAGAAATAGAAACTTCAACATACCAACCTACGTTTATCAAGCCTATCACCTGCTATTTAAACCTGAGTTAAAATTCTTAGTGCTTGGGAAAGTCATACAACATTAAAATGTAAAAAAATAGAATTCTGTTTTCTGGTCCAAGATGTAAGGATCTTGGAAATTGTCACTCCAGTACTCACAACAAGAAAGAAAATCTGAACAAACAAAATCAACAACTTGTCTTAGAGCCATCGGAGAATTGAGGTCACAGGGCAAAATACTATTCCCCAAACTGGAGAGACAAACAAGAATATACAGAGGATAACAGTTTATTGAAGCAGAAGCCCAGGAGTGAAACCCACCAAGGGAGCCAGTACCAGGGTAGGGAAATTTAAACTGTAAGTAACTAAGTGCTAGTCTCAGTGTTGACAGGCTTGAAAATTAAAACTCCAGGGGTTGGGGGAGGGCAGTCTTAGGAGAAGCTTCACACTGTTGTGATTTTACCTCTAAGAGCCCCACCAAGTTCTCACAGTAAAGATCAGGAAAAAATTCCTTCATGATTTTGGCAGAGGGAGGGAAAAAGTTACCACATGAAATACTCCCAGAGTATTCTGTTCTTCTTACCAAGGCCTGCCCTCAAAAGAAACTATTCTATCAGAGCTTAAGTGGTGACTGGGGTTTTACCAGAGCCTAACACATCTAGGGGAAGAGAAACTCCAACCCTCTGTAGTTCTATATATGGAGGAAGGAAAGTATGTAACTCCAGCCACATCTAGCTTTCTTGTCTCATCTATGGAGGTGGGGATGGGGGTGGGGTGTTGGGAAACAGTTGTGAAAGTCACAGCTCAGGGTCACAGAGTCACTAAAAGACTAATACCCAATCACAGGACTACAGAATGTTGTCGTAGACAGCTTGGGCTGCTATAACAAAAAGCTCAGACTGGGTAGCACATAAGCAACAGAAATTTATTTCTCACAGTTCTGGAGGCTAGGAAGTCCAAGGTTATGGAAAAGGTAATGCACTGTCTGGTTTAGAGATGCCTGTCTTCTGTGTCCTCACATGGCTCAAGGGGTGAGAGAGATTTCTGGGGTGTCTTCTATAAAAGCACTAATATCTTTCATGAGGACTTCACCTCATGATCTAATCATCCCTGAAAGGCCTCACCTTCTAACATCATGATGTTGGGAGCTAGGATTTCAATATGTGAATTTTGGGAAATACAAATATTTAGTCCATAATAGGGCTGTAGAATGCTTCCTCTTTCCTCCCTCCAACATTAGCACCACATCAGTAGGGCTCCTGTATAATAACAGGGAAATACAAATGAAGGAACAGCACATCTCAGACCTTATTTGAGAAGAAGTCTCAGATAACAGGAAAAATAAAAACAAGGACACCAGAGGAAATTTTAGCCTCTGGCACCTATAACAAACAGTAAATACAGCCTAACTTGCAACTAGACAAATGTAAACCTCACATAAATGACATATTTATCTTAGTTTTATTACCTGGTATATCATGGTCAGCTTTCAACAAAATATTACAAGCCATGCTAAAAGTCAAAAACAAACTATGAAGAGACAGAACATCAAAACCAAACTCAGACATAGCAAAAATGTTGGATTATCAGACCAGGAATTTAAAACAACAATGACTAATATGAGTTCTAATGGAAAAGGTGGGCAAAATACAAGAACAGATGGGTAATGTAAGCAGAAAGATGGAAATTCTGAGAGAATCACAAGGAAATGCTAGGTATCAGAAACACTGTGATAGAAATGAAGGATTCATTTGATGGGCTCATCAGCAGAATGAACAAAACTAAGTAAAGAATCAAAGAATCCGTGAGTTTGAAAAACAGTAAGAGAAACTGCCAAAACTAAAAAGTAAAGAGAAAAAAATGAAACAGAACAGCACAGCCAATAACTACGGGACAATTACAAAAGTTGAAACATAGATATGATGAAAATACCATAAGGAGAAGAGAAAGAAACTGAAGACATATTTGAAATAATGACTGAGGATTTTACCAAAATTAAATAAAGTCATCAAAGCACAGATCCAGTAAGCTCAGAGAACAGTAAGCTGGAAAAAGACCAAAAGATATATTCAGCCATATCATATTCATACTATAGTAAATCAAAGACAAAGAGAAAAATCTTCAGATAAGCCAGGTGTAGGAAACACCTTCCTTATAGATGAGCAAAAATAAGAATTATATCAGACTTCTCAACAGAAGTCATGCAACAAGAAGAGAGTGGAGTGAAGCTTTAAAATGTTGAAGGAAAAACAAAACCAAATCACCAACCTAGAATTCAGTATTCAGTGAAATTATCTTTAAAGTAGAAGGAGAAACACTTTCTCAAACAAAAAACTGTGGGAAATTTTCACCAGTAGAATTACCTTGCAAGAAATGTTAAAGGTAATTCTTCAGAGAAGGAAAATGATATAGTTCAGAAACTCATATCTATGTAAAGAAAGGAAGAGCATTAGAGAAGGGAAAAGTGAAGGTAAAATAAATCATATATTTTTATTATTCTTTTTATTGACATATAGTTGATTTAAAATGAAATATTTTCATGTGTACAATGAAGTGATTCAATATTTTATAGATTATACTCCATTCAAAAATATTATAAAATATTGGCTATACTCTCTGAATTGTAAATTACATACTTGTATCTTTATTTTATGTCTAGTAGTCTGTACCTCTTAAATCCCCTTCCCCTATCTTTCGCCCTCATCTAACACTCTCCCCACTAGTAACCACTAGTTTGTTCTCTGTATCTATGAGTCTGTTTCTGTTTTGTTATGTTCATTTTCTTGGTTTTCTTTTTTGGAATAGTTGCTATCCTGGTCTTGAAGGTGTATCCTTATGTGGGAATGTCCCTATGCAATCTGCATGTGCCCAGTGGTTTTGGAGGGAGAGGTGGATCTGAAGTGAACACAGTTTGTGTCTCTCCCCAGGGTGCACTGGCAGACATCGCCTTGGTGGGAGGTGGGGCTGGAGTTGGAAGGGCTAGAGCCACAGTCAGGTGCTAACCGGGGCCTTTCCTAAGCTCAATGGCTGTCACTGCCCTGTTGTGGGTGGGATCAGGGCCCACGTGCCTGGAGCAGGAGCTCTAATGGAATTGGGTTTCTCCAGACTGTGATGGTTGTCTCCGCCTTGATTTGGGGTATGGACAGGGCCAGAGGGCTTGAGGCTGCACTTCTATGGTGGTTTCACTTATTCCGTGGTATGCATGCCTTGGTGTTCAGGGCCAAAAGGGCTGGTAACGCACTACTGAGTTGGCTCTCTCCCAAGTGTGTTTAGGGATCCATGCTCAGGCAGTGCAGGTTTCTGCCCTGGAGCTAGCCTCGCTCCCTTCCAAGTTTGTGCAGGAACTCATACTCTGGAGTGGTCATCTCTACCCTGGAGCCAGTGTAGCTCCTTCCAGAGTGTGTGAACCAACGTGTGTACTTTCAATGGCTGCCTCTGCCTGGTCAGAGGGAGGTCCAGGGTCTAAACGCTCTGTTCCCTCCAAGTATCTGCACTCTCTTTGGCCACAGCACCTGTGCCTTACTGGGGAGCAACACTGAAGCAAGAGAGGCTAGAATAGCAGTCTAGTGCATGCTGGGGTGCAGGCTGGGGTGATCCTGGCAAGTCGGCTAGAGCCCCAGGCAGTTTTTAATCTGCTGCCTCTGTACGGTCACCGAGAATAAGCAAGCCTGTGCATGTGCTTAAGAGCAGAGTCTCTGTTTCTTACAGCCCTCCTTTAGTAAGCCCCACTGGTTTTCAAACCAGCTGATGGGGGCTCCTCTTCCTGGAGTCAGACCCCAGGACTGGGGAGACTAATACACGGCTTAAACTTCTCGCTCGGGGGAGGATCCCCGCGCCTGTGATAGCCCCATCCTCTTCCTAGTTGCCTGCTAGGGGTTCAGATCCCGATCAGGTCACTTCTACCTTTCTATAAGGCTCTGTGTGGATCTTTCTTTACAGCTTTGGTTGTAGAAGAGCCGTCCTGCTATTCCCCAGGTTGATTTCAGTGAGTTGTTCTATACGTAGTTGTTGTTTTGTTGTGTTCCTAGGGGAAGTCGAGCACAGCATCCTCCTACTCTGCCATCTTTATCCCACCGCTCTATTTTTATTAATTAATTTAGCAGGTAACAGTTTGTTCAAAATAATAATGGCAACCATATATTCCAGAATACAGCTCATGGATAAGTGAAATAAATGACAGGAATGGGAGGAAGAAATTGGGAATGTTTTGTTATCTTCACTACCTGTGAAGTGGTATAGTGTTATTTGAGAGAATACTTGGATTACCTATAAATGTATGTAGCAAACTCCAGGGCAGTGACTAAAATAAATTTTTAAAGTATAAATGATATGGTAAGAGAGGAGAGAAAATGAAATTATATAAAATGCTCAGTTAAAATCAGAGAAGCCTGGGCTTCCCTGGTGGCGCAGTGGTTGGAAGTCCGCCTGCCGATGCAGGGGACATGGGTTCGTGCCCCGGTCCGGAAAGATCCCACATGCCACGGAGCAGCTGGGCCCATGAGCCATGGCCGCTGAGCCTGCGTGTCCGGAGCCTGTGCTCCACAACGGGAGAAGCCACAACAGTGAGAGGCCCGCGTACCGCAAAAAAAAAAAAAAAAAAAAAAAAAAATCAGAGAAGTCAGATGAAGAGTGGAAAACAAAACAAAGAACAAGGGCAAAAAATAAAAATAGTTACACCAAGGAAATGACAGATAATTTACAGGTGGGTAAAAAAAGATCCAACTATATATTTTCTACAAAAAATAGACCATAAATATAAAGAGACTGATAGATTAAACCTAAAGGGATGGAGACAGATATACCATGCTAACACTGATCAAAGAAGCGGGAGTAGCTACATTAATTTCATACAAAGCAGACTTCAGAGTAAGGAAAATTACCAGGGATAAAGAGAACCACTAATTAATGTTAAAAAGGGCAGTTACCAAGGAGACATAATAACCATTTGATGTGTAGGCAATGAACAATAAAATATCAAAATATGTGAGGCAAAAACTAATAGAACTGCAGGGAGAAATAGATGAATCTACTATTATGGTTGGAGACTTCAACACTCCCCTAACAGTAATTGATACGACAGCTTGATATCATTCTAAAAATTGTAACATACATGATTTTTTTGTTCATATCTAAAAATCTTTGCCAAAATTGGTCAAATTTTCCTTAATGCTTTCCTCTATAAATTTTATAGATTTACATTTTGTATTTAGGTCTACAATCCATTATTTAAATTTAGGTCTATGATGCATTATTTACATTTAGGTATATGAGGCACTTTTTTAATAATGCAGGAAATATGAAGTGTTTCATTGTTTGCATATTTTGTCCTTGTATATTGTGACCCTGTAAATTATTGTTTTGATAGGCTTTTCTAGATTCTTTTGGATTACCTACATAAACAATCATGTTTTCTTCAAATACATATTTTATTCCTTTAATCCCTATGCTTTTTACTGCTTTTTCTTGCCGTTTTGCAAAGGTTAGGGCAGCTGGTAAAAAGATGAATAGGAAAGAGTGTTTAGGGCTGATATCCTTGCTTTATTCCTGATGTTAGGAGAAAAGCAGTCAGCTTTTCCATAATCAGTTTGATGTTAGTAATTGTTTTTTATAGATATATTTTATTTATTAAAGGAAATTCCTTTCCATTCCTCGTTTGCACAGTTTTTATCAGCAATAAATGTTAAATTTTGCCATGTGATTTTTCTGCATCTAGTATGATGATCATTTTTTAAAATTTTGTTAATTAATATAGCAAATTGAATTGATTGATTTTCAAATGTTGAATGAACCTTACCTTCCTGGGACAAACCTTATTTCATTACAATGTATTTTTTTATAGGGTAGTAGGTACAGGACTTTTGTATGAGTAGTTATGCTAATTTGGCTAGCAGTTAGGCTCTGTTTGATGTTTGTTGTAGCTGTAGGCCCCAAAGGCTGCAAGTTCCTGGTGTGAGCTTGTTTTATCCACCTCTCAGTCCTTGGGGTTTCCGTTTGTAGTATCCTCAAAGAGAATATGTCTACTAGCGCTTTCATCTGTAACCACTGTTGTTATTAATGGGGGCTTCTTAGGCTGGTGGTAGATGTGATGGAAGAGGTGTTCCCTATTCTTTTAAAGAAGTCTCATTCTTACAATGGGCCTTTCTTGGGAGTGTGACCTTTTTCAGTGTGTCTGGCCCTTTCAGGTGTAAAATTTTTTCCTCGCTGTCCCCTAATTTCTTCTCTGGCTACAGCATTCCCATTCTATTTTTTTTGAAGCTCTCTTCCCTGTTGACTATAGCTTTGATTAGTTTACTTTTGTTGTTGTTTTTTAAACTTAGGTAAGACTGGAAAGCAGGAGTAGACTGGAAAAGGGTGGTGGTTGCCTTTACCCACCTGGGACGTTTCAGAATTATCCTCTGGTGAAATTCTTCCCCTGATTATAGGACCTTTGTAAGGGTCTAAGAGGGTTCAGGGACAGTTATTCTTCCTCTCCCTGTACTGAATTCACATGGAGATTTTTCTGGGACCCTCTCTTTGAGAATATGGCAAGGTTCCTGGAGGAAAAGCCTGAAAAAGTGTGGGACTGCCTTTTGACTGTAGCCTTTCTAGAAGCTTCTCACTCTCATTCTAGTCCTTTCTCAGTCTCCTGCAATTATTTAAAATTGCTATTCAAGGTTCCTAATAGCTTCAATTACTATTTAAGACATTTATTTACTTAAACATACATACAATCATATATATATGTATATATATGTGCACACACACATAAATATCAAGGTAAAAATGTTTATAAGAATATGTCACAATAATTTGAAAAACCAATAAATAGCTATTACTGAAGTATCTAAAAAAGTGAAGATAAAACCATGTTTTGGATTAAAAAGTAACAATTTTAATCATAATCAGCTTTTCCTGAAGCTAAGGAAATTTTAAATTAGAACACTAAATTGTAAAGTATAAAAGCAAAGAATATTTTAACTGGTTTATGATCAGATACTAATAGAAAGTAAAAAAAAAAAATTGATCAGGTAGTGACACATTTTATTTTTTCCCAACAAATATAAAAATGAAGCAAACAAAAAATAACTTAGAAGGTTTTTCTAAATAAAAAAAAATTATCTTAGGGCTACCAGGATGCATTCCTCATTAAGAATTTCAAAGCATCTTAGAGCAAGAAAAACATTTCATCCAGTAAGATTACATTTAACCTAATAAGAGTGCTTCCACCATGGCTTAGCAATTTTTTGATCTAAGAGAAAGATATGTAAAAGAGATTTTATATTTTACATTATTATGAGTGCTTAAATGTCTTCTCTCAACCATATTTCCAGGTTTTGGAGGAGAAAGAAACTGATATTTGAGACATAGAACACTTTATAAAAACATCCTCTAGAATGGATTCCAAATATTTATCTGAAATTACTATAGTCATAATTAACCTGTAATGCAAAATATTTTAGTAATTTTTCATTTATTAACAAGAGACTAGTCTACTTTATTGAAGTTATTGCTCTAATAAGTGCAATCAAATAGATTAAGCTTTGTGAGGCCAATAAAGAAAACAAAATAAATATGAAGAAAAGAAAGGGCAATGTAATGTGGATATAACTAAAACTAAAAAGTAAATTTTAACAGATTATAGGAAAATATTTTGTGCAATGGAAAAATGTTTATTTTTTTAAATTTCACTGAATAAAATAAGCATGTGGAATCATGGAGGCGTTTTAGTTTTGAATCCTCTGTAATTCTTTTGGAAAAAGTACAAAATGATATAAGAATAAAAAATACTACATTTTTAATAAAACTAGGAGACAGAGAGATCCTTCAAACCCTGAGTGATGTTTAAGGACTGCAAAAGCCAGACAAACAGCAAGTTCACAAATTTTCTTGACCTCTATCACAGTGCTGAGGACTTAGAATACTCAACTAGTATTCTAAAAAGGGACAGGAGTCTGCAGGGAGGGATAAGACATGATTACTAGCTTACTGGGTGAAGAAAGAGCCAGACACCAATAAGAGGTGTTCAGCTAGTGATTGGCAAATTAGTGGAAATTGAGTGTGCTCTGTGAGAGATAGTGAGTCCCTTGGGAAAGCAAAATTAGGTGGTTTGTACCCTCTTACAGGCTTTTTCTCCACCAAACCCATCTGGTGTCCACAGAAAATTTGACAGAGTACTAAGAAAGTCTCTCTTATAGTGCAGAATGGAATTAGGAAAACAGAAATCGTACAAAGTATTTTCCCTGGTCATAATGGAATGAAAATATAGAAATCAATAACAGAAAGACGTGGAAAATTCCCAAACTTTTGGAAATCAAGCACCATACTTTTAAATAACCCATTGGTTTGAAAAGAAATTCAAATATATTTTGAACTACGTAAGAAGCATTATGAAGCATATCAAAAGGCAGATACAGAAGGAAAAAAAAACAGGGCTTGGCAGGAAACTTATAGCATTACATGCTGATGTTAGAAAATACAAATACTTCTCAAATCAGTAATCTAAATTTCCAGCTAATAAATTAGAAAAAGAAAAGCAAAGTAAATAGCACGTTAACAAAAGAGAATAAGAAAGATAATAGCAGAAATCAATGAAATTAAAAACAGTAAAACAATAAAAATGTCAATAAAATTGATGAACCTAAAAACTTGTTCTTTAAAAAGATCAATTCAATTTATAAACCTCTATCTAATAGATGCATGAAGAACAAAAGGTAGAAAAAATATATATATTTATATACATACAGAAATTAAAGAAACTTGATATTGGCTATATATCAGGTTAAACTGTAGAAGTTCTATGACTGAATTTTCTTTCTATGATTCTTTTTACTTCTGAAATTTTTCTGTATTTAAATATTGACATTTCCCCCCTTCAGACTAACTAGTACAGAAATTGTAAGTTGGTTTGAATAAGTTAATTACACTTTTATATATTGGCCTTTGTAATGCCTATGCATCAGCATGAATGTTATTTTATTGGAATTAATAAAACGTACCTTACAAGTGACAACAAATCACACCCTCATACTGCGATGCTACAATTTTTCCTCTTTGTTTTGACTTTTGCAGAAATAAAGATGAAAGAACAAATGAATATTCCATATTATAAACCTGCCATTCTCCATGTAAACAAACCCAGCTCTTTCATGGATCTTTCTCCTCCAGCGAGTGTTTACTGAAGTATACTAATGGTCATTAACCACTCCCCTCCAATCATAGCTTTGCTCATTTCTTTCACATGCTCCTGTACTTAAATTATTATATTCATTTATTTAATTAAATTACTTTTTGAGCCACTACTTTTGCAAGACAATAGAAATAAAACATTAAACACAGCAGACATGGTTCTTGCCATCGTGTCATGAGTTTGTGTCCCGCCCAAAAGATATGTTAAAAATAGGTGGAGAATCAACAGATGAATGGATAAATACACTATGTATATACATATAATGCAATAGTATTTAGCCTTAAAAATGGAGGAAATTCTGACACAGCATGGATGAAACTTAAAGACATTACGCTAAGCAAAATAAGCCAGTACCTAAAGGACAAATACTATATAACTCCTATTATTATGAGGAACCTAGAGTAGTCAAATTTATAGAGACAGAAAGTAGAATGGTGGTTGTCGGAAGCTGGGAGAATGAGATGTTATTGACTAATAGGTACAGAATTCTAGTTTTGCAAGATGCAATGTCTGAGCAACGTCTGTTAATAAATAAGTTGCATTAAGAAAAATAAGTTGGTTGCAAGATTTTTCTCCCAATAAATATTAGCATACAGAAAATAGAGAACTAGAAAGTCACTTGCCTACAAAATATTTAATCATATTTTCAATAATTAATATTTTGTATTAGTGCAAAAATGAAGAGATCAATGGAATGCAAGCTTTATAACAGATTTTAGTATATATAAAGTCTTAATATGTGATAAAGGAGGCATTTAAAAAGGATTGAATTGGGCTTCCCTGGTGGCACAGTGGTTGAGAGTCCGCCTGCCGATGCAGGGGATACGGGTTCGTGCCCTGGTCCGGGAAGATCCCACATGCCGCAGAGCAACTGAGCCTGTGAGCCATGGCCACTGAGCGTGAGCGTCTGGAGCCTGTGTTCCGCAGCGTGAGAGGCCACAACAGTGAGAGGCCCGCATACCGCAAAAAAAAAAAAAAAAAAAAAAAAAAGATTGAATTATTAAATATATTATGTTGGGAAAATTATTCAGCTTTTGTTGGGGGAGGGGTGTCAATTAAGATTGTCCCCTGTTCAACATGCAAAGATATATAGCAGACAAGATTAAATAGTAATGTGGGAAATAAAATGTAGAAGGAAATAGAAGAAAAACTGATCTTTTTTTTAGGGAATAAAGGATTTTATGAGATTAGAAATGAGAGTAAGGGCTCACACCTGAATCAGAAAAAAATAAGATGGCACACTTAAATAGCTCGCAAAACTGAAAAAGCCGACTACACTTAGAACTTTGGCCAATCTACTTAGAAGTCTACGGAAGTCCACTGAAAAGGTAGAGATTCACGAAATACAGGTCTTTTTGGACAGATCAAGTGAAAAGGGCAAGGTAATATGGGTGTATAGTAAATGAAAGCTGAAACAGAAGGAATCTGTGACTAAACAGTTACTCAGCACAGTTTTATTTCAGTTTTTTTAAATTAAAAATAATTATTTCTCTTCAAGAGAGCTGAGAGTGCCTCAAAGTTTTTGCATTACTGGAAGTGTGCAAATTATTTTGATGCTGTTGCTCCTGGTCATAAATGCTTCAAAGCATGTTCTTTAATATCAAGCCTGTCATTCCTAAGCAATCTATTTTGAGCTAAAAAATAAACTGTGAGCATATAAGGCATTTACTGGAAAATAGGGCAAAATAACGACAAGTGTAATGACTATAGGAAAGAACTGACCCACTTTCAACAAACAGAAACTTTACTTCCTACTCCTAATTGAATTCAGGACAAAGTTTGGTCAAAAATCTGTGTGCTTTTCTAGGGCGGGAGTCCAAGCAGCTTTACAGAACATAACAGAAAGCAACATTCTTGATGTGAGGTTCACTTGGATACTTGGTAACCACTTCCTAAAACAATGTTTTCCAAACTGTAGGTCAAAACCCATTAGTGGATTATGAAGTATATCACAATATGGATTTCAACCAGCACTTAAAAAACATAAAGTAGAATAAAAATAAGGAAAATGTAAATATAATAGATTATATTTGAATGTATCACTCTTTTATTAAGGGTGATACATTCAGATATCATCTTATTCTGCATACACACACACACACACACGTGCACAGGGGTGTGTGTGCACATGTGCATATCTACTAGGTTCTCAGTGTGAAATGCATTTCCTATTGTGGATCAGTCAAAATATTTTGAAATCCACTGTCTGAGAACCCACTATCCTATACGAATGGATTTTAACTGATCAAGGATAGTAGTATGTTTTTACGTGTGTGTGTGTGTATGGCCATGTGAACTTATGTAGGAGGAGATTTGCAAAAGTCAAGATCTAGATCATGGGATAGGTGGGAGTCTGGATATATAAAGAGAGACTGTGGGTCAAAACCTATTAGTTATATATAGGCAGAGAGCATGATACTCTACACTGGAGGACCTCTTGGTTCTGCTACTTGGAATAAATATTTTAACCCGTCTAAATTAACATGATTCAACTGTAAACATGTTGAAAGCAAGTTTTAACAGTTTATATATACTATCATAGACACAACATCTGCTCTAAGATAGTTAATGATGGTGTTCAATTGCTCAATCACCCTGCAGAAACTGTGGGCAGTAGTGTGCTGGACTGCACTGATCTTTCCCCTTTTACAACCTTTAAGTAGGCCAAAATGAACCCTTACTTCAGTTTCACAAAATACTATGATTAATTTATTTTTTAAGTTCTGTTAGAAATGTCTCAGTCTACTAAGATCCTTGCTCTTATTGGCATTGAGAACTTTTATCAAAAAACTCCAAAATCCTCCTCAGAGGTATCCACTGCTATATCCACAATGCATACACACTGGTCTTGGATGTTTTAGGTGAGTATTGCCTGGGTCCCAGAAGAGGCAGAGCACGAACCATGGAAGGCAAGTGGCAGGTGGGTTGAAAACAACACTTGTGCACAACAAAATGGTTAAAAGCATGAACTCAGAGCTTGTTTACAACTCCACAATCCTCCAGCTGGCCAACCTTGGGCAGGATAGTCTCTCTGTGCCTTAATTTTCTTATTGGTAAATGGTGATAATAATAACTACCTTAGAGAGTTACTGTTAAAATGTGGTGAATATACATATATATTTTTTTCCACCACATAAACACACACAGACACTAAGAGCATCTACTACCAATATTAAGCTCTAACATATGTAGGTTATCAATATTATTATTGGCTCGGGAAGAGAGTGTGTGATTAAAAATCAGAAACGTCTACTATTTCCCCCACAGCTTCTAAAATTTCAGACCATAAATAAATACTTGTATCACCAACCACATTGAGGAAATATGGACCCCCCAAAACTTTTGAGATATTTATTGTGATTTGGGCCATATACACTGCCCCATCATAATAAAACATTGCTATCAGTACTTGAGACTTTCCTCTCTGCCAGATATTGTATCAAAGGTTTTAAATCTATCTTCCTTAATCTTCATAAAATCTACACTGTAGATAGTGTATCACTATTTTACAGACGGACACTTTTCATGTAGAACTTTAAAGTCTTATTTTATTTTGTTTTCAAAACAACTCAAGATAGGCACCCTAATTTAGAGAAGAGATTAAGTGACTAGGCCAAGGTCTGCAAATAAATTAGCCAAACTGGGATTCAAATCTCAGTCTCTGGTTCTGGGCCTTCTTGCTTCTACTTTTTCCACATCACTTCATAATCAAAGTTGCATTGCCTCAATTAGAACATAGAACTTTGTCTCCCATGTAATAGGCATAGGATCTCCTGGCCTTTGAAGGTTTCTGTACATGACAGACCCTGAAGTCTATGCTGGAAGAGCTGACCAGAAGGTTGATTCAGGCCAGTTTTCCAAGCCATTTTTCTAAGAAGGTGGGCAGGGTGTGGACTCCAGGAAGTCAGGTAAAGAGGTATTAGTAGAGAGGAAGTGGCCAAGATTTGGGGGAGCAGAGTAGGACTGCCACATTGCACAATTCCAGGGCATGCTACTCATATAGTGGTTTATTACAAGGAAATATGAGATGACCCTGAAGCAGAAGTCTTCCCAGAACTACTCATGGGTCTACTGATAAGTCAGGCTCCTGACTGATTGAAGCAGGGACAGAGTTCCTGGGATTGCTTCACTGATTTGTTCAGAGTGGCATATCCAACTGCTTTGAACAATAATACTAAAGGCAAACATTTGTATTATGTTTATGACTTGCTAGGCACTGTTATAAGAGCTTTAGACATCTGAATACATTTAAACTTAACAAAAGCCCTATAAACATAGTATCACTGTATCACCATTTTACAGATGGGAGAGTTGAGATCTAGAGAGGTTAAAGCAACTTGCCCATAGTCACACAGATGTGGCATCCAGGTCCTCCGTCTCTGGAATCTCACCTCAGCTGGGGCACAGTCAGCCATAAGCATGCCTGGCCCACCATAAAGGCAAGAGACGTCACCCACTTTCAGCACAGGTAGCAGACATAGGAATAGAAAAAAGAGGCTTATCCTCAGACATCCTGAAAGCTATCAGCCCCTTTAACTAGGGAGAAATGCAGGAAATCATAGAAGGAAAGAGCCCTCATTACACACCAAAATTTGTGTAAGAATGGATTAAGCAATAAACACTGTCTCCCAGACTGCTGAATATCTCATACTTGCTCCAAATCCAGTGATTCCATTTGCTTTATAATCTTCCAGATTTTAACTTAGTTGGGACAGACATTCAAGTCTCATAAACTTTTATTGGCTCCATTTACCAGTGAGCTTAACTGCACGCACAAGGAGACCACTTGTAGCATCAGGGCACGTAAGCAGCTATTATCATTGCAAATCACTAACAAGAACACTGGCTTCAGGAGCAAAGACATGGCATGAAGCCATACCTAGGACTAAGCTTTGACTGATAGATGTGACTTCGTCCAGCACAGTGGTAAAATCATGATTTTCTAAACTTTTCATTAAAATGCCAGGCTGAAGACAAAACCGCATGATTATATAGTTAATATAATGTCTTCTTAGGGTACTCAAGAGTTTATTGTTCTATTTTTTTAATGTCAACTAAGTAAAAGGCATAGCTTGATTCCATTAATGTAAGTACAAAAATGGGCAAAACTAATCTAAGTGGATAGAAGACAGAATAGTGATTATTCACTGGAAGCACAGGGGGACCTCTGGAGTCCTGGTAACATTCAGGTTCTTGATCTGGCTGCTGGTTCCATGTGCATGTTCAGGTTGTGAAAAATTATCAAGCTATATACTGATGAAATATATGCTTATCCCTATGTATAATATATATCAAATATATTTTAAGAAAAAAATTAAATTGCATTACAAACTATAACTGGATAAAAGAGTAAATTCAGATTAACACAGACTACTGTTTTGCTTATAATGAAATCACTTGTTCAATACACGTCAGTTGACGACAATGGTAATCACTGACACTTTGCAGAAAAGCAAATAACCATTCACCTGAGCTATGGAAATATTGATTGGAGTGTTTAATATTTGAGCAAAAGGGTTTTTTTGATGATAAGTAACTTTTATTGAACATTTGCTATAGGCTATGTTTTTTAAAATATCTTTTTTTATTTGAAGTATAGTTGAGGTAAAATATAAGTTACAGATGTATAATATAGTAATTCACAAACTTTAAAGATATACTCAATTTATAGTTATTATAAAATATTGGCTATATTCCTTGTGTTGTCCAATATATCCTTGTAGCTTATTTTGTACACAATAGCTTGTATCTCTTAATCCCTTATCCTTAGGTTGCCCCTCCTCCCCTTCCCTCTCGCCTACTGGTGACCACTAATTTGTTTTCTGTATCTTTGAATATGCTTTGTTTTTGTTATATTCACTAATTTGTTGTATCTTTTAGATTCCACATATAAGCGATATCATACAGTATTTGTCTTTCTCTGTCTGACTTACTTCACTAAGCATAATGCCCTCCAAGTCCATCCATATTGTAGGATGTTCATTCATTTTTATGGCTGAACAGTATTCCATTGTATATATGTAACACATCTTCAGCATCCATTCATCTGTTTATGGACACTTAGGTTTCTTTCATACCTTGGCAATTGTAAATAATGCTGCTATGAACATTGAGGTGCATGTATCTTTTCAAATTAGTGTTTTTGGGTTTTTTGGATATATACCCAGGAGTGGAATCACTGGGTCATATGGTAGTTCTTATGAAAACTAGAATAATTTAGTATATATTAGATATGATATTCCAAATCTGTTAGAAATCACCTAAGAGTATAATTATCTGTATCTAATTGATATCTAGAAGCACACTATGTTTCTGAAAAACCTCCATACTGTTTTCTATAGTGGCTGTATCAACTTATATTCCCACCAACAGTGCACGAGGGTTCCCTTTTCTCCACATCCTTGCCAACATTTGTTGTCTTTTTGATTATAGCCATTCTGACAGGTGTGAGGTGATATATCACTGAGGTTTTGATTTGCATTTTCCTGATGATTACCAATGTTGAATATCTTTTCATGTGCCTGCTGGCCATCTGCATGTCCTCTTTAGAAAAATGTCTATTCAGAACTTCTGGCCATTTTTAAATCAAACTGTTTTCTTGATGTTGAAAGGATTTCTTAATCAAAATAAAATTAAATGAAAATATAAATTCCTAAGAAACATCAGAAAAAAGTTTCACCTCACCAAAAATTTTAAAATGCAAATTAAGAGATGAACCTACCTATCAAATTAATAAAACTTTTAAATATATTAGTAAATGATTTAATGATGATGGAAGTATATCATTAAATATAATTATTATATACTGCAGGTTGGGTTTTAAAGTGGTACAATTTTTATTAAAAAAAATAGTGACACTAAGAATTAAGTTTCCTTAAAATCTCCATACCCTTTAACAACCCCAAATAAAACATTAGAAGATCACATGCATTTGCATATTAAAACTAATACATCATAGTAAGAAAATACTGATATATTCAGTCAGTGCCGTGACAAGCTGTAGGAGAGATATAAAAATTATTAAGCACTTTATTGGTAAAATGATTTAAAAAAATTTTTTTAATATCTTTATTGGAATAAAATTGCTTTACAATAGTGTGTTAGTTTCTGCTTTATAACAAAGTGAACCAGTTATACATATACATATGTTACCATATCTCTTCCCTCTTGCATCTCCCTCCCTCCCATCCTCCTTATCCCACCCCTCTAGGTGGTCACAAAGCATGGAGCTGATATCCCTGTGCTATGCGGCTGCTTCCCACTAGCTAGCTATCTATTTTACATTTGGTAGTGTGTATATGTCCATGTGACTCTCTCACTTTGTCACAGCTTACCCTTCCCCCTCCCCATATCCTCAAGTCCATTCTCTAGTAGGTCTGTGTTTTTAATCCCATCTTACCCCTAGGTTCTTCATGACATTTTTTTTCTTAGATTCCATATATACGTATTAGTGTACAGTATTTGTTTTTCCTGTTCTGATTTACTTCACTCTGTATGACAGACTCTAGGTCCATCCACCTCACTACAAATAACTCAATTTCATTTCTTTTTATGGCTGAGTAATATTCCATTGTATATATGGGCCACATTTTCTTTATCTATTCATCTGTTCATGGACACTTAGGCTGCTTCCACGTCCTGGCTATTGTAAATAGAGCTGCAATGAACATTTTGGTACATGACTCTTCTTGAATTATGGTTTTCTCAGGGTATATGCCCAGTAGTGGGATTGTTGGGTCATATGGTAGTTCTATTTGTAATTTTTTAAGGAACCTCCATACTGTTCTCCATAGTGGCTGTACCAATTCACATTCCCACCAACAGTGCAAGAGTGTTCCCTTTTCTCCACAACCTCTCCAGCATTTATTGTTTCTAGATTTTTTGATGATGGCCAGTCTGACCGATGTGAGATGATATCTCATTGTAGTTTTGATTTGCATTTTTCTAATGATTAATGATGTTGAGCATTCTTTCATGTGTTTGTTGGCAATCTGTATATCCTCTTTGGAGAAATGTCTATTTAGGTCTTCTGCCCATTTTTGGATTGGGTTGTTTGTTTTTTTGTTATTGAGGTGCATGAGCTGCTTGTAAATTTTGGAGATTAATCCTTTGTCAGTTGTTTCATTTGCAAATATTTTCTCCCATTCTGAGGGTTGTCTTTTGGTCTTGTTTATGGTTTCCTTTGCTATGCAAAAGCTTTGAAGTTTCATTAGGTCGCACTTGTTTATTTTTGTTTTTATTTCCATTTCTCTAGGAGGTGGGTCAGAAAGGATCTTGCTGTGATTTATGTCATAGAGCGTTCTGCCTAGGCTTTCCTCTAAGAGTTCGTTAGTGTCTGCCCTTACATTTAGGTCTTTAATACATTTTGAGTTTATTTTTGTGTATGGTGTTAGGGAGTTTTCTAATTTCATACTTTTACATGTACCTGTCCAGTTTTCCCAGCACCACTTATAGAAGAGGCTGTCTTTTCTCCACTGTATATTCTTGCCTCCTTTATCAAAGGTAAGGTGACCATATGGCATGGGTTTATCTCTGGGTTTTCTATCCTGTTCCATTGATCTATATTTCTGTTTTTGTGCCAGTACCATACTGTCTTGATTACTGTGGCTTTGTAGTATAGTCTGAAGTCATCTCAATGGATACTCAGAAACTATTGAATAAAATTCAACATTTGTTACAGATTATTTTAAAAACCTGGCAATAAAAAATACTCTCTTATAATAAGATTAGAAAATATGTTTTATATGAAGCCAAGAGCAAAATTCATATTTAATGACAAAACACTACAGATGTGTGCTAGATTCTGCCAGTTGTCTCTCTATCGATGCTGCCCTTTTTCTTTTAGTGATACAATCCACAAAGTGTAGTTAGTTACACAGAAAAAGAAAAGAAACTAAGTTAACATTATATATAATATGATTGCAGAACTTGGTAATAACAGAGTAAATCTGAGAACTATTAAATTACTATGAGATCTATTACTACGAAAACAATTAAAACAATTCTGTAAGATACTTACTAAAAGGACTTTATACTAGAATCTATAGATTTCCTATAGATCAGTCACTGTAGTTAAAAAAGCAATGAATGGGAAAATAAAATTAAATGCCTAGGAAACTACATACATCTAAATGAAAAAAGATATAAAACTTTATTTAGGAATAAAAAGTTGAAGGAGAGTATGCTCCTAAGTCTAAATAATGTTAATATATCAGTTATCTACAAATTAAAAAGAGATTTATCATTATTCTAATCTAGATCCCAACAATTAGAATTCCAATGTATATTTTAATCAACAAAAGTATTCCTAAATTAACATGGAATAAGTGTGAAAAATCCTCTACACAGCTTTGAAAAGGGAGGAAATAAGTAGATATGTCCCTGCCAAATACTAAATTGCAATGATCCTGTGGTACTGATACAGGAATGAATTGGCAAAACTGAAGGATCAAATAAAACGTCCTGAAGTAGATAAAAGTCTCATGAAAACTAGGATAATTTAGTATATATTAAATATGGTGCTCCACATCTGTTAGAAAGATAGCACTTATGAGTATGATTGTATGTATCTTATTGATATCTAGAAGCACACTATGCATTAAGGACAATAAATCTCTATCTGCCACTTATGAAGAAAATATCCTTTCCTAACACAAAACTTGCATTTTAAATTGAATCAAGTGTTGTTGATGTACAATTTTTGAAAACTGTTTAGGAGTTTAATCTACTGATCTTTCCCCTGACTGAATATCATACCTACTCTTCCTTTTAGAGTGTGTAACTCATATAAGAACTCCTAATTTTATTCAGAAATATTGAGTCAACTTTTAAAAATCTTGTCATCTCTTGTCTTTTCCTTCCTCCTTTCCTCCCTCCCTTCATTCCTTTGTTTTCTTCCTTATTCTGTGAATCTATTTGTGAAAGTATTAGAAGTTATTTTGAAAATATTTCTATTTCTAGATTGTTTTTTCACTTTGAGGAAATGTAGAAAACCTATACTAATGTTGGGAAGGCTGAATGGAGAATTTTTTTAAAAGGAAGATGTCCCTTTGGGCTTAATTCTGGCAGTAAAACATTGTATGTCCTACCCTTCCTGCTACCTTTCTGGCCCTGAAAAGTGCCACTTTACCAGTTTTCTGTAGCCCATTTTTTCCTGAAATTTTTAAGGGTCTATCAAGCCCTTTTTCTTCTGTACCTTAAACCCCTGCATCTCTGCCAGATGAGGTGTAAGAACATCTCAGAATATAAACATACTCAGGTCTCTTTCATTGTAAAATAAATGAATAAACCAACAACCAAAACACTTCTTTCCATACTCCATTCACCCTCCCCCTACAACTAATACCCCTTCTCTCTGATCCCCTTCAAAGCTGATCTTTTTGAGAAAACCATTTATATCAATGGTTACAAATTTGAATTATCATCAGGATTGCCATATGTGTGTACGTTTTGATATTTGTATTTCTATCTTCTATCTAAGTAACTGAATCAGGATTTTCCATGGGTCTAGAAATCTAGTCATATATGGTGAATGGATAATATTAACTGTGGGAAATAAAGGGTTTCCTGGGAAACTTGGAAAGTAAGTTTCCTAAAAAAAAAAAAAAAAAAAAAAAAAATCTGAGCTGACTGAGTAGGGCTTAGCAGGGCAAAAGAGGATAGAAAAATGTTAGATTAATGTGGTTCTCCAACTTGACTGTACATGAGACTCACATGGAGGGATTGTTAAAAAAACAAACAAACAAAAAACAAAAGAAGAAACCAGGAAGGGCTTGTTAAAAAATACAAATAAAAAACAGACCACTGATTCAATAGGTTTGGGAAGTAAGCCAGATTTTGCACTTCTACTAACTTCCCAGAATATGCTGTTGCTTGTCTGGGGACCACACTTTGAGAACCACTGTTCCAGAGTGGAAAACAGTATATGAGACAACCTGGAAGTTATAAGAAGTTATGATTGTTTTGAGGAATCACAATAGACTAAGGATTGTTAGAATGGAGAAGTCACAGGGTATATAAGTAATAAATATAAGGTTTCAGAATAAAGAAGAGTCAAGTCTTAACAAGATATAATGGACAGTGTTTGAAAATGTAGAACTTATACTAAAAGCAATGAGAAAATTTTGATGGTTTAAGTAGTAAGCTGACATTAAACATTGAAAAAGTTCATTTTGGCTGCTGTGTGAACCATGAAGAAAGAAAGATAAAACTACTTTTTAGGAAACTTCTGTCATCTAGGTAAGGGATGATGCTACCTGAGCTAGAATGGTGATGGAAAGAAATGAAAGATTGGGCAGCTTAGAAGCATTTATAAGAGGAAAAGCAACAGGATTCAATGATTGATTTTATTTCCAAGTTGAAATGCACTGACTACAAGCACAAGAGACCATAGCCCCACGATCACTCAGGTTGTTGTCCTGGAATAATTAGTTAAATTCCTACATCACTCATGCCTAGATAATGAATACCATTTGATCAAAATGCAGCTGTTCTTGTATTTTTGTCCATTCCCCAAATTATTCCATACAGCAGAGATACTACTTAATTATGTATAGAGGCCTATTACAGGATGATCTCTAAAATATATGAGTAAAGAAAAAGAATCAGTTAAATCCATGCTTCTTGAACGTATTTAGTTCCTGAATACACTTTGAGAAGCTTATGAAAATCATGATTTCTCCCCATATGCACAGATAACATTCTACATACAATTTCAAGGGATTCACAGCAACCTTGATGCCTCTACTTGAAGACCTCCCTCCATGTAACATGGGCCCCATATTAATAATTGTTGAATCAAGATTACAGATCAGAATCTCAACATGTATCTAGTGAGTTGTTTAAGTGACTAAAGCCCATAAAAACTAGTAAATATTTTAAACTCTTGACCCTTTGATGAGGAATAATAATATCTAAATTGGACATCTCATTAGATTATTGTGAGGATTAATTTAAATGTTTATGAAAGATCTTTTTAAACTTTAATCACTCTAAAAAATGCTACTTACCATTCCTATCATTAATACTGATAATATGAGGAAAACTCTAGCCTTGGAAGGATTGTGAGATGCTCAAATGGATCATCAGAGAAACTGAGGAAACTAATTATTGGGAGAGTTTTAGAACAGGCCAAATAGATCCAGGTTGGACTGAGGCCAGCATCACTTATACTGGACCACTCTGCCTCCTGCATTATCATTTAACACTTAGTTGGACACATGTTAGGATAGGAAGACATAAATATTCCTTGTCCCCTTCTGTCCAATTTTTAAAAAATGAGGAAGGGAAGACGGCGGAAGAATAAGACGCAGAGATCAACTTCCTCACCAGAGATACACCAGAAATACATCTACACGTGGAACAACTCCTACAGAACACCTACTGAGTGGTGGCAGAAGACCTCAGACTTCCCAAAAGACGTGTGGATGCAGCCAGGAGTCAGGGCTGTGTCTCTGAGCAGGGAGAGCCAACTTCAGGACACTGGTCCACAAGAGACCTCCCAGCTCCACATAATATCAAATGGCAAAAATCTCCCAGATATCTCCATATCAATGCCATCACCCAGCTTCAATCAACGACCAGCAAGCTACAATGCTGGACACCCTATGCCAAACAACTAGCAAAACAGGAACACAATCCCACCCATTAGCAGAGTGGCTGCCTAAAATCATAATAAGTCCACAGACACCCCAAAACACACCACCAGACTTGGACCTGCCAACCAGAAAGACAAGATCCAGCCTCATCCACCAGAACACAGGCACTAGTACCCTCCACCAGGAAGCCTACACAAACCACTGAACCAACCTTAGCCACTGGGGACAGACACCAAAAACAATGGGAACTACGAACCTGCAGCCTGCAAAAAGAAGACCCCAAACACAGTAAGATAAGCAAAATGAGAAGACAGAAAAACACACCGCAGATGAAGGAGTAAGATAAAAACCCACCAGAACTTACAAATGAAGAGGAAATAGGCAGTCTACCTGAAAAAGAATTCAGAGTAATGACAGTAAAGATGATCCAAAATCTTGGAAACAGAATAGACGAAATGCAAGAAACATTTAACAGGGACCTAGAAGAACTGAAGATGAAACAAACAATGATGAACAACACAATAAATGAAACAAAAAATACTCTAGATAGGATGAATAGCAGAATAACTGGGCAGAAGAACGGATAAGTGACCTGGAAGACAAAATAGTGGAAATAACTACTGCAGAGCAGAATAAAGAAAAAAGAAAGAAAAGAACTGAGGACAGTCTCAGAGACTTCTGGGTCAACATTTAAAACACCAACATTCGAATTATAGGGGTTCCAGAAGAAGAAGAGAAAAAGAAAGGGACTGAGAAAATATTTGAAGAGATTATAGATGAAAACTTCCACAATATAGGAAAAGAAATAGTTAATCAAGTCCAGGAAGCACAGAGAGTCCCATACAGGATAAATCCAAGGAGAAACACACCAAGACACATATTAATCAAACTGTCAAAAATTAAATACAAAGAAAACATATTAAAAGCAGCAAGGGAAAAACAACAAATAAAACACAAGGGATTCCCCAAAAGGTTAACAGTTGATCTATCAGCAGAAACTCTGCAAGCCAGAAGGGACTGGCATGACCTATTTAAAGTGATGGAGGAGAAAAACCTGCAACCAAGATTACTCTACCCAGCAAGGATCTCATTCAGTTTTGATGGAAAAATTAAAACCTTTACAGACAAGCAAAAGCTGAGAGAGTTCACCACCACCAAACCAGCTTTACAACAACTGCTAAAGGAACTTCTCTAGGCAAGAAACACAACAGAAGGAAAAGACCTACAATCACGAACCCAAAACAATTAAGAAAATGGGAATAGGAACATACATATTGATAATTACCTTAAATGTAAATGGACTAAATGCTCCCACCAAAAGACACAGATTGGCTGAATGGATACAAAAACAAGACCCATATATTTGCTGTCTACAAGAGACCCATTTCAGACCTAGAGACACATACAGACTGAAAGTAAGGGGATGGAAAAAGATATTCCATGCAAATGGAAACCAAAAGAAAGCTGGAGTAGCAATTCTCATATCAGACAAAATAGACTTTAAAATAAAGACTATTAGAAGAGACAAAGAAGGACTCTACATAATGATCAAGGGATCGATCCAAGAAGAAGATATAACAATTGTAAATATTTATGTACCCAACATAGGAGCACCTCAATACATAAGGCAAATACTAACAGCCATAAAAGAGGAAATCGACAGTAACACATTCATAGTAGGGGACTTTAACACCCCACTTTCACCAAAGGACAGATCATCGAAAATAAAAATGAATAAGGAAACACAAACTTTAAATGATACATTAAACAAGATGGACTTAATTGATATTTATAGGACATTCCATCCAAAAACAACAGACTACACATTTTTCTCAAGTGCTCATGGAACATTCTCCAGGTTAAATAATACCTTGGGTCACAAGTCAAGCCTTGGTAAATTTAAGAAAATGGAAATCGTATCAAGTACCTTTTCCGACAACTACGCTATGAGACTAGATATCAATAACAGGAAAAGATCTGTAAAAAATACAAACACATGGAGGCTAAACAATGCACTGCTTTATAATGAAGTGATCACTGAAGAAATCAAAGAGGAAATAAAATAATACCTAGAAACAAATGACAATGGAGACACGACAACCCGAAATCTATGGGATGCAGCAAAAGCAGTTCTAAGAGGGAAGTTTATAGCAATACAAGCCCACCTTAAGAAACAGGAAACATCTCGAATAAACAACCTAACCTTGCACCTAAAGCAATTAGAGAAAGAAGAACAAACAATCCCCAAAGTTAGCAGAAGGAAAGAAATCATAAAAATCAGATCAGAAATAAGTGAAAGAGAAATGAAGGAAACGATAGCAAACATCAATAAAACTAAAAGCTGTTTCTTTGACAAGATAAACAAAATTGATAAACCATTAGCCAGACTCAGCAAGAAAAAAAGGGAGAAGACTCAAATCAATAGAATTAGAAATGAAAAAGCAGAAGTAACAACCGACACTGCAGAAATACAAAAGATCATGAGAGATTACTACAAGCAACTCTATGCCAATAAAATGGAGAACCTGGAAGATATGGACAAATTCTTATAAATGCACAACCTGCCAGGACTGAGTCAGGAAGAAATAGAAAATATGAACAGGCCAATCACAAGCACTGAAATTGAAACTGTGATTAAAAATCTTCCAACAAACAAAAGCCCAGGAAAAGATGGCTTCACAGGGGAATTCTATCAAACATTTAGAGAAGAGCTAACACCTATCCTTCTCAAACTCTTCCAAAATATAGCAGAGGGAGGAACACTCCCAAATTCCTTCTAGGAGGCCACCATCACCTTGATACCAAAACCAGACAAGATGTCACAAAGAAAGAAAACTACAGGCCAATATCACTGACGAACATAGATGCAAAAATCCTCAACAAAATACTAGCAAACAGAATCCAACAGCATATTAAAAGGATCATACACCATGATCAAGTGGGGTTTATTCCAGGAATGCAAGGATTCTTCAATATACGCAAATCTATCAATGTGATAAACCATATTAACAAATTGAAGGAGAAAAACCATAAGATCATCTCAATAGATGCAGAGAAAGCTTTTGACAAAATTCAACACCCATTTATGATAAAAACCCTCCAGAAAGTAGGCATAGAGGGAACTTTCCTCAACATAATAAAGGCCATATATGACAAGCCCACAGCAAACATCATCCTCAATGGTGAAAAACTGAAAGCATTTCCACTAAGATCAGGAACAAGACAAGGTTGCCCACTCTCACCACTCTTATTCACCACAGTTTTGGAAGTTTTAGCCACAGCAATCAGAGAAGAAAGGAAATAAAAGGAATCCAAATCGGAAAAGAAGAAGTAAAGCTGTCACTGTTTGCAGATGACATTATACTATTCATAGAGAATCCTAAAGATGTTTCAAGAAAACTACTAGAGCTAATCAATGAATTTGGTAAAGTAGCAGGATACAAAATTAATGCACAGAAATCTCCAGCATTCCTATATACTAATGATGAAAAATCTGAAATTGAAATCAAGAAAACACTCCCATCTACCATTGCAACCAAAAGAATAAAATATCTAGGAATAAACCTTCCTAAGGAGACAAAAGACCTGTATGCAGAAAATTATAAGACACTGATGAAAGTAATTAAAGATGATATAAATAGATGGAGAGATATACCATGTTCTTGGATTGGAAGAATCAACATTGTGAAAATGACTCTACTATCCAAAGCAATCTATAGATTCAATGCAATCCCTATCAAACTACCACTGATATTTTTCACAGAACTAGAACAAAAAATTTCGCAATTTGTATGGAAACACAAAAGACCCTGAAGAGCCAAAGCAATCTTCAGAACGAAAAAAGGAGCTGGACGAATCAGGCTCCCTGACTTCAGACTATACTACAAAGCTACAGTAATCAAGACAGTATGGTACTGGCACAAAAACAGAAAGATAGATCAGTGGAACAGGATAGAAAGCCCAGAGATTATCCACACACATATGGACACCTTATCTTTGATAAAGGTGGCAGGAATATACAGTGGAGAAAGGACAACCTCTTCAATAAATGGTGCTGGGAAAATTGGACAGATACATGTAAAAGTATGAGATTAGATCACTCCCTAACACCATACAGAAAAATAAACTCAAAATGGATTAAAGAGCTAAATGTAAGGCCAGAAACTATCAAACTCTTAGAGGAAAACATAGGCAGAACACTCTGTGACATAAATTACAGCAAGATTCTTTCTGACCCTCCTCCTAGAGTAATGGAAATAAAAACAAAAATAAACAAATGAGACCTAATGAAACTTCAAGTCTTTTGCACAGCAAAGGAAACCATAAACAAGACCAAAAGACAACCCTCAGAATGGGAGAAAATATTAGCAAATGAAGCAACTGACAAAGGATTAATCTCCAAAATTTACAAGCAGCTCATGCACCTCAATAACAAAAAAACAATCAACCCAATCCAAAAATGGGCAGAAGACCTAAATAGACATTTCTCCAAAGAAGATATAGAGACTGCCAACAAACACATGAAAGAATGCTCAACATCAATAATCATTAGAGAAATGCAAATCAAAACTACAATGAGATATCATCTCACACCAGTCAGAATGGCCGTCATCAAAAAATCTAGAAACAATAAATGTTGGAGAGGGTGTGGAGAAAAGGGAACACTCTTGCACTGCTGGTGGGAATGTGAATTGGTTCAGCCACTATGGAGAACGTATAGAGGTTCCTTAAAAAATTACAAATAGAACTACCATATGACCCAGCAATCCCACTACTGGGCATATACCCTGAGAAAACCATAATTCAAAAAGAGTCACGTACCAAAATGTTCATTGCAGCTCTATTTGCAATAGCCTGGAGATGGAGACAACCTAAGTGCCCATCATCGGATGAATGGATAAAGAAGATGTTGCACATATGTACAATGGAATATTACTCAGCCATAACAAGAAACGAAATTGAGCTATTTGTAATGAGGTGGATAGACCTAGAGTCTGTCATACAGAATGAAGTAAGTCAGAAAGAAAAGGGCAAATAGCGTATGCTAACATATATATATGGAATTTAAGAAGGAAAAAAAAAATGTCATGAAGAACCTAGGGGTAAGACAGGAATAAAGACATAGACCTACTGGAGAAAGGACTTGAAGATATGGGGAGGGGGAAGGGTGAGCTGTGACATGGCGAGAGAGAGTCATGGACATATAGAGGCTAACAAACGTAAGGTAAATAGCTAGTGGGAAGCAGCCGCATGGCACAGGGATATCGGCTTGGTGCTTTGTGACCGCCTGGAGGGGTGAGATAGGGAGGGTGGGAGGGAGGGAGATGCAAGAGGGAAGAGATATGGGAACATATGTATATGTATAACTGATTCACTTTGTTATGGGGCAGAAACTAACACACCATTGTAAAGCAATTATACCCCAATAAAGATGTTAAAAAAAATAAAGCATTTGGGGAGAAAAAAAGAAATAAATGCAATTAACTGTATTAATAAAATAAAGAAGAAAAATCATATAACTATGCAAGGTGATGGATGTGTCAAGTAACCTTATTGTGGTAATCATTTCCCAATATACACATGTATCAAATCATCTCACATTGTTTACTTTAAACTTACACAATTTTATATGTTAATTATATCTGAATAAAGC